>NW_005841890.1:3603198-3641902 GCF_000455745.1 Alligator sinensis
CTGCCAGGTGCAGAAGACCGAGATGTCATTGTTAGGGATCTCTGAAATTTGCTCCGGAAGTGCACGGCAGCTTCTTTTATCTCAGAGTTGCCTCTGCAATCCACCCTGCTGCTGCTTGACAGAAGGGCCCTTTTGCTCGCCACTCATACCTGAGGGCCAGGAGGCAAAAACCTCAGTTTTAAATATATTGCAGTTTTTGCCTCTTGGCAATCAGGCACAGGTGGCAAGCAGTAAGCAATGGGCCCCTCTGCTGAGCATCAGCCGGGGAGTGCATGGAGGAAACTTGAAGATTAAAGGAGGCACAGAGCCGCAGGCTTCCAGCACAAATTCCGGAAATCCTTACTCATTGTCTTTATTGAAAACTGAGCCAAAGTATTCATTTATCTTTTGGAGGCGTTCTTAGCTTATCTTTACAATCATCCACACTTCATCCTTGATGTCTTTTTATTTATATAGCTGAAGAATCTTTCATTATTTGTTTTAATTTCTTTGCAAAATCTCTCTCAACTTTGATTTTGGCATTTCCAGCTTTTTTCTTTCTTTTTCTCTGATCAGACTCTCTCTCTGTTCTTTTTCAAGGCTCCCTGTTTATTTTTCATGAGTCTGGAGTCCTGCCTTTCAAATTTTCCTTTTGCTTTGGATACAAGCTCCATTTATGCAGATAATTTTTTGCATATTTAAACTTGAAAACATTTGCAAGCCCATCCACATTCAGCTCCTTAACACTCTTCAATTGTTGCCCAGGTTTAATCAACGTTTGCCCTTTCAAAATCCCAAACCTTCAGAATCTGGCTTTGTTTTTCCTGCTATTTAAGGTGAACAATCATTTGATTTAAGGTTGTTTTCTACAGCCAAACATTTCTATAATGTCCTCACTGTTTACCAAAAGCAAATTTAATATTGCATACTCTTTTGTTGGTTCAGGGACTATTTAGAAGAAGAGAAGTGATTGCTATCAGATCCAGGCACACATGGGCTTACCACTATGAGTAGCATTTTTTTCTCCATTAAGAGTCCCATAATGTGTTTCTCGCTCGCTCTATTTATTAAAGCGGTCTCTACATACCTCAAATGGAATCCTTGAGGATCTACAGCAGACCCCAGAGATATCCTAGTCAAATTCATTTTATAATTCTCCCACAAAGTGGTTTTAACCAAAACACAGTATACTTCATCCAAACTATTGCTTTTTCTTCCACAGTCTTCTTTCTGTTGAACATCGCAAAACCTTCCCAAAGGCACTAATTCATAGACTATCTGTTGTCCTCCTTCTCTAGGGAGTGGGATATTTCCATGGAAGCCACCTAAGCTTTCAAATCCTTGATAACCTTCCCCATATTCTTATAGTCATTCTTGATCCATTCCAGCAGAAATCTAGCACTGTGATTTGACCCAACATGAAAGACAAGTAATGAATGTTCTCCATTTTAGCAAGGCCTTTTTAGCCTAAGGCTCATATCTCTCCTGTTGGTAAATAACCTCTCTGGACCCACAATGAAAACCTGCATATTGTGACTTCTTAATAAGATGTTCTCCATCACACACAAGTTGTGTATCTATTCCTTTTTACTGAAGTTATTATTTCATTATGCTAAGTTGCAAAAGTCTTTTATAGAGATCAATCGTTTAGTGAATTAAATATATAAACTGTGCATGTGTTTCTCTCTAGCTGTGTAGAAATATTTTTGTCCATAAGTGGCTGAGATAAATGAGGCAAGAAAATGCTAGCTCAGCACAGCACAGCATAACAGCCAGCCAGGTGGCTCAAAAACTTCTGGTCAACAGTAGTTCTTTGAATAAACAGCTTAAAATAAAGATCAGACAACAAACTGATCTGGAGGAAAATCATTTTAGCATGCCCTACACAATGGATGAACCTGACCCCTGAATAATTCACTTGAAGAATAGCAAAGTAGCTACACTTGGTGACATATGCAGAGCAGATCAAACACTTGGTCCTGCAAACTAGTTATGGACATTACGCCTTTTTAACAACTGATCATCAACCCTTAGAGTACCTTAATTACGTTGACAGGCCTGTGTAACAGCTCTATTAAAGCCAGGGAAGGATGTTTCTGGCCCAGAGAAATTAAGGCCAGTGTCATTTCTGTGCCACCTTTTTAAGCTTTACGAGCACCTTGTTTTCAATCAACTTTCACCTCATATCAAATAACAAATAAAACCAGACCCAGCCAGATTTAGACCAAGCAAGTCCTGCAAGTAATACCAGAACCAGCCAGATTTAGACCAAGCAAGTCCTGCACTAGCCAAATACTAAACATCACCCAGCATACAGAAGATGGATTTGAGAAAGGCATGGTAACAGGTACTATATTTGTAGACCGGGGTGGGCAAAAGATGGCCCACAGACCAG
Organism: Alligator sinensis; assembly: GCF_000455745.1. Lineage (NCBI taxonomy): Eukaryota > Metazoa > Chordata > Crocodylia > Alligatoridae > Alligator > Alligator sinensis. Next base: position 3,605,573 of record NW_005841890.1, read on the forward strand.
GCCCAGCCCACCAAATGATTCCATCCAGCTCATGGCTGTTTCTTTGAAGGAGAACCGTATTCTACCCATGGCTGCCCAGGCTTTTGGCACCTCTTACTCCTTTGCCTTCCCCATGCCAGCCACCAGCAGGAGCAGCAGCCATTGCTGCCACTCCTTGCCCTGGCCCAGCCCAGCCCACTCTGTCCTGTCCCTGTGCCCCCAGTGAACCCTCCAAGGCAAGGGGTGCTGAGCTTGTGGCCAAGCTTCTGCCTGTTGAGGCTGTCTGTGTGCCACTCCAACCCTGCCACCATATGCAGACCAGATAGCATGGCACCCTATGCAGCAAAGCTCAGGTAAGGTTCTCCCTGCTGGCAGATGAGAGGTTGCAGGGTGAAGAGGGCCAGGACCGCCAGGGTATCTGGGCTCTGCCAGGCTGGGGCCTGGTAGAGGCATGGGTGCCACAAACGCGGTGCTGTGCTGTATTCCTGCACGCCAGGTCGGGCCACATGGGCGCAGCTGGCACAGCTTTTGCCTGATCCAGTCATGTGCCAGAGACTTGGGCGAGGGGATGCAGGGGAAAGGGGGCCAGGAGTCAAGGGCTATCTGGGTGCTGCAAGGCTGGGCCCACACTGTGTTCACCCCTTGTACCTGCATACCCTTTCCCACCCTTAAGTCTCTGGCACATGGCTGGGTCAGGCAGAAGCAGAAGAGAGGGAAGGGGCTCCTAAGGGAAAAAAAAAAAACTGGGAGGAAGCAGAGACCAAAGGGGCTACCTGTAGCTGTGCAAAGGGGAATAATTCAAGGCAAACCTCCAATGATTAGATTCTATACCTGGCAATTTATAACAAATTTATAAAGCTTCCATACATTGATCTAAATAAATACTGGAGGGTCATCTTATCAGGGTCATGTCCTAATTGAAAAACACGGCAAATAGTACACGAATAGAAACACAGAAGATAGTACATGATTTGTGGTCACAAAAAACAACCACAATAAAAACAATACTGTTTTACAAATACTTTGGGGTCATTACATACACAAGCACATATATAAAAAGTGAAAGACAGGCTGAAAGTATCTAACATCTGTCAATCTAAGGTCATCTATACATAATGCTGGACCTCTGCTCTGATGAGTGCTAACTAGCATGCATCGGACTAGACTCAACTGAGTCTGCTGGAGCATGCTAATTAGCATGCTCCAGCAGCCTCCATGTCATGTGTATTCAGTGACCCCACACTTCAAAATGGTGGTAGGAGGGCTTTAAGTAAAGCTCACTGAACAAGCTTTAGTTAAAGCACCCCCACTGTCGTTTTGAAGTGCAGGACACTGAATATACATGACGCTACATACTCCAAGAGCCACTCTAATTAAAATGCCCCTTCCCACCACAGTGGAAAATGTGTAAAGACCAAAGGCTCGAAGTCTAGAAAACATTATTATCCTCTCGACTCCAAAACCCACTAATCTTTTTGGCCTTTCTCTTCTTTCTTCCACTCAAATGAAAAGAAATAACTCGCCTTTCAGGACCTGTGTTTACTAGACCAGAAACAAATAATTGAGTAGCAGCCAACTGAGTTCAAGTGATTTTTTCTCCCTTTGTAACTTTCGATCTACAAACGCACCGAGGCTATATATCAGGCTGCAGAAACTCTACCATCTGGTATTGCTGGTGATAAAGATCTCGGTTGGTTCCCCTTAGAGTTTACTTTAATATCACACTTCATGTTTTTGGGCAAACCACGTAAATTGCCCGACCAAACTAGCCTCCCTCGCTTCTCAACACACACTTACTTATTGAGCACTGTATGGTTTGATCGACTAGCCATGCAAGTTATTTTCATCATCCTCTGATGGTACTAGAGAATAGCAGAGGCATGTTACTAAACTTCTTGAACTAATGGTCAGATATACCATAACAGTTATATTCCTCTGCCTTTCTAAACCAACTTTCTTTTCTATTTAGATTTGCAGGACTCCTGATTCTTATATTAGTCCATCCTTTTCTTTCCTCCATGCTGAGTGCCAGTGTGCATTTTGTAGAAACAAAAAAAGAGAAACTGAATATTCCACTGGATGTTAAGATCATCTCAGAAACATCTTAATCTCTCTCTCGCTCTCTCTATCCAAGATTAGCAATAAGTGAGATATCCTTCAATATTGGTAACTTTGCCATCTACTGTTTAAAAGCAGAAAACGCTAGCTTCTGCCATCTTGGAATGCTTCGCTTGCTCATATGGGAAGAGGGTGCACATACCAGGTTATTCTGAACCAAGCCACAACGGGCTATAGAAAGGAAACAAAATAAGTCTCATTTTGATCCTGGCACAAGCTATATGGATAGCAAAAGATTAACCTAGTCACACTGGACTCCAGGGACACGCTAATTGCCAAACTTTAAAATTAGCGGATTTGGTAGAACAAGCTTGATGTACATATAGCGAGCCATGAAAAGATACCTTCTAGCCTCATAAAGTAAAAAAATATATTATCATGGCTGCTGCTACAAAGTAAACTGCTTGCTGCAAATCTACTATTAAAAAGAAAAAAAAATTAAATACAGACATAGGCCCCTAAGGAGACTGGCAAATGCAGTAGGGGATAGCTCTTCAGCCAATATAAATTGTAATAGCTCCTTTGATTTCAGCCGGCTGATGATCTACCCTTAAGGTAAAATAATTGATCAGGTAAAGCAAATATATTTCTTTAAAGGACATGAGGCTTTATTGCCAGTATCTTAGCTTAAGGACTATTTAATTTTGAATTAGCAAAGTTCTTGCTACATTTTCTATTTAATGATGATTTAATACTATAAAATACGTGGGTATTACAATTTCAGGATAATGTTAGAATCCCTTCCGATTAAAAGGCTAGGAGTTGTTCAGTATACATTGTTCAGTTTTATAAAAGGAAGACTAGATCTTTCAGGACATAATTGCATTTAAGTTGATTTCACAAATAAAGTTAGCCCCTTAAATGTTTGATTAGGCAGATAACAGGAATCTTAAATAAATCCCTCATGCCATAAAGGTTATAGTTAGGTCAAATACTGCTATATCATAACCTCATCTGACTGAACCTTGGGAAGTGTTTAAAAAAAAAAAAAAAAAAAAAGAACTTCTTTCCCCTCTTTTTTTTTTTTTTTTTATTTCACAACCTTTTCTGTCAGAGAAAATGGAGATATTATGTTGACTTTTCCAATGCATACTGTATGTAATACTAAAAATCATATAAATCAAACTAGCAATTATAATAGAAGTACCACATTTACTCAAATATAAGATGACCATGAATATAAGACAACCCCCCTATTAATTAGGTTTTACACATGAAAAAATGCATCATTTGTAATAATTTCCCAGGTACAGAATCTAATTATTGGAGATTTGCCTTGAATTTGTCCCCCTCTCACTGCTACAGCAAAGAGAATATATATGGGGTAGTCAGGCTGGCCCTTTGGTCTCTGCTTCCCCCAGTTTTTTCCCTGGTAGCCCCTTTCCCCTCTCCTTACCGTCAGACCCAGCCCTTCCTGCACACATGGAAGCGAGGGGAAAATTTGAAAACACTGATCTTGAAACATACCTGCAGTAATTTGTACACAAACAATTTACTACAGGTACACACAGACTTAGCCAGAAGACTCGTGATTTCTTCTTTGACAGACCCTCACAGTCAAGGATGATGGTCTTCCATGACTGTCCTATCTCTGGATCCAAAGATGGCCGATGAGGCTGATCCAAGATCAACAGACTCTGTTGCATCTCAGGCACATGTTTCCGTGCAAGGTGGGTGGCTCTGGATTCTTTATTTGGTCCACGGCATGCTCTTTGTCACTCCTACTTTTCTATCTCATGCTGTCATTGTAAGTTTCAAAATACTGAGATCCTTGCAGCAGACTCTTTCTCTAGTTGAGGTAGTCCTGGGTGACAGTTTCCCACAAGCTGATGTTGATGTTCCATTTATTCAAGTTGGGAACATCTTTGAAGTGCTTTCCTGCCGTCCTCTTGAGCATACTCCTTGACTGATCTAGGAGAATAACATTTGTTTCAGCAGTCTGGAAGCGAGACATCCAGATGACATGGCCGGCCCAGCAAAGTTGATGTCGGATTATCATTGCCTTGATGCTTGTAGTGTATAGTTGAGAGGACACTAATGTTGGTGCATCTATCTTCCCACTGGATTTGAAGGCTCTTCCACAGACAGCATTGATGGTACTTCTCCAATGACTTGAGGTGTCTCTTATATGTTATCTATGGCCCAGCTCCATATAGTAAGCTGGGGATCATGGCTGTTTGATAAACCATGAGCTTGGTTTTGGATCTGATATCACAAACTTTGAATATTTATTTCCTTGGGTGCCTAATGTCTGCACTTGCACATATGAGATGATACTGATATCTCCGTCCATGTCAGCCTTTTGTGAGAGAGAGCTCCCGAGGTACAGAATATATTCAGTGTTCTCCAGAATGTCATTGTAAGCCTGAATTACTGGAGCTGGGGACTATTCGTTAAGAGCTTCTTGCTGAAGGATCTTAGCCTTCTGAATGTTAAGCATCAGTTCCGTTTTCTTGCGTGCCTCTGTAAAGATGACAACATTACCTGAAGGTCTGCTTCACAGTGACGACATGCTACAGCATCATCAGCATACTGGAACTCAATAATTGGGGTCGGGGTGGTCTCGGTTTTGGCTCGAAGCTGGCTGAGATTAAACAGCTTACCTTCCATTCAGTAACTGAGCTCCTCACCAACTGGAAACTTGCTGGTGGTAGCAGAGACAATCTCAGAATCCCTCCAACCCTTGATGAGGTGAGGAAAGCCACCAAAGAAAAGATCACTGTGAGAATCCTCCTAAACCATCTCCTTCCATTTACTACAGAGTTCCTCCTGGAATCTCAGTGTGGGTTTAGGGGATCAAAAGGCACAACTGACATGATCTTCACAGCTAACCAGCTGCAGGAAAAATGACGAGAAATTGATGGGAATAATAAACGTCTCTACACGGCCTTCTTTGATCTTATGAAAGCCTTCAAATCTATCAACAAAGAAGTGCTATGATGCCCACTGAAATTTATCATCATTCTAGGCCTGCTCCATGATGATCCTCAATAATGAATCTATCACAGATCCTTTGGAGCTAAAGATGGGAGTTAACCAAGGCTCCATCATTGCTCCAACACTCTTCTCAATATTCCTTACCACTCATGATTTACATAAAGTTCACTGGGCTGAGCCCCAACAGAGACAACAGCTTTTCAAGTCATGGTGGCCCCACAGTTCAGCACAGCTCATATGGGTATATACTCCAGATACCCCCCTACAAAGAATCCTTGTACTAATTAGCCCACCCCACTAAACATATACAACAGGCTGACAGAGGGAGCAACAGAGAGATTCTGGGTGCACTGTTTGGGGCCTCACTTGGTGATGTTTATCAGATAGTTAAGGCTAGCAAAGAAACAAGAATCACTGGAAATGGGAAAGAAAGGGACAGCTTGGCTGTGGGAGTGAAGAGGAAGTCAAAAAATATTCAGTGTAGTGGCTCCCCATGACTTTAAAAAAGGATTCATCTATGCACAGTGGGCACTACCACATATCTTATTCAGATGGGCTGCACTAACATATCCTTGTGATAGGTTTCAATCAGTATGTTTGCCCAATATGGGCCTTGTGTTTTATAGTCATGCTCAGCATTGTCTGCTTTTAATCAGCTTCAAAGCTGGTTTGCATTGCTGAGCACATGCTGCTTTTGGCAGCAGTTGAATGATAGACAACGTATTTAATGAGGGTTCCTTGCATACAAATATAGGATGAGGGGCTTGTTTCCCCAACGCTCATTTTGTATTTGAGTAAATAAGGTATTTAAGCAAAAAAATTAAAACAGGAGATGCAATCAAGATCATCTAATGATATGGTTAAAATGCAATGAAATCACAGCTGTCATAATATATTATGATGGACTAGGTGACCCTTAAGGAATGCCTGCCAATCATTATATCTCTTTGTTTCTGCCTTAAATGCATTTTAAACTCCTGACTAGAATTTCAGTCAGACCCTTAAAAGAAAAGAGGAGTACTACCCTGCAAGCAAGCTTCATTTGCAAACTTTCATTCTTTATATTTGCCTTCCTAGTTTCGTGTCTTCTTTCCACATAGAGAGGGGCAAGGTATACTGTGACTTTTCTATAGCCAGCAGGCTAAGCACATCTTTTTTTCTTTTTTTTGTTTCACAGGTAGAATTTTGATCTCACCCTTGATATTATCATTAACAAGCTAAGGAAGTACAGACCCGATGAAAGTACTGTAACATTGATACATAACTGTTTCATTAATTGCATTCAATGAATAATTGGGACCAAATATCAAGTACTAGTCTATATTATATCAGTACTGATAAAAGGAAATTTGACATTAATCAGCAAATAGGCTTTATTTGGCTGATGTGGCCAACAATGTCATTGATAAATGTGGCATGCATGTGCACAGCTGCAGCATGCACATGGCCAGGAGTCCAACCTAGCAGCTTGGAGAGCAACATCCAGCTGGTAAGTCTGTAGGGGGGAAAGACGGGGTGGGGCAGATTGAGGCTAGCTAGAGGGAGGGAGTGGGGCAGGCACTGCACAGCCGGGATGGGGTGAGACAGAGCTGCGGAGTGGAGATGGGGGTGGCTCCCACTGCTGTGTGCACCCCCAGGGGCAGCACATGCGGCACTGGATCTGTGCGCAGGACAAAGGTGGGCTGCTGCGCACTCAGGGTCAGGGACTGGGCCTGGCTGTAGCCCCCCCCAAAACACCCCCTCCCAGTGCCACCAACCCCTGCCCCTCCCACTCCAGCACAGCCGGGGCCCAGCCCCCACTGGGAAAAGGCTGGCACAGCCCCAGCCCCGAGCATGCAGCAGGCAGCCCACCCTGGCCCCATGCACAGATCTGGGGGGCACATGCCCAGGGTGTTAAGCAGTGGTGGGAGCTGACCCCCACCACACACACACACACACACACACACACACCACCCAGATGAGCCATGGCTCTGTCCCGCACCCCACTGGGGCTGGGCAGTGCCTGCCCCTGCCTCTGTCCCAGCCCCACTCCCTCCCTCAGTGTGGGGACCTCAATCTGCGCCCCCCCTCACGCACCTTCCCTCCCCCTGCGCCCCTTCCCCTCCCCAAACAGACTTACCAGCCCAACATTGCTCTTCAAGCTGCCAGGCTGCATGTCAGCAATCGGATCAGTATCAGCCAACATGGCTCATTAATAATCCGTATCAGCCCAAACAATCTTTATCGATGCACCCGTAGTTACCAGGGAGTCTGTCTTGAGTAAAATGTTGTTTGACATCTTTGTTAATGATCTGGGCGATGGGATTGAGTGTGCATTTAGCAAATCTGCAGATGACACCATGTTGGGTGGAGTTGCAGACACTGGGAAACTGTAGAAATGGTCCAAAAACAGTGCATCAGATTAAATTCAACAGGCACATGTAAGGTCCTTCCCTTGGGACATAACAACTGCATGTACAAATACAGACTAAGGAATGACTACCTAGGTTGCTGTACCACAGAAAAGGAACTAAAGGTTACAGTATACCATTAACTGAATAGGAGCCAAGAGCGTGCTCTTGCTGCAAAAAGGCAACAATATACTGGGTTGTATCAACAGGTATGTCATTTGCGAAGGAAATGATTCTGCTGCTTTTTGGCACCACTGTGTCCTCACCTGGAGTACTTTGTCCTGTTTTGGGCCCCACACTTGGAGAGAGATATGGGCATATTTAGAGTGAGACTTGAGGACAGCAACAAAAATGATTAGAGGCCTCAGAAACATGACTTATGAAGAAAGTCTTCAAATACCTGAAGGAAAATGACAGATAGGATAGAAACAGTCTTTTCTCTGTGGTTGGAAGGGACAGGACTAGGAGCAATGATCGCAAACAGCAACAGAGGAAATTTAGGTTGGAGATTTGAAAGAACTGTCTCACTATGAGGGTGGTAAAGTATTAGGACAGACTACCAAGAGAAGCTCTGGGGTCTCTAGCCCTGGACATTTTCAAGAGTAGGTTAAACAGATACTTTGCTGAGATGGTTTAGTCAGGGATAATCCTGCCTTGAGCAGGGAGCTGGGCTAGATGACCTCATGAGGTCCCTTCCAGCCCTACTTTCCTATTATTCTGATTACCAGTAGTATAGACTACTACAACATCCGTCTTTAAAAAAATACTATGGTATAGAAATAAATACAAATAAATAACTAGGGACAGAATAGATCCACTTTTTATGGTAGTACCTGCTCTCACACTTACTTTGACATGGCTAATGAATTCTAACTTAATCACTCATTTTGCTAAACATTTCCTTATTTATATACCTGTATGCATAACCTGGCAAAGTACTGTCCTACTGCCAGATTTTTTTATTTTTTTTTTACCTTAAAAGTTTATTAAATATTTTAGCTAGAATCATTATAAAGAAAAAGAACAGCAGGGTCCAAATAGAATTTCTCCAGTTCACCTCTAGAGCCCTTTTAAAATATTAGGACAGTATTTCCTACCCTCTAACGTTGTATTTTTTTGCTAAGACACTCAGAGATTTGTTAGCTGAGTTCTTTCAGAAATTTTGTACATGTACAGCCCATGCCTGGTTATTTATCTTTTAAACTTTCAGTTTGTTTCAGCCTCTCTTCTTTGACATCATGCATGTATTTCTAGAAAGAGCTGCTGTGAAATAAGATTCTCCCAAATCACCCTTTATGGTGAACACTTCTGGAAGAAATTGAGCAGCTGGTCTTTTGTCTGCAATAGAAAAAGAGCACGAAAGCATGTCTCCACTGGCACAAACCATGCCTACATCCTCCTCTCCCCTCCAGTGTAATGAAGTGATCTTAATACATTTGGAAAACTCTCCAATATGTAGTTTTTTCATTAATATATTTCTGAAAAGTAATGGCACTCTTCCCATGATCTGCAAGGGATTGGAACCCAGTCTAAGATTTTCCCCCTCCCACCAAAGGGTGAACTTGGATTCTGTTCACTACCAATCTAAACTAAGCTACTTACAAAAAATCACGCAACTTAGATCGGATCTGCCTCAGGCTTTTTGAACGTCTGTACCTAGGCATACAATACTTGCTTGAATATAAGTACCATCCCACAGCTGCACTGGCAGAAGTGGATAGAACAGTGGTAAAGGGAAATCTGGTCTCCCATCCCAAGACTTAATTTTATAAAAATATAGGACTGTATATTTTCATTGCATTGTATTAAATACTTAGCCCTATTTTCAAAATAAACAAGGAACTCTGTCATATTGACTACTTATAGACGTGGGGGGAAAAACCAAAAAAAACCAAACAAACCAAAATCAGTGCTTTACTTTCAGGTCAGCACACCCTCACACTGAGCACAGCACATGCCCAGAAAAGGCACCGAGTCAGTTTGACCCAGCTCACCCAGTGTCTGTATAGCTCACATGCACCAGGAGGGCTTTTTGGTACATTTATCTAATGGCCAATTCAAACAGCTGAAGTGTGCGAGCTATACAGTTGCTGGGGAGCCAAGTCAAACTGACATGATGCCTCTTCCAGTAAAGTGCTGGGGGGGGGGGGTTTCCACGTCTGTCAGCACCCATTATGCCTTTGATATCTGTTTCAGAATATTCTCTTTTACTCTCTACTCTATAGAGATCTCCCAGTCACTGAAGCAAATTAACAGGATTTTCCTATTTCTAAGTGAAAAATTGCATCAAAGTCTGATATGTATCAGCAATATTCTCTTGTAAGATCACATTAGAGCTTGTTATTACATTTTTTAAATGTTGTTGGAGCTAATGATCAATATAATTAATTTCTAGCTTCATTCTACCTTAGAAGCACAAAAATTAAAACTAATTTATATTCCCCAATTCCTCTGAAGTGCATCCAATTCCTCTGAAATAAAATATAAAAGCCACTTTTGAAAATGTAACACCTTTAGAGACCAGGAGTTCACTTTCAGACAACCTGAAAGTAATACAGGTTTTGACCATATCTAAAAACTACTTACCTGGACCAACTAAAACTGTATGCCAGGCTGAACCTTTTCAAATTCTACTGCTTGATAAAATAGCTAAGCAGAAAACTGTCAACACAGGATGCACCTAAACAAGATGCTTTACTGCACATTAGACTAATCTAATGTGCAGTAAAACATCACCATCAACATGTGCATAGCAATTACTGTGCAGTGTATTAATCTAATGCACCATTTTCTAGTACCTGTATTGCATGTGTAGATGCGGACTAGGAGCAAATGGCTCCCAGTCAGCCCAGGCAGCAGAGGCACACTGCTGCTTGCCTAATCCTGGATCTCTGTGGGGTGGGGAAGAGCTGTCCCAGCTCATCTGGCAGTTCCATCCCAGCCGCGGGGAAACTTGCTGCCCCGAGACATGGGAGGAATGAGGGATGGAAGGAGGGTAGCTGTCAAGGCTGGGTGAGCAGTTCCATCACAGCCGGGGGGGGAAAATATCCAGCTGTATACAAATGACAAATTGGAAGGAAGTAAATAAACAGCAACAAAAATGATGAAATGTTGTAGGAACTTATTTATTAAAAATATTAAGCTAGACATAAAATATCACTAAAATGTCTGTACATGTGGGCCAGGGAAGGAATAAACAACAAAAAGAAGAAGAACCCCCCCAAAAACACCAAAACCAAGCTGGGAGATATTTTAAGCATGGTACAATCAGTAGTGATAAAAATGTGGGGTTGTTTTTTTAAAAATAAGCTTTTAAATTTAAATCAGATACATTTGTCTTTTAAAAAAAAGCCAGTTTCAAATTATGACAAGTAATCCGAAGAGCTAAATGTAAACTACTGAAATCCTTTAAAATTAAAAAAATGCACAATATGAAGCCAGAATGTATCTGTTACTAAAGATTTCAAGAAAGTCAACCCACTAAACTAGAAGAAGTTATTTGTTAAACACCTAGAACCAGATTTTGACAATTTTTCTATTTTTGCCGGTGTTGGATGGCATGTGATTAAATGTATGTCTACACCGCCGCTCCAGTGCTGCTAGGGGCACCCACTCTCAAGAACACCCATCAACCTTCTGCTTCTACATATCACACCTGAAAATGTAATAGTAAAGCCACTTCAGGGGTGCCATCATGGGTGTTTATTCAAGTTCTCCATTTCCTGGCTTCATCACTGCATTTCTGGGTTTGAAATAAAATCTGCACTAGCAGATGGGCAGAGCATGCTCCTCTTCAGGGCCACGGTAGCAGACTAGAAGGAAAGGAATTAAGCTGCAACAAGTTAGAAACTTCTTCCTAATCAGACGAAAAACAAGCAGGTTTTGCACCTTGAGCAGCAAGAACAGTGGTGGCAGCTGGGCCCACTGACGCAGCCAAACTCAATAAAAGCCAAACTCAGACCTGACTCGAACCTACTAAAATACCAAACCTGAAATTAGGACAAAAGAATACCTGGAAAACAGTGAACATTTCAAGGTAGTCAGGTGGGGACAGACCTGTCCTGGCTTACAGGCAGCCCCCCACCCCCACAACCTCAATCAGCATCTCTCAACCTCCCATCCTCACCAAGGGGGCACCAGGCCTTGCAGTGGACCCAAATGGCTCCTGCGCTCCCACATCAATACAGACCACATTACCAGATGTAATAACAAAGAGTACAACATTCAAGGCTCATTCACCTGTACCTCTGCCAGCCTCCTACACCATCACCTGCTTACAATGCTGTCTCCTGTCTCCATCAGACAGATACGGTGATCTCCAAATGCAAGAATGAATGAACAATGATCTGACATCAGCTGCAGAAAATCATGAAGGTTTGTGTCCAAACACTAACCTCCCTGGACACTCCGTTGGCGACCTCAGGATTGCTGCTCTCAGGCAGCAAAATTTTAAGAACTGTTTATTATGGGAAATTGTGGAACAAGAAGTCCACAGGTTGGATTACGTTAAGTATGGTTTAAACAGGGACTGCAAATTCTTATCTAGTGACCTGGATTAGTTTTTGTGACGCCTTTGTTCCTATGGGTTCTTTGCTTCTCGCAAAACTGTCCTTCTTCCCCTTCTACCTTTTGTATTTCAGTCACTCATTCCATCCTATACACTGCTGTACACTGACCGTTCACAGCTTGTGCGCATCTAGAGATAGGTAGAAATAGGTAGGCTTTATCTATATAAGCACCTGTATAAACTAATTAAGAGATAACTACAGATACAGATATCTACATAGATCTATAGAGAGAGATGTATAGATCTGTATAGATATATTTTAGTCTATTTGTAGTCAAGATGGTGCATATATAAAGCCTGCCTGCCTTTTATAGACTAACTAAATAAGAAAGAGAGAGAGAGAGAGAGGACACATGTCCGTGTCCGTGTCCTACCCTGCTTTCTGCCCGCCTTCAGACTAACACTACCAATGGCTGCCATTCCTGTGCCCCCCACTAAGCCTGCACCCAGGCTTTAGCATAACTAAAGGTGGGCCCTAGTTGCCCACCTTTACTTATGCTTCTGTTTCCAATTATGAAGGTATGGAAGCACTGGGACAGGTAAGGTCATGAAATCAGTATCAGTGGAAGTTTTTAAGTAAAGATTAGAGAAACATTTGTGTTTTATTGCCTTGAGCAATTTCAACTAGACCTCCTCTGGTCCCTTCCAGTCCTGTGATTCTATAAAAATAACTGACTCGATTAAGGTTCCCCTAAGAAAAGGCACTATTTGTGGACCTGAGGATAACCAAATCAGACTACCGTTATTCTGGATAGGGTAAGTGATTGTCTCAGTTCCCTTCCTAAATCTTATACCTTTGTAACTAAAGGCAATAATGTAGCGTCCTAAAATTCTCTTAAAATCAAGCTACTTTAATTAAGTAATCTTGTACATTGGGCGAGTCCTTCACTTAACAAAACGTGGTAAATGTTCTTCATTTCAGCTTAGTTCAATAACCAGTTAATTCCAAGTTGAGACACTAAGGGAATTAAAAAAAAACAGGAAAGTATTTCCTGTTCTAGTCTATAATTAAAAACTAGATGCAAGAGTCTGAGATCTACCAGTTATAAAAGCTTAGGGTATGGTGACCAGAACTGTCAGTTTAATGCACTAAATTATTGAAAACACTTCAATTAATATGCAAAATATGTTTTGACAAACCTTTCTTCTCCTGTGCAGCGCTTGTATCAATTTTATTAAACCAACAGAAAAAATGTAAAATGCTGGCTTTCTGTATTTTAAATGACTTACAGCTTTCATCCACAGGAGGCTTGCCACAACCACAAGGAATAAACAACCCCCCCCCCCCCCAAAAAAAATCACTGAATAATTTAGAGAAATTCACTACATTCTAACATAATAAAATGTAAAATGTTAAGAATATGAGTAAATAATAGAATAATAGAAAAAGCGGGCTAAAAGAGACCTCCGGTAGTCATCTAGTCCAATCCCTTACTCGAGGCAGCATCATCCCTGTCCAAGTTATTCCATACAAATCCTGGTCTAACCTATTACTAAACTAAAACAATAGACCCTGTCACACACCCACAAGGGCTAGCACGCTAACTGCCAGGGGTAAATCGGGCACAGCAGCAGTCAGTGTTCTGCTGCCGTAAAGGTTGTTCAAATACACTCGAGATCTAAAGAGGAGGGCCATGCCTCCTACTACAAAAGAGGGCAAAAATCCCCACAGTCTGTACCAATCTGACCGCAAGGTAAAATGCCTTCCTGACCCTAAATGTGGCAATAGGTCTGACCCCAAGTGAAGGGACAAGACCCTCAAGCCAGGAACCTTGAGTTTTTAGCCCCAGCAGCAATACTGGCACACCTCAGTCAAAATCTCCAGCCTTGGCTATAGCCAACACTTCGTGCTTTTGAGGAAGGCAAGGTAGAACCACCCCACCCCCCCTCCACCAAAAAAAGCAACACACCATGGTTCACGTAGCTGTATTACTGCATCAATACATTTTCGATATAGCAATCTGGTAAGCACACATATGCACCAAATGTATTAACTGCCTAGGCTTATTTAGACACTGGCACGCCTTAAGTGTTGCAAACCAAAGGTCATTCACTTTTTTAATGGAAAAGTACAAGAAAAAAGTAGAGAAAAAAATACAAATGCAAAACAATTTAAAAATTATTTAAATCACAACTAAAAATCAGTCATTTAAATCACTTGGATTTAAAAAAAAAAGTAATCCACTCTGGCAGAAATATAACAGAATAAAGGGATGAAACTAAAAAGTGACAATTGAAGACATCTCTCTCATAGTGACCTCTCCTAAACACTGTAGAATAATCTCGCAGAAGAAATAAGGAATCACCATTACTTTGGATATTTATTATTAGGGAGCACAGATGCTGGAAAATATAATTTCAAGAAAAATCTGACATTGGCAAGGAAGGAGTCCCACTCCAATTGCTAGACTATCCAGACTTGCAAAATCATACGTTACCCAACAGCAAAATCCAATATGAAAACTCTTAGCGTACAATTCCATTGCCTCAAGTACCCACTACAGAAAAGCACCAGAGGAAAACAATCTCCCTTTATTTCTAAAATGATTTGCTTTTGTGCGTCACCAATTTGTATCAGCATGGCACAAAATCACCTTTAGCATTCTTATCCAGTTAAACAATGAAACAATTAAAACAAAAGCATGAATTTTCCTCCCAATTAATTACTGAATAAGATTCATTTAAATAAGGCTGACATTTTTATGTTCATGTTAAATATGGAACCGTTTCCTCTTTCCTACAGTTGCAAGAAGCCTGGTATTGTAATCAATCGGTAATTAAAGATGTACACGTACTCAAGGTAGCATGATAATACAAACATGTAATAATAAAGCTTCACCCTGCATGAGAAAGGTTTAACTATCTAGTAAATTAGAATCAAAAGAAGATAAAATTTGTTCCATCTGAAAGATTGGTTTATATATTTTCTGAAAAGCACAAAGGTATTTTTCGGCTTACGGGATTTTTTTTCCTCCAAGTTTCACTATTTCTAAAAATTTACTTAAAGGTCCAGTGTCCAGGACGCAGGCAATTTTACCAACTTCTTTCTCCTATACTTGCTCTCCCTGTCAAGACTTAGAAGAGCAAGGAAACATTGTAGGATACGTTGATTTGTTTTTAAGGCTCTTATTTGAAATCAGAAGAGGTCGGTGGAATAAGTCTCAAGGTAAACGCACTAGTGGAAATAGAAGATTTGAGGGGATCCAAGCTGAATAATAGATGCAATTTAAATATGCAGCATCTCTCTCATTATTATTATTTACATAAACACTCACTTCATATATTAAATTTGCACACAGTGCAAAGGCAGAGTTAACATTAACAGTTAAATTTGCATAATAATCCCTGAAAACACCTTGTTTCAACCTGCTGAAATTGTCAATTTTCAGCCACCTGGGGTGAAAAACCTTCCATGCTTGTTCTTTGTTGCACATCAAGCTATTTTCAAGACAGGAAATAAGAAAAAGATAATTTGCTTTCCCAATGGCATTTATTCACCATCATTCTTTTGAAAAATATCAAGATTCTCCAACATTGGCTAAGAGGAGCTTAGTATTAAAAGAGAAAGTGTTGGCGTCCTTTTATTGGCCCTGCGAAAGTCGGGTTGTAAGGCTACGAAAATCATTACTTCTTCAAGTTTAGCGCGAGATCTGCTTCTGAAATCTCAGGATGCTCACTTCCATGTGCCATTATTAATGTGTATGCTATACTCCTTTCCTTGAGGGCTAGCAAGTTTGATTTCTCTCCACATACCCCCTCCCCTTCCTGTTTTATAACTGGGTTCCCAGACCATCTGCTCAGATCACTTTAGTTAGAAATCAGGCAAAATCCCAATCTTTAATATGACAGAGGTCTCGTTAATTTAATTTGTATTTCTTAGATTTATATCCTGGCCTATGCACAAGTCTTAAAGTGGCTTACAATAACACATCCCTGAAACAGGGATCTCCAATTCCCTGACCCCATCCTCAACCACTGCCTCCCAGCCCAAACCCATACATGAATAAATAATCCTGCCAATCCCAAATGCCACTTATATCCAGTTACAAGAAAACCTTTCCCAGACAATTCCTAAAGCAGGGCCTCAGCCCCGAGTGAGATACACCCACATTCCCCCCACATAATTTTATATAAACAGCCAAAGTTCTGTATTTGACCGTGCTGCCTGTAACAACTAGATTGCACACCTTCCTATGAAAAGGGTAGAACCTAGATTTCTCAAGATTACTCAGGTGTCTAGCAAATATCTAAACCAGTAAAGTGTTGCACAATACCCTCTCTAGTGGCTGGTGCATGTAGGGGATAACATGTGGCTGGTGCATGTAAAGGATCTGGCCTGCGTGGATCCCCAAGGGTCAGGAAATTTGGTGGCAGGAGAGCAGTGGCAGAACAGCCACCCCTCCCCGCTGCCAAAAGTCCAAGCCACGCAGGGCAGGGCAAAGCAGGACAGGGCCAGACCTGGACCCATCCCTGTCCCCCCACCCTCTCCAACAGCCAGATGGGAACCAGGTCGTGCGCCCTTCACTCTGTCTGGCCAGAGGGGGCATGGTCCGATCCCGACATGTCCCACAGGACCAGGCCATACTCCCTCTTC
This sequence comes from Alligator sinensis, assembly GCF_000455745.1. NCBI lineage: Eukaryota > Metazoa > Chordata > Crocodylia > Alligatoridae > Alligator > Alligator sinensis. The sequence goes on from NW_005841890.1 coordinate 3,622,158, forward strand.
TCCTGAGCAGCTGGGATATTGAAGCTTTATTTTAAAATCAGAAAAGAAATATGTGCACGCAGGCGCACACACACACACACACGATAGCTTTCTATAACATAGATCATTCCTTTGCTGAATTCAAAATATTCCATACATCTTTCTTTTAACAGGCCCAGGGACTTCTGTAGGTGATCCTTCTTAAATCAGCTCTGCAACTATGATTCTCCACATGGAAAAGAGCCAAGGCTTTTATAGAATGCTTCCCTAAACAGAATTATTTGCAGGAAAGAAAGCTCTCCTCTGTCTCCCTGGGTGGCTGACAGTTTGTCTAATCAATCAGATGTCTGTCTCTCCCTCTCTCTCTCACCTACACTTTTATCAGACCCCCACCCCACAGTCTCCACTGAAATGTCACTAGTGTCCAAGTCAAACAATTCAGCTTTTTTCCTAGCACATTAAACCAATGGTGCTCAATCTTTTTGTCTGGCTGGCCAGATGGGCAGTGCCCAATCCCTCTGTGGGCCAGATACAGAGGGCTCCAACTGACTGCGCAGAGGTGGGCAGGGGTCATTCTGACCCTGATCCAGCCACACGGTGGAAGGGGGGCTTGGGCCAGCCCCACCCTAGCCTCACAGTGGGGAGGGCCCATGATCTGGGCCTGGTCTAGCCCTACAGGGGAAGGAGGCACGGCCCAGCCCCTTGAGAGGAAGAAAAATGGCACGGCCACAACTGGACCAGGTGGTAAGAAGGGGGTATGGCCTGGCCCGGCCCCCGTTGTGGTGAAAGACAGAGAGGGCGTGGGCCGCCCCGAATCATCTGCACAGGAAGGGGGAGAGGGGGCATAGCCTGAATACAAAGGAGGAAGTGGGCATGGTTCAGCCCCAACCTGGCCAGGCGGAGAGAAGGGTTCATGTTTCAGCCCCATGGGATGACGAGGACACAGCCCAGCCCCAACTCAGGGGTCTGGAGGGCAGGGGCAGGGAGTGGGCATGGTCTGGCAGTGCATGGGGCAAGGTCCTGCGCCAGGTCTGCCCTGCCCTACCCTGGGGGGCTTCAAATTTTGGCAGCAGGAAGGGGTAGCAATACTGACACTGCTCCCCCTGCCACCAAATTTCCTGACCTGCAGAGAGCCCTGTAGGCCAGATTTCAAGGCTCTGCAGTCTGCATTTGGCCCATGGGCCAAGGGTTGAGCACCCCTGCTTTAAAATTTACCATGAGCTAATTTCAATGTAACAGCTGTTGTCCTTGAAAGCAAAGGAAACACAATCCCACTCCCTTCTAGAACATATATACATTGAGCCATGTTTTAAATATGTTTATTTAAGGAACTTGTTGAGCATTATTCTGCATCCATCACGGACTCATCTTAATATTTTAAGTTTTCCACTGTAAAAGGGTGGTAAATCTCAAAAATGAGAATTCCGATAAATAAGATATAAATCTAAACTATTTAAAAAATAAAACCAAAAAAAAAAAAAACACTTTACTTTCAGGCTCTTTAATTCTTTTGAGAGTTTTAATCAACATTTGAGATTTCCATAATAATAATTCTAATATTTGTTAGGCCCTGATTGCACAAATGCATGTCATATAATTGCAGCTTCACACACTGGACTTTAAAAACATGGAATAATTAAAAATATTAAGTGACAACAGTCTCTCGAATAATATACTTAACTTTAGATTGCCAATACCAGTTCAGAAGCTTAGGTTTGCAAAAAGAAAAAATGAAAACAAAGCACTAAGACATCTCATGATACCGTGACCCATTTGTACCCTCCTTCAGGCTTCAACCACATGCTACAAAACCAGTATCAGTTACTGTTTTTGTGAAGCTGTTTTCTGAAAAATCTTGTAATACAAAACTGCCCAATTTTGGTACTGCCAGGGACCATACTCTGGCCAGGCCACACACAGCTGAGTGGGCTTTGCCAATGGCACATAGTCCCAGTACCAAAAGCATGTGATCCCTACCCCCTCCTGCATGGACTGTACCAGCAGCATGCAACCCCCCACCACAGACCCTCCACCTGCCATGCCACAGTGGGAGAGGTAGCAGCACGTTAACTATTCAAGCGACCGTATATGGGACAACAGTTAGCCAGACCTGCTGTATATAAGAACACCCCCGTAAAACCCAAGAATGTAACAGACAGTCACTTTAACTATCTCTGGCGCATCTTTCCCACTGTGAAGTAAGTCTGCCACAATCAATTCATTAATCAGCTTCAAGGGAAACAATTTGGATGCTGCTTTGTCCTTTTTCCATTCTTAGAGCAGGACAAATTTTCTCAACCCTTTCAGCCTAACAACCTTTCATGGGAAGTCAGAAATGTTCGTGGTTCCTAAATACTTACTACAATGAGGGGGGGAAGAAGAGAAAAGAGTAACTTTTAGATGAGACAAAAATTGGCAAAATATAAATGACCCGTCTTCCCTGTTATGTATTACAGAGCAATCTAGAGTGTTTGATAGAACAGTCATAGAAAATGAATTTCAATATACATGCATGAACACCCTTTATTTAGACCCATACAAAATGTTCTGCCTTTCGCAATACTAACCAAATAAATTCTGGAAATTTCTCCCGATTCGTAATAAATTTCAGAATATAGGAGGGGAAAACAAACAAAAACAAAAAGAATGACATCTTACTACCCATTTTACAGAAAATAATTTTGCTTAAAGTGCAATCCTGAAGATAACACAGACTCGACTAAATAACTTAACAGCAATATCCCCTACTGTAAATGCTAAATTCCAACATTTTCAAAGCTTAAACTTGAGCAACTCCAAACCCTGTTTAGATGCATAAAGAGTAACCTGATTTTCAGAGGTACTGAGGACTGACAACTTTGGGGAATAAGTCTGTGCAGAGGTGATGAATTCTGTTTGATATTGGGGAGTCTGTGTTTCCGTTTTCAACGTAGGGCCTATTTTTCTTCTCTTTTGCCTCCAAGATAAGCTAAAGCCTATAGAAAGTGCTACAAGATATTCTTCCATGTAACAGCAGACTAACTACTTAGGATCATCAAAAACTTTCAGCATCATCCTTTGAAAGATGTATCTTTAGACAAAAAAGGCTAATGCCCAGGCAGATAGGTTTTCAGAGTTTATAGGGGAAAAAACTTCTAACAAAGTGACTGCTTGATACATAATGAAATTGCATCATCATGTAAACAGGAAAAGAAGAACAGAAGAAGGGTGCATAAGATGAGAAGACACGGTTCATGTCTGTTTAGAGGCTATCGCAATTGCACAACAAAATTCTGTCCAGAGATCACCAGTTTGAGATGCATGCTGCAGCCTGCATTGAAAGTCACTGTATTTGACGCTGGTGATGCATCATTATTTTGCTGGTACTGTAAGGCAATGCTATGTGCTGTTGCCAGGCTCACTCATTTTGAAGGTCTAGGCCTAAGCTGTAGAAATGTGGCTAAGGCAGAAGGGTCTCAGAAGCTCGTGCTGGGTGACCGTAACATGAACCTTCGTAGATGCGGCAGGCAGCTTGTTAGCAAAGCAAAGGAAGACATTCATATATTTAATTAGACACAATCAAACAGAGTACAGAGCCGAAAAGGAAACACTTTAAGGAAGAACCATACATCAAATAATCCAAATATTCTATATAGTAGCTTAATTTTAAAATAATTCGGAGTAGTGATTAATGTAACCAAGTGTATTGAATGTTATTTTGCTATAATAGATGTGTTTTTGTTAGACTCCTTCGATAAACAGTAAAAACCAAGCAGCCTTGTCTTGAACTCAGGTGGAGGAATAGCAAAGCAATGTAAAACAATAATTCCACAGTGGCAAGGGAAAGGAGATAAGAAAGCCTTCCTTTTGCTCCTCTTGCTTTCACAGGGATATAAATCCCAACTAATTGACATTTTCTTGGCCCCCCCAAAATCTAGTTCTGAAAGTTTCAGTGGAAGAAAGAAATTTAAGTAAAACCATCAGCGATCGTTCATTAGAATAGTAAAACGAGCCATCTATAAATATTAGGCATAGGCTGGAAGGAAATTTGGATGTATACTTTTTGGACTTCTCCAAAGGTCAAGTCCCTAGGGGAACAGAAAAGCCTGGCCAGAGGACCTATTTTCTCCCCAAATCCACAGCTATATAAATATGGTCTTTATTGATCTAAATAAGTCCTTGCTATTGCATGTCCAAATAAAGCTTCCAGGTTGTAACTGAACAAGTCTCATTGGTCAATAAATCCCCTCTCACCCAGAGTTAATTTTAACTGTAGCAGTACTGCAGACTACGACACTTTATTAGCAAGTCAACTGGTGACTACTTCCAAGGATGTCACCATAGTAGCAAAGTAAATCTGCCAGATTTGCGCACACCAGCTTTCAAAGCACTACCTCAACAAGATCCAGAGCTATAACAGTTCAATGGTATCCACATCGTTTGGAGCAAATATACAGAAATCCTGGGCCACACTTCTTCAAAATGAATCAAGCTGCGCATTCCAGTATCAGAGCACTACATCTGCAAGACAATGAAGGCTGAATTAAGGTCAACTTTCTGTAGTGGATACTGAAGAAACACTCATGAGAAGATGTCAAGACGTGGAAAAAAAATATGCACACAACATTTACTGCGAGACTTGAATGGAATGCTTGCAAGTTGTAGCCCATATGTCAGCTTACAAGAAGCTATAGGCAGACAAAGTTCTTTAGGTAAATTCAATATCTTTTATTAGACCAACTAAAATAAAATTTATCCAAAGAACCTTGTCTGCCTATGTCCGTAGATCAACACGGCTAGAGCCTATACCGCAGAGAGCTGTAAAAAGTTCAACAAACAGGGTCGATCCAACCATTAGCTGAACTAGGCAGTTGCCTAGGGCACCAAAACCGGGGGGGGGGGGGGGGGGGGCACAAAATGAAATGCAGAACAAAAAAACAGGAATCATTCTAAATAACAACCCTGGCTGGCTACGGCTCTACCTTTGTCTAAGACCTTTGGTTCGGTAAGGGGAGAAAGACCTCTGAAAAGATCTTAGAGGAAAGATCACTAGAATCGCAACTCTTACCTTTAACTCTCAAACGGACTTATGAGAAGAGCATACTGCTGGCAACCTTATCCTAATTTTTCTCTGTATTAGAAGCAATGGGGGCACAGAGGTACACAGTTCACCCAGGGCGCCAATTACCCTTGGATCAGCCCTGTCAACAAGAAGAAAATGCCACAGTAGCTGCTTAAAACAGAGAATCAAGTTGATCAATGGTGGGTGCCTCTACACACGCAATTTATGCGAAGCACTAAATTCAGGAGCTTACTGCTCCAGAGTTTATTGCTCCTGGGTGCACCGTTTGAACATATGCCCAGGACAGCAGCACATTGAGCCAGGTTGCAGGAGCCCCGGCTAGCAGTGGGTCGGGGGGGGGGGGGGGGGGCCTGGGGTGCCCGGGACCCAGCTCAATGTACTGTGGAGGGGCTGGCTGTGGCATGAGGGTGCTCCAGTGTGGGAGCTGGCCAGTAGGCAGACCCTGCAGTGAAGCACCCTCATGTTCCAGCCAGCCACATCTGCATCTACACATGAACTGCTGCAGAGTAAAAAAAAAACTCCACAGGAAGTATTTACAAGCACTATCCTGCTGCAGGGTGAATTAGTTTACTCCAGCCTAATAGGGTCGTACGTGTAGACACGCAATGTTTACTGAGGAGCTAATTAGCCTCCGCTGTAAATACCTTGTGTAAATGCACCCAGCATATCTCTGATCATGTGTTGCAACCTGAATCATCTTTTAGGATTTATGGCCTCAGAGAACTCACCGTTGGCAAAATAATTTTGTGTTAGGAGTTATTCAAGAAAGAATCCAACAAATAAAAGCAAAAGTGCAAACCAGAATAGACACCTTTTTGGAGAAAATTTGATGGGTTCTCACTTGTTTTCCAGAATTGGAAACCAGAGTGCTCTTAAGCAGCTTTGGAAAAGGTTTCCTTCATCTTTGCTTCATCAATGGGTGGTCTGTAGTTTGGTCAATACTGTTTTTGGGAACCTTGTATAGCTAAACTTAGCTGTTTTTTCACACTTCAGTGAGTGAGGTTCAATACAATGGTATTGAGAGTGTTCAGAAAAGGCACCCTTATCATAGCTACAACACAGCAGGCACAGGCATGCAGATGTTGTCATGCAATAGACATGTGGTAGGAGATTTTTTTTTTTTTAATTTAGAACCCCAGATATAAATTGCCTTAATACTGAAGACATTTTTTATTCTTTTAAGGTAACAACCAATATTAATTTATTCTAATTCAACTGCGGCCCCTATTTGACACAAGCACATCTTCAATAAAACAGTTTATGCATAGATCCCCTGGTACAAATTAAAGAATTATACATATTGGAACCATTAAGAGTTTGAAATAAACAAACCTAATAACAAAGAGACAGAAGAGAAGAAGGGGAAAAAAAATACTTTTAACACATTGTGTTACTATGCATTTGTTCTAGAAAAAGATACAAACAATGGAACAACTTTTCAATCCAACAAATCACTAAGCAATTATAGTTAAAAATGCTTTTAACTATATCCACTATTCCCCATGCTATTTGTACATTATGTACACTTTTCAACTACAAACTGAACATAGTAATTGATCAGAAATGTTGAGATGTCCTTGAAAGGAACAGGATTTTCAAGAACTCTCTCTCCCATTAAGCAACATAAAATAAATGGCAACAAAAAGTGTCTAGTGGAATAGGTTTTCCAGCTACACTGCCATAATATCACCTAAACTGTAAGCTGCAGTATGCTTGTGAAGAATTTCAGGTTTTGTGGGGGAATAAAATAAGGTACAATTGATGTATTTCTCTACAAAAAAAGAGAAGAAACTGTTTTTTATTGCCTCCAAGGTGTCTCAGTTTTGTGGAATAAAATTAGATGTTTAAAAGAAATGAAAATGAAAACAAAAAAAGTTCAAGCTGCATGCCTTTTTTTTTTTTTTTCTTTTCCTTTACAAAAAAGCATGGAGATGTGAATTTTCATTTAGTTTAATAAAACATTTTTCAGACAGCAGTATAAAATTTGGTAAAACAGTGCTACTGTAACTTTCCAGATTTCAATAAAGGCCAGCCACTTACTACAATTGCTGATCAGCTATTCAACAAAAAAATATATATGTACTTATACAAAAGTCGATGCAATAAAACATTCTTACTGACCAACAGTTTGGTCTTTCAAATACCAGCTGCCTGGCACGGTAAAGCCTGCAAGACCATTTTCCTTGCAGAATTAACTTGACTGATTGCACCTAGGTCTACGAACCTCAGTCAGTCCAGCCAAGGTGTGTGAAGTCATACTGAAGTGCTATCTATACTCTCCCATGCTCTGATGTCCTTATTGGCTACGGACAGATATTACACATCAACCGGTTTAAGTGATCAGAAATTGGTCTAAACCTGTAACAGAACAGGTGTTCAGTGCACATAAACCAGTTTGAAAATGGCTGACACTGGTTTGTGATAAATCTGGTTGAATGTAGTATCAAACTTAACTGACTTGGGTCAAACCAGTTTACGCAATGTCTGTCCCAGACCCCTTGCTGGTTTAAGTTAAACCAGACTTCCCCAGCATCCCGGCATGCTCTCTGCTCCACAGCAGAGCTGGTCCCTCCCCTCTGCTCCCTGGCTGGAGCTCAGCAGACTGTAGGCATCTGCCTGTCTTCCTCCTGCTCTCCCCCTCTCCTCCCCACTCCCTGCTAAGCCAGGATCCCCTGTCCCTTCTGCTTTAACAGACACCTCTCAGCATTACGTAGCAGACCACATGCTGGCTACAGTCTGTGCTGTGGAAGACAGGAAAAAGGCAAAACCAACAGGTAGCTGGTAATGTCCCTCTGTTGTTTTCTTAATGGGTTGATAAACACTGTGTTATCAATTCCCTGCTGGGCTGGTCAGAAGGGGGGGAGGGGACCCCTCCATAATCAGAGTATCCTGCTAGGGCCTGACCCACCCCCTTAGTTTAGCACTGTAAGAGGGAAGAGAGGGCTTCTCTAGTGCCTCCCGGTGCCTAGCCTGAGCCACTGCAGGCATGTGCATGCATTTCTGGGATGTCTGTGCACTTACAAACCGATTCAGCCTAGCCAGATTAGACTCACCTGGAAAGATTGCATCAATTCAGGCTCAAGCTTTCTGAACGTCTGTCCCTAGCCACTGAGGCAACCACCAGCCATGCAAGTCATAAGGATTTTTTCAGGCACATTTCATGGTTTTTTATGCTGATGTAAACCTAGCTACTCTGTGAAACTCTCTTCATTAATTGTGAAAAAACCTCATCTGTCCTGTGGGGCATATGGAGGGAGAAGACAGGGTACAAAAAGGAAACAGATGTCTTTTTGGACTGAGGATGCAGGCCAAGTGTACCAAGTACCAGGATGAGCAAAAACAGCTTCCATGTCTTGCCTACAGCTGCACGTAAGTCTGCTAGTCCAGGTTGGAAGCACTACAAAAAATTAAAATTAAAAAAAAAAAAATTTAAATCAGATGAAAATGTTTTGTGCTTAGATGAAGAGATAAGTCATAACATGGAGACCCAAGTTAACACTACTTGCAAGGCCTTCTACTCGCAAGCAAATTTAACTTCATCCCTGCTAGTTTGTGAATATTGGCTACTAACGTACCAAACATACAACAGTGCATTCATCTCTGGAGGAAAGTATTAATGAAAATGACCAAATATTCCAAAAAGGACGACTTTCCTACTGTGACTCAACTGTAATAATAGACACAGATGTCTAAGTTTTGTAAGTTAACAGTTTTACTTCTGCAGATTCATGGAAAAATCTCATTTAATCCACAGGAACATGAACACTGAGATGCGCTTGCATCTTCCACAACTACAGGTGAAATGGCTTGCTTGCCTTGTAAGGGTTTTTGCCCCAGATAAGAGAACTTAATAGACTAGTATGTCTTTGACAAGGCACAAAAAGTTTGGCAGAACAAGTAACTTGAAAAAAAGAAAACCTAGTAATAATTTTCAACCCTTCACCTAAACTCCTTAGGTAGCCTTATACAAGTGGTGTCAAACATGCAGGCTGCAGGCGGGATTCAAGCCACAAATTTGTATGCTCCAGCTCATAGGTCTCTGGACTTAGCCCATCACATGGGATACAATAGCCCTGGCCCCTAGCACTGCATGCTGCACAGGGGGTCAGTCCAGGGCACAGACTACATGTGACATCCCACCAGACTGTCCATGCACACTGGCTCCATACACTGGGCCTGGGACTTGCTTAGTATACCGCATTTTCAGTTTTTACCAATTTTTACTGGTAAATGACCAGATTTTTCTACTGAAGTTATTCGGTTTTTACTGATTTACGCCCATTTTTCAGTTCAAAGTTTTATAACCAGACATTGGGGGGGGTGAGGGAGGGTGGCGGTGGCCATGCAGCAGCCGGGGGCTGGAGCTGATGCCTGGAAGCACGGGCCTTCCAGCTCTGAACCCAGGCAGGGCAGGAGGGGCTGCAGGAATTGCTCCCAAGGCAGGTGGGTCCCAGCTGCACCTCAGTGGCTCTGTCTGCAGCCCTGTCCTAGACGCTGGGAGCTGCGAGCCCCACTGGGGGGGGGGTTGGAGGGAGAATGCTGCACCCAGCGACACACCACTCCCCCTTCCAGGGGCCAGGCAGGGCCACCAGGTACCGGTGCCAGGTTCCCCCACCCTGCATCCAGCCACACACCACTCCCCCTTCCCCCACAAACGCCAGGGCAGCCCAGCAGCAGGCTGCTGCAGCAGGGACAAGCTGCACTGCACCCTGTGCCCCCTGGGGCTCTGCTTGTTCACACTCACCCCAGACCCTACTGCAGCAGTCCCGGGAATGGCTGAAACCAGCTGTGGAGGGAACTGTAAGTGGGCACGGGGCTCTTACTGCCACATGCACCCCGGACTGGACCTGATCATGCCACACGGGGAGTCAGTCCACCATAGGCTGCATGCAGCACCCTTCAGAACCAGTCCCGAGTGCTGGCTCTGCATAGCTCAATCAGGACTGGTCCTGGAATCGGCGTGCAGAGCTGGTCTGGCTGGGCATCACACACAGCCCACACCCTGGGCTAACCCTTGTGCTGCATGCAGCGCTGGGTCCAGTCCACACAGAGTGCACAGTGAGCCCCAGAGAGTATGTGCTGCATGCAGGCTAAACCCAGTGCCACAGACTGTGCATACAGCACAGGGGGTACGGCCCTCAGACTGCACTAGCAAACCTCATCTGGCCTGCAGGGCTCGTAAGTCTGACACCCCTCCCTTATACAATAGGGGTTCATAAAGACATTGCCATAAACATGCACAAAATAATTTAGGGTACCCTTTCTCAGAATAAATTGCCTTTGAAGAAGCATGCATTCCTTAAGGAACAGGAAAAAAATTGCATCTAGAAAGAAAGAAAGAAAGAGATTGCTATGAGACTGGTTAGTTTCTTAATGCTATTTTATCTTTATCTCTAGTCTCCCAAACCATCTTGTTCTGTGTCACTGCCCTTAAGGTTGACTGGAAGCTGGGCTTATGCTAAATAACATTCTCCTTTTAATTCCAGCTTTCAATGAACAGACTGACTGTAAATTCTAAAATGCTCCTAATAAATGAAGCAGTGCATCAACATTAGATAACTCTTAACAACTTAGCTAAAACTAAGCACAATGCAAAAAGGCAGTTAATGTCTCTTTTGCCTAAGTAACTTTAATAATATATCTAAATAACATGCCATATACTTTAACACTAGAAAACAAAATAATTTAGCAAGTCATAATGATTGCACTGCTGTAAGTAAACTAGAATTTTTCAGTAGCTATTTAGAACATCATTTTCTAAATTTGTCCATCTGCTATTTGCATATGGCTCTCACTACCTCCCTCTTCTATACAAGAGCATCAGGGCAAGGGATAGACATTTAAAAGCCAGAGCCTGAATTGATTCAACCTGTCCAGGTTAGTTTAAGCTGCAGCAGGAAGCACCGACAGTGGGAGGGGGAGGGGCCACTTTTGCCCTGCGCACCTTGTGCCACCGCTTTTGCATCTGCTCTGGTGCCACCATTGCCCCACGAGGCAGCCCAGATGCAGCAGTGATGCAACGAAGATACAGGGCAGCCTAGTGCCAGCTCCGGGCAGCTGCACCACGAAGCACCAGCAGTAGGAAGGGGAGAGGCCACTTTTCTCCCTGTGCTGAGCAGCAGTTTCTCCCATGCTGCTGTTGCTCAGCCTGGATGGCGAGCCTGGAGCCAGCACAGAGTGCACGGGGTGAGGGCTGCATGCACTGGTACCCACCTGTACCATGAGGCTGGGGCCAGCGGCAGCAGCAAAGGAGCTGCTGGGGCCAGCCTGCCAAGGAAGGCAGTCCCACCAGAGTAGCGCCAGCCCAGCTGCGTGCCCAGAGAGTGGCGCCTCAGCCTGGTGGGACTGAGGGACCTGCTGGGGGCTAGACAAAGGCCCTCCACAGGCCAGATCCACCCAGCCAGCAGCATCTGGCCGTAGTATCACCTGGCCGCTGAAGTGAAAAGTGGGGAGCAACCACGATGGGGGCAGGAACCGCTGTCACGGTTTCCCTGAGCAGAACCTCTTCCCGGCGGGGGGGACCATGCTGCAGGGCAAGGTAAGCTGCTGCGGGCCACAGCGGCACTGTGGGGGGCTTGGAGAGCTCTGGGCTCAGTGCTGCAGCACGCAGCCTGCCACAGCTCTGTCCACCCTGCAGAGGAGCCCCCCACCAGGAAGGGACTCGTGCTCTCTGACATCATGACAGGGGCTGCTGCCCCCACCACCAAGGGCTCTGTCCCCTCCCACTGTAGCAGTAGGATGAGGGCATGGCTAGATGCTGTCCAGCAGGGCCCTCGGGGTGGGGGGAGGGGCAGGGATGGTGTTAACATCTGTTCTGTTACAGATTTAAACCAGTTTATGATCTTAAACCAGTTTATATGTAAGGTCTGCCCCTAGCCATAAACTCCACATTGCTTGTTCTCATCAGTTATACCTTGCATCTCTACCCAGGATCCTCACTTCTTCCAACACTAAGGCCCTCCCCTCCAACTGCTCTATACTTACGTTGACCTTTACGAGCAATCTTAGTCCTTCATAGTTTCATAGTTTTAGGGTCGGAAGGGACCTAATAGATCTTCTAGCCTGACCCCCCGCCAGGGCGGGAGAACAACAAAAAATCCTAAAAACAAAAACGGGACTCAAATGAGTCCAGCCAGGTAGGCATCCAGCCTCTTCTTAAAGATCCCCAGGGTAGGGGCCAGCACCACCTCCCTTGGAAGTTGGTTCCAGCTCCTAGCCGCCCTAACTGTGAAGTAGTTTTTTCGGATGTCCAATCTGTACCTCCTCTCCATCAACTTGTGCCCATTACTCCTTGTTATGCCAGCGGGGGCTAGGGGAAACAGCGTCTCCCCCAAACCCTTCTGGTTCCCCCTAGTGAGTTTATAGACGGTCACCAGGTCCCCCCTCAGCCTTCTCTTGTGGAGGCTGAATAGGTTCAGGTCCCGCAGTCTCTCACTGTAGGGTCTGCCCTGTTGTCCCCGGATCATGCGGGTGGCCCTCCTCTGGACCCTCTCCATGTTGTCCACATCCCTCCTGAAATGGGGCGCACAGAACTGGACACAATACTCCAGCTGCGGCCTGACCAGCGTCGCATAGAGGGGGAGGATCACCTCCCTGGCTCTACTCGAGATGCACCTGTGGATGCACGATAAGATCCGGTTAGCCCTGCCAACCATGACCTCGCATTGTCGGCCCATGTTCATCTTGGAGTCAATAATGACACCAAGATTCCTTTCCGCCTCCGTGCTCTCAAGTAGGGAGTTCCCCATCGTATAAGTGTGCTGCTGGTTCCTACTACCCAAGTGCAGCACCCTGCACTTGTCCGTATTGAAACACATCCTGTTCCTGTTTGCCCACCCCTGTAACCTATCCAGATCCTTCTGCAATCTCTCTCTCCCTGCTAGCGTGCTCACCTCCCCCCAAATTTTGGTGTCATCAGCGAATTTAAACAGGTTGCTTTCCACCCCAGCATCAAGATCGCTGATGAAGAAATTGAACAGCGCAGGACCCAGGACCGAGCCCTGGGGGACTCCACTACCCACCTCCCCCCAAGTCGAGTATGAACTCGACTTGGCCATCCCCACTCTTTTCATCCCCTACACCTGTTGCCATAAATCACCTCCACTCCTCCCATACCACTAGTCCTCAACTCACACTAAACCTCATCTTTCACAGGTTCTGTAACATTCAGTCTGCAGACAGACTCTTCATACCTTACTCCTTCAAACTCCTCCACATCCTGTCAGGCCTGAACTACTTTTGTTTTTACACTGGCTCCACAAAAGTGTCCTCTTAAAAAGTCATCTTCTCTTATTCTCCGTCTTCGGTCAGACCATAGGGAAAGTTGCCTTCTCCTACTCCAAACAATCTCTTCACTCTTCCCATGCTTACTCCTCCTTTGAGCTCATTTGACATTTCTCTCCTCTTCCTTTCCATATTCCTAGCATTTATCACTTACTCAATTCTTCTACATTAGCCTTCCTTTCCAATTTTGACTCCTTCCCACACTCTCCACACTTATCCTCAGCGACCATAGCTTCCACGTTAGTGACCCTAAGCTGCATGTTTCCTTGACCTGACTAATTTTACATTTAAGCTGCAACTCTGATTCAGGGTTTACTCTCCAGAAATGATAATGCATTCATCTTGGTCCTCATTAAGCATCATTCTCTCTCTCCCCCCTGCTCTCCTCCACACAAGTCTGTCCTCTTAAACCATTGCCTGTTTTTTTCAGGTTACCAATCAGCTCCACCCTCACCTGCCTGTCATCCAGCCTTTCTGCAACTTCCAGTCTATCATCCTGCTCTTTCCTCTGCATTCAGCAACCATCTACCTTTCTTCCATTCAACTCCTTTGTCCCCCTCTGCTATTGCAAGGTCTGTACCATCAGCCTCTAGGACTAGGCCCAATTTATCTATCCACTTCCTACATGCCTGCTCTGATACTAAGGAACATCTCTAGTACAAATAGCATGGACAGAGTCTTTCATCACTACAAATTCATTCTTTCTTCCTCCCTTCTTCATTCCTTTCTGACATCTTCTTAACTAAACCACTCTTCTTCTTCTTCAACTTAACTGAATCTCAGCTCAGCAACACCAGCTGTTTCTTTCCCATCCCCTGAGTTTGCTTTTCTTTTCGGTTTCCTGCCCTTAAAAAAGGCATCTCATCTTCCTTCCTCCAACGCTACTGATGATTCCACAAGGTACCATCTTAGGCCCTCTCTCTGCATCCTCTTCACTCTACCTCTGGATAACCAGCGCTGCAGTCTTTGGTTAACTACCGGGATCCGCCTCTCCCTCCTCAGCCCGTAGCCCGAGACTGGGGGGGATCGAAGAGAACACCACCTGCGCCCCCAGACCCTTTAGCCCCGCTCCCAAATCCCTGTAGCACCTCATGACCCAGCTGGGAGCGTAATTTTGGAGTCATTTTTTATGAGGCAAGACCCAGTGCAAGAGGGTAGAGATGCACCTATATCGGATCAGCACTGATATGAAGAAAATTTACTGCATCAGAAACCGGCCTGATGTAGCCAATAATTTGGCCGATAAATGCTTGTGCACGCGCATAGCCGCAGCAGAGCACGAAGGCAGGGAGCACAGCCTGACAACTTGAAGAGCTGTGTGGAGCCAGAAAGTCTGTTGTTCGGGAAGGGGAGTGGGGAGGGAAGTGGAGTGGGGGGGCAAATCAAGGGCTGGGAGGGGACTACAGTGAATTCTGGGGTGGCTGCAGCCCTCCAGGTAGCCCCCTCCCCAGCACTGCCACTGCCCGCCCCAAGTACAGTATGGGCCAGCCCCTCCCACTGGGAAGACCCCTGGCACAGTCCCAGCTCATAGCTGCAGCCACCCTGCCCCATGCAGATCTGGGAGTACATGCCCCCCATGCCTCCCGGGGTGGACACAGCGGTGGAAGCCGCCCCCCTCCCTGCACCCCCCGGATGAGCCATGGCTCCATCCTGCAACCCAACCCCACTCTGGCTGGGAAGTGCCTGCCCCAGCCCCTGCCCGAGACCCACTCCTCTCTCACTGCAGGGGCCTTGATCTGCCCCATCACAAACCTTCCCTTCTCCTTCCCCTCCACCACAACAGACTTACCAGCTGCACACAGGTCTTCAAGCTTCCACACTGCATATCAAAAATCGTATCAGTATTGGCCAATATGCCTCCTTAAAAATTGGCTATCAGTATCGGGCCCCAAAATCTCTATCGGTGCTCCCCTACAGGAGGGAACACTGCACCACCAAGGCCACCAAGGTGAGGTGTGGTGTGGTGGTGGCACAGAGTAGTGTCCCCCACTGCTACCAGGCAGGCAGGGGGTACTTCACCTTGGTGGAAAATGGTGGTAGGGTACATTCTCCTGTGCCAGATCCCACCAGCTGGGGCAGAGGCAGCTCCTAGACACAGGTGGTCTGGGCAGGCTGTAGCCCCATTCCCCACTGTGCGCAGAAACCTGGGAGGGCATGTGCCCTCTTTACCCCCCCACAATTTATTGCCTGTGCCTCCCACCTCCCCCAACATGTGCCCACAGCCCCTTTTCTCCACACATCCACCCCCTTCCTTACACACTGGGGGCTGTGGTCTGGGGGCAGTAGGTCAGGAATGAAGGACACTGGCAAGGCCAGGGGTCTGTGCATTAGGACTGAGGGGCACAGGCAGGGGTGGGGCACCAGCATTTTAGGGCTGCTCAGCACCACAAAGCAGTGGGAGTGGGGGACAGTTGCAGCTCGACCTGTGTCTGAGCGAGCGAAGGGGACAGGTGAAGTAAGCTCTGATTTTACATGATTAAAAAAAAAAAAAAATCAAATGCCAAAATACATAGATATGGAGAATTTATTTTATTATAATGATTAAGGCACTGGTAGGCTTCCAAATTGTTTTAAAATTGTAAATATATCAATAAAGCTTTCTGTTTAATGGAAAAAAAAAACAGATTTGGGAGACTGTAATTGGAGAATTTGGGATTTTTTTAAATCAGAGAAGTTTGGATTTTTAAATAGAGAAAACAAGGATCCCTGCTTATCTCTCCTTTACTCCATGTATATAGTTGTTGTTTCTTGTCTTAAAAGTTAGATTGTAAACTCTGTCAGCTAGAGGTCGAACTTTGTACAGTCCTAAAAACACAACTAGAAAGTATAAGGGTTCCCATAATAAAAGTAAATAATTATAAAATTGTAGAAAAGTACAGATGGACAAGGGGAGGAGAGATAATTGGATTCTCTCCTGATCCTTATAGATCAATGAGATTACATTTGCATCAATGTAACTTTAATTTATATTCCCCTTCACTTTCTAGTACCTTTAAGAAAAAAAGAAAAAAAAAAAAGGGTCACAACACTAAATTGACCATCATTTTCTTTTTTGGTTTTGTTTTGTGTGGGAGAGGAAGGAATGGGAAAGGAAGATGGGAGAAGAAGGCAGTGGGAGAGGGTTAGTTCCCCCCGCCCCCCGCCAAAGAAGTAATACTTCTGGTGGATACAAACTTGTATGCCAGATTAAAAATCAAAGTGCTTGTGTAGCCCAAATATTTCTACATTTGTGAAAATGATTATTTGTATACAGAGGCAAAGAGATATGAAGTTGTCTGATATGAAGGAAAGATGACTAGACATCAACAAAACGGTCAGGGAATTGCAATGCTTAAAGGTGAACTTGAAAGAAAACAGCAGAGGGACTTTTATATTTAATTGGAGGTCTTAAAATCCACAAAACGACATTTGGGGTTACATGTTACTCATTTGAAATTTAATATGATTAACTCTCCTAGAGTCTGTGCACTTATGCATAATTAAGTGAATTCAAAAGAAAATATTTTTTAAAGTACTTTTGAATCCTGAAATCATAATTTCACTCATTCTAAGAATATGCTATACCCTGTGTGAAATTTGCTTCTGTTCATGAGCAGGAATTTTAATTTTTTTTAACACAACTTTTGCTAAGTAGCTGTCTTTTTGAAAGCCCTTCTGAGAGTAATTTTTCTGTAGATAAAGCTTTATTGGTTCAACTTTAGATTTTCCATATAATGTTCCCATAATGAGCAAATTGGAGTTGATAAAACCTCTGAAAATAGGATTGTAATGGAAAACCTAACATGCTCTTTAAGGTAGCACTGAAAAAAAGTTATAAAATGTTTAGGTTGTTCGTGTTTAGTGGTGTCCCCAGGCAAACCATCAAAACCCAGAAGAACAGTGCAATTTTATTTTATTAAGTATATTGAACAATTTTCCCCTCTCAAAACAACAACTGAGTTGTTCATGCATTTCAGTGGAGAGACTCAAGGCTGACATTTCAGTACTTCATTCTATGTAGTCCTTATAGGAAACTTACCTGTTACTGGCTGTCAACACAAAAAAGGGAAGAGAAATTGGTCATAAAGAGCCAAAGCCAAATGCGTTTTAAATGGATAGATAAAGTACAGAAACTTTGTACAAACAGCCTCTAATCTCCTCTTGCAAAAAGTACAGAAATGTACTTCTCCCTTGAACTCGAAAGAGGGTGCTTCAAATACCATTCACTTTAAATAGGATCAAACATTCCCTTAGCAGCCAGGACCCCTTTCAAAAGAAGACTGGTCTTTTGAGACTACGTGACCGAACAGATCGTATCCAAATTTGCATAGAATGCCTCCACAGCCTTGTCCTGGGAACTGCAAAGATATGTGGTCGACTTGAACACCCAGAGAGAAAACAGAACAATGCTACTGGCCTGAAACTTTGTCCTGAACTCCTGTTGAAGAAAACCGACTTGAGAAGAGCCCGAATATCAGAAACTGAAGGCCTTGTTACACAGTGGGCAGCTCCTGCCTCTTAACCCCTGGACCATCTGCAGAGCCGGCCTTAGGGGCGAGTGCCATGGTCAGGAGGACACTACACACGCATGCGCACACCCATGTGAGCAGCCTATGCTCACAGCAGAGCTCTCCCTCCGCCCCACCCTGTCCCAGCAGCAGTGCCCAGCCCAGCCCGTCCCCTGCCTCCAGCCGCTGTTCAGGAGGAGCCAAGCCAGGTATTTGTGGGCAGGGTGGTAACTGCTTCAGTACGCCCACCTTGCTCCTGCACAACGGCAGCAGTGCCTGCCCACTTGCCTGCCTGGCATACTATGCCACTCTGCCTTCCCGCAGGGCTGAGCCCCACCCCCCTGACCGCCAGCCTCTGCCCCTGACTGACATGGGGAAGGGAAAACCAAAATACAAATTCACCCAAGGCACAATTTTCCCTAAGGCCAGCTCTGTCTGCCCATTAACACTTGAAACTGGTTTTAAGCACTTATGTGGTGGAAAGGTACACTACAGCAGGGCAGGATCATCTCTGATCCCTACTACCCAGCTCATGTTCCTCTAAGATATAGCCACTCTATCTAGGCTACACCTTGGTGTAAAACACCTGCCCCCCTTCTCTGCTAGCCCAGATTGGGCCCACTGTCCCCCCCTGCCCTCCTTACCACTCCAGGTCTCCACTCACTGCCCTCTGTCCCCCACCTCCACTTACTTGTGCCTGCCTATGCTGTCTGTTCCAGGGGAGTAGGCAGGAAATGGTTAAATCTTCCTGCCCAACCTTTGCCACTCTCTGGGCTGGGCTTAGCACAAGAGAAGCAGCCCAGCAAGGTTAACCCTTCCTTGCCTGCTCCCCTGGGACAGAAAGCTGGGCAGTTACAAGTAGGCGGAGGCAGGAGGGAACCCAGGGGCAGGGGGAAGGCGAGAATGGGCGAGGGGGTGGCATTCGTACCTTTCTGTCTTCCACACTCCTGCTGGCCTGCAAGTGTGAATCCTCCAAACTCGAGCCAGCACTAACACTGATCAACATCTGTGCAGCTCACAGTTCAAGATGTAATTAAAGGACATCGGTAGGCTACAAATCTATTTCTCTCATACCACTCTCATGCCAACAGACCTAAAGAGAGAGCACACAAATCCCATATTATTTATGGCTCCACAATAGGATTATACCCTCTAAACCATTCATCTAGTCCTACAAATCTGTAATAAACTGCTGTATATGACTCACTGGTTAAAAACTTATTTTCAACTAAAGGTTCAAACTAATCTAATACAGTAAAAGCTGTGTTAACTGGCATCCATGGGGAATAGGGAGCGTCGGTTAATCCAATATGCTGGTTACCTGAGAGGCATCTTTGCCTGTTCGGGTCACCGCCCCTCCTGCCGCATCTGGTGCACCAGGGCTTTCACTCCCTGGCGTCAGCGTGCCGGGGGACAGGAAGTGGAGCCCCATGCAAGCTGTTTTTTCCCGGGCCGTAGCGAAGTGGCAATCTGTGAAACCCAAAGTGCCACGGTGAGACTTTTGGTTTTACTTTTGCTTCAATCGGCATGCCAGTTAATAGAACATGCTGATTAATAAAGTGCCAGATAGCACAGCTTTTGCTGTAGTAATAAATATAAGTAATGAAAAGTGAATTACATCTTTTTTAATTGCTAATTTTTCTAACACCAACTCAGTTTTTCCAAACAGGTAAAAAAAACCAACCGCCCAACCTTTTCTCTTTCCATCTATAATTTAACCTTGACAATAGCCCTTTACCTTTTCAAATCACATTTTAGTCAATCTATACAAAAAAATGAAGAGAACAAAGGAAAATAGATAAGCTTGGAACAAAGTTAGTAACAAAATAAAAAAATAAAAAAACCTCTTTCCATCAAACAAATATAATTTCAGATAATATAAATATATTTTTACCATAAGTAGTTTATAGATAGGCATCTACTTGATTCCTGCT
>NW_005841890.1:3641933-3670230 GCF_000455745.1 Alligator sinensis
GGAGGGGTGTGGGGAGGAAATTACAAGCCACTTGCAGCACCATCTTCACAGTCTCTTCATGGGACCCTGCCCCTTCCACCACCGACTGACCCTAGCAGCTCTACCCCATGCTACTGATTGGCCAAGAGGGGCTTGGCTTCATGATGAGCAGCCCTCTGAACCTATCAACAATGGGGGGGGCACCATCTTTGCTCCTCCCCTTCATGTCAGTGGCTTCCTCCCCTTATGATGGGCTGCGAAGCCAGGCCCCAACATCCCTGAGGACCACTGGCTCTCATTGGCGAGCCAGTATTTTTTTTCAGGACTTCATTTTTTCCTGAAAATTCTGTGCCAGAATTGCAGGGATCACCATTTTCATGGGGTTTTACCACAAATAGGATGGATCCTCAATTATAGATGATAACGATAAATAAGAAAACATACCAAGATACAAACCAGATAGCTGAACTGATTACTTGCATCGAAAACAAAGAATTTTTGCCAGAATCACCAATGAGATATGCAAAACTTTGAAATATAAAGTAAAAGCTATTCCAGCATATGTAAAAGTTTGGATTTCATATACATTACGAGCTTTGTGTTTCAAAACTTCTGTCAAGCTTCATTGTCAAAATGTTTTGACAAGTTGCTAATAATAAAAGAGCTTCAACAGACTCTGAGTCTCAAGTCATGAAAAATGTATATTACTAGTAAGCCAAGACAATAGTTTTTAAATTAACAAATATGAAAATCAACACTTAAACATTTCATTAAAACCATTTTGGCAACCAAAAAGCAATGTGATGGCAAAGGAAGACTTTATTTCAAATAACTATAGAAGTAACTAAAAAAAAACCCCAAAACAAATGGTCTAGATCACGGGTGGCCAACCTGTGGCTCTGGAGCCACATGTGGCTCTTCAGAAGTTAAATACATGTCTCCTTGAATCTCTGGGCAAGCACACAGTGACCAGCTTCCATTTGGTCGTATATTAACTTCTGAAGACACATTTTAACTTCTGAAGAGCCACACATGGCTCCTGAGCTGCAGGTTGGCCACCCTGGTCTAGATCATAAAAATAATTCCAATCACAAGCCGATCAATATTTATCCTAAACAGATATCTCATCATACAATTTTTTGAAAAATGGCTGAACTAGAGAGCTTCCAGAAAGTAGCATATAAATACAGAGGCAGAAATAAAAAAATATTTGAAGACAAAGGTAAACGGAAGATAAGAATATTATATAAAAACATTACTCTGCCAATATGCAGTTCATGATTCATCCATCAGTAGTTTGCATAGCAACAGATAAATGATGACGACAATTATTAATACACTTTGCCAAGTTAACTGGCACTTTTTAAAGCTTTTAAGTAAAAAAGGAAGGAAATAGCCACTAGTTTATAGCACTTCTATATTCACTCAACTAGGATGTTGCTCACTGTACAGCTAGAACATTTAAGACAAGAGCTGTATAAAAAGGCAATAAAAATCAAATGATTTGCATAGGGCTTTATACCCATTCAAATGCTTAATTTGGGGGTTTGTTAATGCATACACTATTCTTGGCTGATGTTCAAAGAGAACACCCCTTGTGAGTTTAACATATTGTGATATATTGAAAACTTGAAAAACTGTTCTTGAATCTTTCATTATGCCCTTCTGGGTTTTAACCTGACAACAGGCTATCCTACAAGATCTCAAACAATACCCCCAAAAGTTTACTATTAATACTGGGGATAGAAAATACTTAACTCACTTGATTTAGCATTCTGCCTTTCTTCTCCACAATGTATCCTGACCCTTTTCAAACTGACTGATGTTCTAGACTGACTGCCTTTTGTTTTCCGTAGACTCTAGTCTAACAGAAAAGCATCTCCGCTCTTCTTTTTCTAGGTTATTTCACTCCTACCTTTCTTTGTTCTTTGACTGCAATTTACCACGATTTACTGCCTGTCTGAATTCCTTCTTCAGTACATTTGTATGGCGTCTTGGATATCAACTGAAGCAGCTGAAATTCAAAAATAACAAGTGCAAAGTCCTGCACTTAGAATGGAACAATCTCATGCACAAATACAGACCTGGGAATGAATGGCTAGACAGCAAGTACTGCAGAAAAGGAAGTGATGGTTACACTGGACTACAAGCTGATTGAAGTCAACAGTGTACTCTTGCTGCAGAAAAACCAACAGCATATTGAATTGTACTAACCAGGAGTGCCTCTTGCAAGTCAAGGGAAGTGAATCATTTGCTCTATTTGGTACCACTAAGGCCTCATCTGGAGTACTGTGTCCAGTTTTGGGCCCCACATTTCAGGAAGGATGTGGACAGATTGGGGAAGGTCCAGTGGAGAGCAACAAAAAGTGGTAAGAGGCCTGAGACACACAACTTAAGGAAAGTCTGAAAGAACTATATATTCAGTTATTTAGTCTGGAAAGGAGAAGAGTGAGGGGGGTTTGATAATAGTCTTCAAATACCTGGATTCCAGTCCCAGAAATCTTCAGGAACAGATTAAATGGACACTTAGCTGGGGTGGTTTAATCAGGGATGAGCCTGCCTTGAGCAGGAGGCTGAACTAAATTACCTCATGTGGTCCATTCCTGACCTATTTTCCTATTCTCCTAGGTGGTCAAGATAGTTGAAGCACCAGAAATAAGCCATCTAAGTTATAGAGCTAACTGCAACTCTGGCTCCTCTTCTCATCTCACACTGGCCTTGCACATTCAGTTTCTCCTGGGAGAGTTACTGCCATCCCAGGACAAATCATGAATATATAGATGTTCAGGGTTTTTCTCCCACAGTTCAGATAGCTGCTCCAAGAGAAAAATAGCCTTGGAACAACCAGGGTTATATCACTTCCAGGATAGTTTCTCTTGAGAGAGTGAACGTCTGTACATGCTGATTCCACAGGCTGACCATAAGCAGTCTGGGTTAGCCCATCAGATCTGCCAGGCAAACTAAGAAAGCACCCCGAGATGTGCGCACAGGGCTCCCCTAGCTGCACAGTGTCAGAGCTGCAAGCTCTCCACTCTTCAGGGCTTCGGTAGTCAAATGTCTGTACACACAGCTCTGAGCAAGTTTCTCTTCCAGGAGAACAACCTGGGAGAATTCTCCCAGATTATCTGAATGAATGTACACTTGTGTCTCCACTCCTTGTTTACACTGGTGTAATGGCAGATTACACCAATTTAAATGTGAGGCTAAGTTCAGGCCAATAACTGCTTCAAATTTTAATAAATAAGATATAGCTCAGCTGTGCATCTTTTGAAACATAAAGAAGGAATTCCCTATGTTTGCAAGCTTTTACACTTCAGATCCAAATGCCTTTTAAATGGTCCCTGTGGATGCAGAAATTAGCCTTTCCCTCTGTTTAAAATAATCATGGCTAAAGTTAGTTAAGGAGGTATCAGTCGTGAGTGCTTGACAAAATATGTCCATTTGAATTTGGTTTAGCCTGAGTGGCTCTCCGGGCAAATAATGACCCTCATCCTTTTTTGATAGGTATTGATCTCCCAGTAATCAGCATCTTTTCTGTTAATTGTTTGCCTGCTATCCTTGGAGATCTCTCACCCCCTCTTCCTCCTCACCCCTTCCAAATACAATACTGTGCTGGCTTTTACTCCTCAGACCTGAAGAAGAATGTTTTGCATTCAGAAGCATGTCTAACTGTATCCCAACTATTTAATTAGCCCAATAAAATATATCACCCTAAGAAATATTTGCCTCTTGCATAATTCCTGGATCTTCATAGCTACAACTTCACTCTAACACTATCAGAACACAAAACCCATTTGTCTCAAGAGAACAGGGATGGGCCTCATTTCCCAAGTCAAAATTCATATCTGTCCCTTGCATATGTACCCCTGCTGACCCCTGAAGGAATATAGTGTGGAAAACAGCAGTAGATAAAAACAAGCTGAGAAAACTGGTCACTTCAGCTACGGACTACTACAAGTAAACTGAAACAGGAAACAGTCAAAGGTAAGAAAGATCCCCAATTTCTTCACCTCTGAACAACATGTTTCTTGCTGATAGAAACCATACTTAATCTAGAAACCCAAGTCCTGCCTCAAAAAATCTAGCTCCATAGTTCCAATTTGCTACTGCAGAGCTATAGCGCTGAATGGCGATGGGGTTAGAATTGTAAAATCATAGAAAATTAGCATTGGAAGGGACCACAGGAGGTCATCTTTTCTAAGTCCCTATTCAAAGCACAACCATCCCCAACTAGATCATCCCACCCAAGTCTGTGTCTACTTGGGTCTTAAAAACCTCCAAGGGTGGAGGTTCCACAACCTCACTGGGTAACCTGCTTTACTACCCTGCTCATGAGAAAGTTTTTTCCCCCCAATATCTAACCTAAACTTCCCTTACTGCAATTTGAGACCATTGCTCCTTATCCTGTTATCCGTCACCACTGAGAACAGTCCAGCTCCAACCTCTTTGGAACTGCACTTCAAGTTGAAGGCTTCTATTAAATCCCTTCTCAGTCTCCTCTGCTCTAGACTAAATAAGCCCAGTTCCCTCAGCCACTCCTCAGAAGTCACATGCCCCAGCCCCTGTACCATGTTCACTGTCCTCCACTAAACTCTCTCCAGTTTGTCTACATCCTTTCTGTAGTGGGGGTAGGGCCCAAACTGGACACAGTACTCCAGATGTGACCAACGGTGCAGAATAGAGGGGAAGAATCACTTCTCTCAATCTGCTGGCAACGCTCCTACTAATGCAGCCCATTTAGCCCACTAGCCTTCTTTGCAACAAGGGCACAGTGTTGGCTCATATTAAGTTATTGTCCACTATAAGCCCCAGGTCCTTTTCTGCAGAGCTGCTTCTTAGCTAGTCAGTTTCCAGCCTGTACTGGTGCCAACTTCTGGAGCTCAGCTGAAACGGGATGGATGTTGAACTGCTCTCTAATAACTGGAGTGGTGTACGACTCGACTGAACTAAGTCAGCAGGACCTTTGGGAAAAGTACCAGAAAGGTAAACAATGACTAAGGCATGACTCTCTTCAGTGAACCGTGAGCAGGTGTTATATGTAAATCACTATCCCTAAATAAAACAGATCAAATTCTGCCCAAGACTAAGGCTAGACACAGATATTCAAAAAGCCCAAGACAGAATCAACCTAAGTTACACCGTTTTCTGTAAGCAGCGTTGTTTAGCTCGGTAGTGAACACAACATACATTCATCCTTTGGGGAGATGGAGGGGAAGCAAACCTTAGACTGGATTCTGCCATTTTTAAACCAGCCTGTTTGCACCAAATTTCTGTTCTGTTATGGGAATAAACTGGTTGCGTGCGCCAAACTTCTTTTCTGTTACAGGTATAGACCGGTTTCCGATCACTTATCCTGGTAAAAGGGTACTGCCTATACCGGGCCTATAAATCTAACTACGGGCATCAGAAACTAGAAGTATAGCAGCTGACAGAACAATGGAACTCAGATGACAAAAAATAGCATTTGGTCAAGAGGACATGAAGCTTTTGCCAAGAAGCTGTTCAGACAGACACCCATGACCTGCTGCTAAATTCTATTTGAAGAACTTGGGCCACTTTAGATTTCTATCAGAAAATGGCAAGCTTCTAGTAAGATACAACTAGACTGCTTGTTGCTATGAAATGGTCTCCCTCATGGTATTCCTATTACCACTATTAAGATTAAACAATACGTTGGTTTAACCTGGCTGTTTAATCTGACTCTGTTCTCCCCCAGCCAGTTTCCCCTAAGATCAGAACTACAAAGCCTGAACCTAACCAGACCCCCTGAATAAGCACCAGGGATATGGAGGAAAATATAGGCCAGAGTTTAACAATGGAAAAACTATATCATCCTACCTTCATGCATGAGAAATAATACCCAAAGTGAGACAAAAGAAGACACCAAGATGTGACTAGCCTTTCATTTCTGACACTTAGCACTGCATTTGTTTCAACAGCTAAGAATATAAGAGATGCATTAAGATCAAGGAATTGTCAGCATTCTCTCCAAACCTTTACTGATGCTAGGCTCCTCCAAAAACGAAAAAGGAGAAGAAGGAAAAGGTAATCATTTTCTTCCTTAGAAAAAGGGTCTGAGGAGACCTCAGAAGGAACATTCTCCCTTCCACAGGTGCAGAAGGCAGAACATTACTTTCTCTCCAAAAGAAGCGGTAGGAAGAAACTGCTTAGCAGCATAAATTTAAAAAACAAAGAAAAGAATAATCATAAAAGGTTTCTCATAACCTGTATCCAAAGCACAAAGAAAGAAAACCCATCAGTCCTATAAGGATGAAAAAAAAGCACTGAATATCAATCCAAAACAGTTTGTGTTTTAAAAAGAAACTGTTCAATAAGAATAATTTATCCATACATGTAATTTTGGTTTTAAAAAGCACCAAATCAAGAACGTCTCAGAATGTTGTCCAATATCAGAAAATACTAAAGACTCTTCTAAAGACTAATCAATGCTTTACAACAGTGGTCACCAACCCGCGGATCTCAATCTACCAGTAGATCTCAGAGCCTCTTGGAGTCGATCTGAGGCTGGGGTGGGGGGTTGAGTGACCGCGTGAATGCACGCACATGCCCCAGCCCAGCAGGTCAGTCCATGGGGGAGGGAAGGGGCTAGATCGAGGCTCTCACGGTGAGGGACAGTGCCGCAGAGGAAGGAGCAGGGGTAAGTTGAATGGTGCCCTGGCTGGGTGGAATTTACCTGCTGGGAAGGTGCACCCCCAAATAATTTTTTCTCCATCTGCCTCGATCTGGCCACCCTTCCCTGCTGGGCCAGGGAAGTGAAGGGGGGAGGGGCTTGGCAGCAGCACACAGTAGATCTTGGGTTGCTTTTAAATGCCAAAGGTGATCTCCTACTTAAAAAAAGTTGGAGACCACTGCTTTACAAGCTAAAGGAAATACAGAACAAAGGTATGACTAATACATACAGGGCTCATGGTGGTCATTCTTAACACAATTTTTTAAAGATGTTATTGATTTTTCTCATTTGGTATAAATGGATGTAGGAGAAAAAGTCCCACACCACAGGACCTGGTCTAGTAAAGACCCATTGACCTAACAAGATTGTGATGACCCTAAAAGACAGAGGCAATATCACAGCAAAGAAAAATACCTGCTAGGTTAAGGCTCAAGAAGCAAGTGTGAAATACAAAGGATTTAAAAGTATACTGTATATTATGTCTGCGTAAGGTCACCAAGTTACTTTCCAAAAAGCTAGCAAAGAACACAGGACGGGTGCAATACAATCAGTTTCCTAATTCAGGGGGGCAACACTGCTGCATGCTGAAGCAAGAAGTAACAAAGAAACTCAGCTAAGAAGGATTTGTAGGAATTGTCAGAATATGTCAGATGCTTGGTGCTATTTCAAGGTCATCACAAAACAATAAACTCACAGCCTGCACAAATTTCACATCTAAAACAATAATTTCATACCACATCCAGTGCTCTGTTTCTCATGGACACCACATGGCTAAAAAAGTGACGCAATTCTTAACCTAGCTCATTACCTTTGAGTAAGTCTCCTCAAGGTGCAAAAGACAAAGCAAAAGGGCTCTTCCTCAAAACTACTGTATTTATCCAATACCAAGACAACCCTGAATTTAAGATGACCCTCAACAATTAGATTCTATAAACAGAAAGCTTATAAATCTGTTACAAGTTTCCATGTCTAGAATCGAATTATTGGAGGATCATCTTAAATTCATCCCCACCACCACTGCAGCAGGGAAAGCAATGACAGGGGGACAGGCAGTAGGAGGAGCTGATGTGGAGGCAGTGCAGGGGAGAGGCAGGCAGCTTGCCCTCTGCCACACTCATACCCCTTCGTGCCTGCCCCTCTCTATCCCCCCATGCTACTTCTGTCCTCCCTCTCCCCGCAGCCTCAGACTCCCTTAGCTCCAAGCCACTGCTGTACAGCCAGGCTGGGCTGTGCTCTGAGACTGAAACTGGAGTGGGGAATGGAGCCTACTGGTGCTGGAACAAGGGTGGGGAGGAGATGGCTGCAAGGAGGCAGAAGTGGAGAGGGGGTGAAGATGAGGTGAAGGAGGGATGGAGAAGAAGAGAAATGGGGGCACAAGCCTGCAGGAGGAAGAGATAAGGGGTGCAGAGGCAACAGGGCACAGGCAGTAGCTGCGGCTCTAGCCCCTACCTGGGGTGGGGCCAGAGCTGGAGCTGCAGCAGCTGCCTGCACCTACTGGACTTGAGTCCAAGGTAAAGGGCTCCCCCCGCATATTATATGGCGGGGGGTGGGGTGGGGGAACCCTCACCTTGGAATCGAGTAAATATAGCGCTTCTGGCAAATGAATCACTTTCATTCTACCTAGAGTTAAAGACAAGATAGCTTCAGTATATCCAGGTGGCAATATTATCTAGGAAATACTCCAGAAAATAGAAGTTGTTGATAAAAATAGCTATATTAAAAAAATTAACTAGTTATACAATTGATTATAACATGGGCTGTTTCCCTAGGTTTATAAGTCCACATTCAGAAGTTCTGAAGTGGGAAAAGAAGGCCACGCTAGCCTTAATTTCAAGGCATCTGCTGGGCTTCGCATGGGGGCGTTCAAAGTTTACCCTCTTCCTGTCCAATCGTTAAGGTTTTATAAATCACCGATGTTTGTGAAATCAAAAGTATTCCTCATAAAAAGATGATATCACAAACATTAGACAGTACAGGTGCTGACAGACAGGAGGGGAGGGGGGAGCACCAAATGTGATCTACCGGAAGAGGCAGCACATTAGTTCAACTTGGCTCTGCAGTGCCTGTATAGATCAGGTGCTTCAGGAGAGCTTTTTGGCACTTTTATCTAATAGCTAGCTAATTCATTCACTAAAGTGCCCGATTTATACAGATGTTGGGCAAGCCAGGACCAACTAATGTGATGCCACTTCTGGGCATCCACTGGGTTCGGGGTGGGGGCATACAAATTTTCAAGTAAAGCTCTTTTTTTTTTTTGGGGGGGGGGGGGGTGTTGTTTATGTTTCTATGCAGCTTATAACATTAAGAGATTATGTACTGATTATAAGAGAAAATAGTCTAAAAATTCATATACCCTGAAATCTACTGTACTCTTTCCTACAATATTAAGACGTGACAAAGAATATCTTGCAGTTGAAAGTTTATTCCAACTACATGGTCAGTCCAAAAAAAGATACTACCCTAAACAATCCTTACTCTCGCATAACTTCTGGACCATCCCAACTACAACTTTACTCTTCTATTACTACTATATTAAACTTTGTTGAATTTGCTTCTTAGGCAAAATAAAAAAAACCAACAGTATTTTTAAAATGCAAAACTTAAGCACATGAAGTAAAATAATACATAATCAAGAACTATAAGAAATATCTGAAAAAACCTTAAGATTTATGTTAAATGTAACACTGCAGTTATCTAATTTGATTAATATAGATCATAAAATGTGTTTTTAAAGAGTTGAAATATGTATAGTTCAGATGTATACAATCAACATACCATTTGTTAATAAGTTGGAATTGACTGTCAAGATATCAGAGGAATATTATTTTTGTTTTAAGAAAAATTATGTCCATCCTGTCCAAACCTTTCTCCTTCAAAGATACCAATATCCCTTTACATTACTTAAGCTTCTTTCAAATAAGCACATAAGCCCAAAATCGCCTGGCTCTAATGGGGACTAAATTTAACAACTTGATACTTTCCAAGATTTCTCAAAAATAATCTCTGGATGCAGACTTCCCATTACAACAGGATTATGGATTCCTCAACTTCCATGCAAACCCCTTCAGATTATTCTTTTACTTCCAGATAAAATTCAGAGCTCTCCCCACCCCCATATAAGAAGAAACTAATGCCACAGTTTTCTTCAACATTTCATGTGTCCCCAACAAATTCCAAAATTACTTAATGCAAATTTTGCGCTGCTAGCGAAGATGCCAAAAAGAAGAAGAAAAGTGACAAGTAATCATTTTTGCAAGCTCCAGCAACTAAAAACCCATTTTAACCAAACAAGTTAATGCAGCTAGCAATCTAATTATCCCTGACAGGTGCCAGGGCTCTTGCTGCTGCAGCTTCTTCATTAAACTACTGACCAGGATGAAGTAGAGAGGCAAACCCACCAAAAGAACTAAGCCTAGCTCTGTAGGAGGCAATTAGCAATTTCACCACCACAGGTACAAATGCAGGTAAAGCCTGAGAACAAGGAAAGTGGGAATGGTAGTGTTCAACACTAGAAGCCAGGGAGAGGGAAGTCCCAGAGCACTGAAAGATGCTGTGGGTATCCCCTCTAAATAAGCACCTGGCAGCCCTTCTAATCAGCACCCAGGGCCAAGCCCTGCTTGCCTTACTGTAGTTATGCTGCTGCTAGCTCCTGTTCACAAATTCATGAAATAAATTCATCCTTATCTGCCTAGCTGCTTTAAAACAGCTGGTATGACCGATTATCAACACTACTACTCACCATTAAGGATACTCCAAGTCTTGCATAAAACAGCATCCAAAGGGACAACTCTTTCTCCACACTCATGGCTGCTGAGCCCCATCCCATAGGGATGTCCCATGTCTTCTTATTCAACACCCCCACTAATGGGAGGAGAATCCCAATGAAACAATGCCCAACATTAAGTGCTAATAGCATGAGAAAGCCAGTGCTACATTTCTATTACAGCAGATATAAATAAATCTAGCTTTCAATACACAACTGAGATCAGCACCTGATTGAACAGTAGCTAGCTGAGGATGAACCCAGGCAAGACTGAAAATAGGGATCATACATAGTAAGTGTTAGGAATTTAAAAGGGCTTTCATGAAGGAGCAGAATTCAATCTCCAGGAAAATTTAAGACAAGTTCCTAAGTCAGTTCACAACTGAACTTGGGTCCTATTAGATTCTTCAGTACTACTGGATGATAAAAATGCTCACACTTTTTATAGAACAATCAATTTAAATTCTCATTGTTTTCAATAATGTAAATATTATTGCACATGAGAAAACACTGCATATTCATGTAACATTTACAAAAAACTGATTTTGGAAAAAAAAAAAGTCCCAGCTATCAAAAAGGTAAGTCTATTTGCAATGTGCCCCATACTAAGAAGTTCTTATCTGTTTTAAGTGCTCCATGCATTTGCAATTTATTTTGTTTGATAATTAACCTAAATAACCTAAAAAAAAAAATAATAATAATAATAATAATACACAGCTGATGCAGCTCTCAGCACCCTAGCTGCTTTTTAACCCAGGACGTTATGTTTGAAGCTCTGGTGCTGTGGTCTCAACACTGCCACGCTACTGAAGAAAATCTAGCTGAATAAGGCATCTGCCTTCCCATTCAGACCTCTCCATGACATTGACCCAGCTTACTTTAGAAATCAATTGTCTCTACAACTATAAGTTCCCACTTCAACTACTGTCTACCAGAATGCTAATTCTGTGTACCCATAATGAACTAATTGGCACCATATAGAAAACTTTCAGAAGAACCAGTATTCAGGACCCGCAGTAAGAACGAGCATAAACTTCATTGTGTGCAGAACTACACTGCAACACTAATTTCCTTGACTAAGTTTCTCTCATCAGATATACATAATATCTATTTATACATTAAATAAAATTACAACCTATCCGAGGTAGGAAAAACAAATTACAAAAAGAAGTAAAATATAGTCTTTAACTTTGGCATTCAGGTACCACAGCAAAAGATATTATAGGTGTGTAGATTGATAAAAGTTATATTTCCCTGAAAAACTATTAGAATTTTTTAATTTTATTTTCCATTATTCTCATTCAAATGGTATTCCTTCTAGATTCATATGAAATATGAGCATGTAAGAGGCATTTATTTCCAGTTAAGAAATGCATCGCTTACTTTTGTTAAGGTTTAATGCTTGAAACTTGTTATGAATTCATTTCTAAAAAAAACTCCACCTCTTAAGAAATGCTTTAAAAATAATACATACACTTAAAACTACCAAGCAGGATCTGTTTTTTTCTGCTAAGTTAATTAAAATAAAGAAGAATTTCAAATCAATTTTGCAGACACTTCTTCCCCTTAACAATTTAAACATGTACTGTATTCCAAGTTCACACTGAAAAACACAGCTGTGTTTATTTGAATGATAATACATTCTCACCATTTTTTTTGTTGCATATTTAAATACAAGCCGGTTAAGGCAGATTAACATCACTTTGTCCACCACGACAGAAAAAGATTCTCTCTTCAAATACCCCCCATGCTAACCTGAAAAGGTGAACAAAAATAAAACACTGTAATCAAATGTTGAAAAATACATGTCCCAGAATACACTGAAAACTAGCAGCACATGATCTTTGAGTTTGACTAGGAGAATAGGTGGGATACAAAGAAGCAAGCTGAACTGGATCTATTTCCACATTCTCAGCAATAATTCATTTTAGAGATCCTTGCATACAATGAAGAACTGGAACTCACTACAGCACTCCAAGGTAGCAGAGATGCATCTTTCTCTGAAAAAAATGGAATATTTAAGTTGCTTATCTCCACTATCTCTTCCTACTGCTCTTGACTTAAAATAGGGGTGGTCAAAATATGGCCCGCAAGGCACTTTCATCGGGCCCACAACACCCACCAACAAACTGTACCCTGCCCAGTCCTTCCACTGCTCATACCCAGTGCAGGCACTGTTGCCTGATACACAGCTCCGGCCAGAGCTGCACATGGAGTCGAGGGCACAGCCCGGCCAGGGCACCTCTATCATAGGGGCTCCATGCAGCGCACACGCAGCCCACATGCTCACACACCACTAGAGGGAAGCTCCATGCACTAGAGCCGGCTGCCTTGCCCACCCCTGCCTCCAGGCCCCGGGACTCTCCAGGAAGTGGTGGGGCCATGAGTGTGGGAGCTGCACATACAGCACAAACGTCAAGGGGACTTATGGTGATTTTTACCATCTTTAATTTTCCCTGAGCCTGAGGAAGGGTGTGTGTGCCTGAAAGCTTGCAAAGCAAGCTAATTTTCTTTGTGATTTCTTACTTGGTTTAATAATGGGTATCATCTCTGAACCAGGAGTTCTGGAGTTTTGCACTTCTTTTTGTCTTAGACCAACACAGCTACCAAACACATCCCTGTAACTTGGATGCTTGGAATTTCATTTAATTCCAGACATGTGAGGGGCAAGGATGATTTTGTAAGGGAAAAGAAGCCTTTTTATGTCCACAAAGGAGGTTAACTTAATCAGCAAGAAGTTTGGCCTAGTATTTAGAACTTTTCTTCTGACCATTTAAAAAAAATGTTGGATTTTTTTTAATATATGAATGAGTTTGCTATTTCCTTCAGCACTTCTAATTGAGCCATGTTTCAAATAGCCTAGCCAATGCAGAGATTTTTCTTCTAACCATTTTTTCCCCACCACTCACTCCAAGTTAAGGGCAGGTGGAAAAAAAAAAATTGTGATTTCAAAATTGTTTCCATTTCTCACTTAGATAAAACAAAGACCGTCTGCAATTCTTCATGAAAAGCAAGAGGAAGACAGATACAGAAAATCGTCTAGTGCAGGGGTGCTCAACCTCTGGTCCACAGGACAGATGTAGCCTACAACACAGATACAGCACATGGCCCTGCGTCACCCAGTCCATGCAGCTCCCCACAGGTCTGGAAATTTGGCAGCAGTGGACCTGCTCCCCCACTGTCAAATTTCCAGACCCATGGGGAGCCCTAGGTTCTGCAGAGTGGATCAGGTACCCAATCTCAGCATACAGGGCTGGGCAGGGCAGCACCAAGACCCAGAACCCAATCCTGGGTGTGGAAAGCAAGGAGGGGATGGCATCAGGTCCCTGGGACCCACTCTTGGCATGCTGCGGTGGGAGGAGGTAAAGCTAGGTCCCCAGGAACCAGTCCTAGTGGGAGAGAGGCAGCACTGGAGACCAATCCTGACATGCAGGAGCAGGAACGGATGTTGCCAGGCCCCTAGGGACCAATCCTAGCACGTGGAGGTAGGAAAGGATGTTACCAGTCTCCCAGGACCAATGTCAGTGTGTGGGGATGGGAGGGGGCAATGCCAGGCCTCTGTGGACCAATCCCAACACAAGTGGGTGGGAGAGGGCAGTGCCAAGTCCCAGAGTCCATTCCCAGTGATATGGGCAGAGGGCAGGTGATGCCAGGCCCCAATCCAGCCCACAGACTGTGCCCCCCTTCCCCACTCATCTGGCTCATGGAGCCAAAAGGCAGAGCACCATTGCCATCACCAGCAATCCTCCACAGTCAAGGATGATTTCCTTCCATGACTGCCTTATCTGTGGGTCCAAAGATGTCTGGCAAGGTCAATCTGGGATCAACAGGCTCTAGGGCAAGGCTGAGCACCACTGGTCTAACAGGGACTGGCTAGGAACTGGAGTAGACTATCTTGTGGATGATCTGGCTATGTGCTTACACCACCAGAGGTGGGCCAGAGTCCAAAACACAGGCCAAATCATGGGTCAGGAGAAAGATAAAAAGATACCAGATCCAGGAGAAATCCAGGAGCAAAATCTGGGCTGCAGTTCAGGAATCAGAGCCTAAATTACTAAAGCAAAGGGAAACTCTGGAAGCCAGAGCCCAGGAACAGAGTGGGCAGAGTTAGGAAACCAGAATTATTAGATTGCAGAGATTACCAGATTGCTTCTGGCTAGCCTGGAGTCTACTGCCAGAGCTGGAGCTAAATGGGGAGCTGTTCTCCCAGCAGCAAATCAAGAGGCCAAGACCATAATTAAGGGGTCAGCCAAAGCCCCAGACAGGGCCCTGAGAAGACAGCCCAGCCTGTGCTGATTACCTTGTGGGTTACACCTGACTGCTGAGGTATGAGACCCAAATTTAATCCCCACTCTGCCTAATTCACATCAGGGACTTGGACCTCAGCTTCCTATCCAATAAGAAAATACCCAGTCTACCAAACAACTGGCTCTTCTGGGTTAGGTCCATCTCAATCTTACCTGTTAGAGCTGTTCCACTTTTTATACTGAAAAAATTCTTGGACACATGAACTTTGTCTTCGTGTCACAAGGAAGTGCCCTAACCAGAGTGCTAGTCGATCTGCCGCTCTCAGGCCCAGTGAATATGCAATTATTTATACAAAGCAGAACAGCTCTCCTTCAATAACCAAAGTATGTGAAGTTCCTTCACGCTGGCAAGCAATGGCTTCAGCAAATGGATTTCAAATTCTACCAATTTTCTCTATTGTATAGAGGAAAACTGAGAGCACTCCCTAATCATGTGTGATTAAGAGAAGTTCTCAGAAGAAAAAAAAAGTCTCAACTCAATCGATTTCCTCCTCTTCATCCTGAACTCGAGAAGTGAATTCAACCAAAGGGATGTCTTTGAGCTGTGTAGGCTTTTAAAAAAAAATTCACTGGCTGAGTGTCAGGCAACCAACAAAGAGTAAATTCTGCACTCAGGCTATGGAGAGACTACCTGAACAAGCTTGCATTGTCAGTACATTCAGCATCCTTCTCAGAAGCCCAAGAATTATAAACCAAGTATGCTGAAGCCGATCCAACTTTGCACTTACGCTGGATATAGATTTGGAGGGACATCTCAACCTGAAACCAGCTTCATGGTGTTTTCAGAAGATCCCCTTACAAACAGAAGGCAGTTTACAAAGCTGTTAAAGTAGGGTAGTCCACAGACTAGCTGTACTGGAGATGCATGTGGGGTGTAGAGCCTGCAAACAGGAGCATTAACAAAATATGATGCAATTTATATCACCATATTGTTACCTGTCAGCTCTGTGTTCCTGAGGGAGGCTTGGCCCCCAGCTTGCTGGACTTACGAATGACTTTTTCTATTCCCCACCCCTCATCTAACCAGAACAAAGCAGAAATAAAGTTTAATAGGCATCTCGGGCCATACGTTCACCGGTTCCACTATGGGAGGCCTAATTAAACTTGATTGACTAAAACTCGGTTGCTGGGATAGGGAATGCTGAGGCAAAGAGTCAGAGCGGGTATGGGCAACATTTGAACAATGGTAAAGGGTTCATCACAGCGTCCAGCCTGTTGGAGCCCTAACCACAAATGTCATACTTTTCCCGGGATGACTGGTGGAAGTCCTCCCCACAAAGTTTATGAACACTCATGCTAAACTGAGGCCTATTCACAACAGGTAAAAATACAAAACCCTGATGCTGCAAGCTATCTGAGAAGAAACAATGAGGTATCCCATCCAGTATATCTGCTATCCAAAAACAAGGAGGTACCCCATCCAGTATATCTGCTATCCATAAGAATTTCAAGCTGGCTCCTACGTGTCTGGTAACTCCTTAACCTTATGTTTTTCCTGGTTATTGATCAGTTTCTTGAGATGTTCCAAACCAGATAACCCCTTGTCAATAGAAAAGATAATTATTTACACAATTAATGCTTTGAAGAAGCTGGGCTAAAGGTATAGAAATCTGTATAATCATCAAACAAGTGTGCTTCAAGAGCGAAATCTCTCTGACACCACCTGCTGTTGTTCTCGAGAAGCTGGACAAAACAAGGGTTGTGTCCCTTCAAGGGTTGCGCTAAGAACTTTACTTGTCAGCACTGGAAGCCGAGTGCCTTGGACTGGTGAGACCCCCAGCTCTCGCTCTCTCTCTTTCTCCTCTTCTCTCTAGGCACAGATTTCTGAACCTGAATTGTA
Source organism: Alligator sinensis (assembly GCF_000455745.1). Classification (NCBI taxonomy): domain Eukaryota; kingdom Metazoa; phylum Chordata; order Crocodylia; family Alligatoridae; genus Alligator; species Alligator sinensis. Next base: position 3,658,514 of record NW_005841890.1, read on the forward strand.
TTAGTTAAGTTTGAGGTAAGTTTCCCCAAATACTTAGTGAAACCAGGGTAGTATTGTAATTGTTTTGATTATTTTCCTTTGCATGTCTATCATTACTAGTACCATTATACATTTCATATACTCAGCAATAAATAACTTCTATAGTCAAACTGATAGTAACTGGGTATATTTTTTCCTTCTCTACTTCTCCTTCCCCACTTGCTCTGCAGCAACACTTCTTTTACCCAAGCTAAAGATCCCTGTGAAGCCCAAAAATACTGTGGGGTTTGCTCATCAAGAGGCTACCACTACTAGGACAATTAAGGCAAAAGATTAGGACGTTTGAAACACATAAGGAGTCAGCTTGTACAGGCTGATTGACCCAGTTTGGCTCAGACGTGCCCTTATGAACTGAATGCTGGCCCATGAGGGTGTCAGCTGGACACCCAGCCGGATTCAGAGGGATTCTGTTTACCTGCGTGCTTGCGTCTGGCTGCATTTTATTGTTACCTTAATGAACTGATTCCTGGCATACGAGGGCGTCAGCCTGTACATGCTGATCAACCCAGCCGGGTCAGGGGTATCACGTTAATATGTGCGTGCGTGCGTGCGTGCGACTGATTTGGTGGCTGGAGGAACCCAGCCCCATTGAAACTGAGTCCTGCAAGATAGCTCCATTGGGGGTGAGGACTTGCAGAAGGGAGAGATACAGCTCCGTATAGAAACACAAGTAACACAAGCAGCACATTGATAGAATTACAAAGACCCTAGAAACGTGTCCCTAATAAATGAGCGAACCCCAAAGTGATAGGCAAATCTGGTAACAATATATGCGCTGTGCAAATGAACGGCACATGCAGTATTAAATACAATTTAGAGTTTTTCCAGTATGTACAGGTAAACTTCACCCATAAAAATCGGCAATATTAAAGCGCTGTTAAAATTTACTCCCATTACCAATGCATACTTTTTTCCCCCGTCTAATCAAATGTGTATTAAGACGTGTATTACCAAGAAATGCAAGTTTGATAACTTGCATTTCTTGGTAATACACATTTGACAACTAGACTAGCAGTGCTTATTCACTGAAATATTGCACTTAAAATCATCTCTCTTCTGTTTCAGCTCAAAACTGAAGTAACTTCTTTAAATAGTATTAAAGTCTAACAACGTCAGACAGATTAGCGGATTACATAGGAGACATATGATAGGAGGAAGAACTCTCCCAGTTTTAAAATGTTTAGTGTACAATGGGATAAAGCTAAACAAATGCAAATAAAATTGATCCTTCACATCTAATAACCTTAATTTAATGCTTAATGACTGGATTTCAGTTATCATTTTTTTTAAAAACACACTACGTAAAAATGGTGCTGAAAAAAAATCTTACTGAACAGTGTTCAAAGTTAAAGAAATGCATAAACTAGCATTACAGTAGGTGAACAAGTCTCTGATGTGCACACACACACACGTCAGAAGATATGAAAATTTACTACGAGACAAAAAAATTACAATTCTAATTGTGTGTATCCAACTTAAAAAGTCCACCTGTTTTCTATATAATCTAAATTTTCTGCACAACATTTAGCTGCTACACAAAAGAGTGCACATACAAATATGAACTGATGTCTTTGTTCAGTTATGCCTGCATGTGCAGCCCAAGTGAAACATGGATACTCAAGCAAAAAAAAAAAATTGGCCTGCAGTATTGCTGCAGATAAATGTACAATCTATATAGAATTCAGTTTGGTTTCTACTTCTTAGACAGAGTCTACAATGTTAACAATTTGTTGAAAAAAAAAAAAAAAATGGGTTGTGTTTTTTTTTTTTAAGATCAGTGAAGTGACACAATTTGATCTGGAAATCAAGGACACGCAGGAAACATGAAATCGCATTGTGAAACTGTACACGTCAGTTTTTAAATAGTCATTTTTTTAAATTAAACATGACACAAATGTCCTCAAAAGGTTAATATTCCCTAAAATCATTCAAAGGATATGTGCAAAATCTTCATTACAAATACATTTTAAAAGTGAAAAGCTGACAAACACCCGAGGATTTTGCGCGTTTCTTGTCAATATGGATGATGATGTCAGAAGCCTTAAGGACACAACACCTATTCTGCTAGAGTGGTTGGAAAGGCCACTAAGGCTAGGGACAGAAGTTACAAATAAACCGGTTTAAGTGATCAGAAACTGGTTTAAACCTGTAACAGAACAGAAATTCAGTGCACATAAATCAGTATCAAAATGGCCAAAACTGATTTAAGATAAACCTGGTTGAACGTAATACAGTATAACGTCATAAATTCTCAAAAATCCAGCACTTCTTAAAACTACACTAGATCAGGGAGTAGCAGCGGCTGGTCCCGGAGCAATGGAGGGGGAAAGCTTGCACGCAGAGGTTGCTACTGCCATCCACCACCCTGCACTGCTGCTAAGTCATGCGGCCGTTGGTCTGGGACTGGTAACCACTACATTTTCAAAAATCCAGAGTTTTCAAATTTCTGGTAGGTGCTCAGTCCTGAGCACACCAGATTTATGAGGTTATACTGTATCAGACTTAACTGATTAGGATCAAACCAGTTTATGCAATTTCTGTCCTAGACCCCTTTCCTGGTTTAAGTTAAACCAGAGACCCCCAGCATCCCAGCATACTCTGCAGCCCAGGGCTGAGCTGTGCAGTCTGCTCTAGAGAGCAGGGCTGGCCCCGCCCCTCTACTCTGTAGCTGGGGTGGGAGCATGGCCAGATGCCAGCCAGCGTGGCTCCCTGAGGCGAAGGGAGCAGGGAAGGGGTTTATTTCCCTGCTCCCCTTTCCCACCGGGGTACAGTAACCGAGGTCTGCCTGCCTCGGGTGTAACAACCCATCAGGCATTCATCCCCCTTGCCACTCCAGCAGCATGGGTGGTGGCTGGCCCAGCAGCAAGCTGCCCAGGCCAGCTCGAAGGGGCTAGTGGGCCTGGAGCTTCCAGCCCCCGCCACACCCGTCTTGTGCAGCACCTGCTGGCTGCAACCACACCACAGACTGTGCATTGGCTGGGGCCGGAGGAGCTCTTCTAACTCCCTGGCCTCCAGCTGCTGCTCCTGCGCAGCTCTGGGTGTCCGGGTGGAAGCTTTAACCCCATGGCTTCTGCCTAGCACATGAAACTGAAGCTCCAGCTGTTTTCCACCTGCCACAGGGGCTGGTCATTGCAGCAGGCTGACGGAGCAGGAAGAAAGCAGACAGAGCTGGAGCCAGAACTGCAGGTACTGGGCAGAAGATGCCAGGCTAAAGCTTCCACCCATGCAGAGCAGTGCTATGCGGCAGGGCAGGAACAGGAGCCACAGCTGGAGGTGAGGGAAGCAGAACAGCCCCGCTGAGCCCAGCCAACATGCACCTACCTTCCCCTCACCTCCAGCAGCTACTTCCATTCCCCCTCCTGCACCACTCCAGGCAGCATGTGGTGGGGGGGGTAGCTTTAGCCCAACAGTTTCTGCTCAGAGCTTGGAGATCCAGCTCCAGCTGCCAGACCTCCATGCCCTGGACTGAAGCAACCCACCTTCACCACTGGGAACGGCGCAGCAGAGACAGTAGGGAGAGGGGTCAGCAGCCGTTGGAGGCGAAGGGAAGGTACACGCTGGCTAGACTCAACAGAACTTCTCTGCTCCCCTCACCTCCAGCTCTGGCTCCTGCTCCTGCCCCACCGTGCAGATCTGGGTGGGAAGGTGGAAGCTTTAGCCCCGTGGCTTCTGCCCAGTGCCTGGAGCTCTGGCTTGAGCCCACTCCGCCCGCCCAGCACGATGAGCAGCCCGTGAGGGACAGGGACAGGTGGAAAGCAACCAGAGCTGGAGCCAGAGCTCCAGGCACTGGGCAGAAGCCATGGGGCTAAAACTTCCAGCCATGCTATCTGTGGCAGCTCTGCCTGTCCCCCTCCCCGCCGCCCGCCCCCACATTGTAGCCTTCGTCCAGGAAGAGTCTTCCACTCCCAGGACACCATGACAGGGGCTGTTGCCCCTGGTAGGGTCCTTGCTCCCTAGCTGCTCCAGTGGCAGGGCCAGGGGCATGGCCAGAGGCCAGCCAACATGGCCCCCTTAGGTAAGGGGGCATAGAAGGGGGTTATTTCCCCCTCCCTGTGGTGTCTGGCAGAGGGGACAGGGTGGGAGCTTCTCTCTCCTCTTGCCCCGTATGGGAAGCAAATCAGCAGAGGTGGCAACCAGGGCTAGCAGAGCCTGGCTGTGGCCCTCAGGGGCCAGAGGGGGTGGTGGGAGGAATAAACCCCCTCCCTGCCCCCTCTGCCTCAGGGGGCCATGCCGGACAGTGTCTGACTGTGCTCCTGCCCCTGCAGCAGCGAGGGGGGAGTGCGCTAAGCAGACCCCGGCTTGGATACATGTTGGTGGGACAGGGACGGGGAAATCAAACCCCTACTCTGGCCACTTCACTCCAGGCTACTGCCAGAGCCTGGCCATGCCCCTGCCCCAGCACAGCTTCCCTGAAGCTGAAGGCCACGCTCTAGCGCCACCCGGCTTCTGGCCTGAGCCACTGCAGGCATGTGGCTGCATTTCCTGAACGTCTGTTCACTTGCAAATTGGTTCAATCTAGGCAGGTTAAACTAATCTGCAAATCTTAAATTAATTCAGGCCCCAGCTTTTTGAATGTCTGTCCCTAGCCTGTCTGTTACAGAAAAACCTAGGCCAAAACCCAAATTCAGGTTTGTTTGTTTTGTTTTTTTTTTACAAAAAACTTAAAAATTACCCCATTCGTTTAAAATGCTCTTGCAATTTTCAAGTCCACACACACACACACTCTCCAATTAGTCTTCTGGGTTTTCAAAAGAGTTTAAAAGACAAACACAAACATACAGAATTTGAAAGGATTAAGTGAACTGGACCAAATGTTTTTTATAGACACAGTTTAGAGAAACTCCATTGAAGTTTCATTACTTCATTATCAACATATAGAATAGAGTCCAAATGAATACTTAGCACTTTAAAAAGGACAATATCACAAGACTGAAAACTGTTAGTAGCTAAGTCAGTTGACTGAAAGAATATCAACAGAAAAAAGAATGTGAATGATAATTGAGAACTGATTAAAAAAATTTAAAAAAAAAAATGTTGGCTAAAAAATAAGTAGGAAAGTAGATTGTTCTGCTAAAAACCCAATAACCTGACTTAGAGGAAAAGCAAAAGAACCTATAAAAAAAAAGTATGACATTTCTATAACAAAGGACAAAAAGGTAAAGCTGATAAAACTGATGTAAATCAGATGTAGAAAATGTGTAAAAGGAGCAAAAGTACAACAAGAAAAAAAAATAATGGCTAGGAGAGTGAAAGTCTGGGGTTTGTTGAAGTTTTATTGTTCTCATTTTTGAATATGTTAGAAAGAAAAGTCACTATAACAACCTAACTGGTTCATTATTAGAGATAAATGTTAAAGTTATAGTTCATAACATCAAAACAGAATAGTTCAATAAATATTTCCATTTGGTATTTGGGAAAAACAGATGCTGCAGTTAAACCATATGATGATAATACAGTATTTTTCACTGAACAGTAATTGAGGTTGTTGTAACAAACAACAGCTAAAAATAGGGTTAAAAAAATTATTAAAAAAAGAATAAATAAGCAGATCTAGCATACTTTCAACTAAAAGTTTTAGAAGAGATGGCCACAGAGCTACGTTGACCCATTAATGTTGATTTTAAATTAGTCTTGTAATACTGGGGAAGTTCCACAAGATGGGAGAAAAGCTAAAATACCAAAATTTTAAAAGGGTAAAAAGGATGACCCAAATAATTATAACTGTGTTAGCCTATAAATTTATGAGTAGTAAAATTAAGATAGGGGATTCCATTAATAAACAGTTAAAGCACTGGAATGTAATTAACACATTTCAACTTGGACTGTTGGAAAACAGATCCTGTCAAATCTTGTTTCATTTTTTAAATGAGATTACAAGTTTGGCTCATAAAAGCAGTATCATCAATGTAACACCCTTGGATGTTTGTAAGGCATTTGACTTGTTACTGAAAGATATTTTCATTAAAAAAAGCAGTATATGAAATTCAACATGGTACATACCAAATTGACTAAAAACTAGCTAATCCACAGGTTATAAAATGTAACCGCATACAAAGAAATATAATTGAGCATGTGTGTTACAAATGCAAGGTGACTGTACATCCTGGTTTTGCCAGGACTGTCTCCCAACCATCCTGCTCCAAATAGATGACACCGGTTTCTTGTTCGTTTGGCCAAACTGACATTTTTGTCCCCATCATTTGGCCCAATGGAGTAGTGGCAGTAATCTGAAGGGGATGCAACCTGGGAGGAGGTTTTCCTGCTAAGACCAGAACTCAGAGAGCTGAACATGCTAGCAGATGGTGGACGGGTAGCAGAGCATCCCGTTTTGAGACTCAGGAAATACGGTCACCATATTCTAGTGGGATACTACTACATAAGCTGAGAGAGGTAGTTAGCCGTGTTGGTCTGAAATCAGGCAGACTTAAGCACCTATATTTCTAGCATCCGATGAAGCGTGTTGTTGCTTCTGAAAGCTTATGCATCTCTGCCTCCTGATACTACATGGATATTTTTTGGCCTTAAAAAATCATTACCTTGATAAAGCATGAAGAGCATGCAAAGATGGTGGAATATTAAGCAATGAAAAAAGTCACTAATGCAAAAACCTATACTGCTTGGTAAACTGGCAGTAGGTAAACGCATGCATTAACACAGTGACACACAAGGCACATCCAGACGAGTGTGTACGTGCCTCTTGAAGCATCTCAAAGCAGTTTAAGATGCTCATGCTGCAAGAAGCACGCTGGGAACAAACAAATGTCCCCCGTCCTACATATTTGCAGCATGGGCTCCAAATTTGATACCTGGAAACCCAGATATAAAAAAATAAATAAATAAAAATACGCCTGATGGAGACAAGTGGCACAGAGCACGGTCCCGTAGTGTGCCCTGAAGCAACCGGAGTCTGGGTCCTCCAGAGAGACACTGGCAGCTGATAAGAACGTCTCTCTGGCTCCCTCTTGCCCCAGTACTCCAACATGCTGCTTCAACGTGAGGGGCAAACAGGAGTGAGCCAAGGTTGCAGCAGTGGCCCAGATCTAGGCACTGTCCCAGGTAAGTAGGCACAGGGGGTGGGAGGGGCTGTGAGGGTGCAGGGACTGCTTGGGAGGGGTGGGTCCCACACCTGCCTCCTGCATGGCCCACAACCCCTCTGCACTAGCAGCAGCAGCCGTGGGGGTGCTCGGGGCCTGCTCCTGGCAGGGCCTCTTCCCTGCCCCCCACAATGATGCAATGCAGTGCAGCACAGCCCAGCCCAGCCCAGCCACCTGGCACCCAGCACCCCCTGTGCCACATCACCCCTGGAAGATAGTTTCAGGCTGAATATTAGGAAAAAACTGTGTTACAATTAGGGTGTCCAGACTATGGAACAGGCTCCCCACAGAGGTGGTGCAATCATCTACCCTAGAGGTCTTCAAGAGAAGGCTGGACGGTCCCCTGGCTGGGGTCGTCTGACCCCAGCAGTCTTTCCTGCTCATGCAGGGGGCTGGACCCAATGATCTTTTGGGGTCCCATCCAGCCCTATCACCACGCGGGCCCAGCCCGGGAGGTGTACACCTTTGGGCAGGACCGGGCCACTTTTGCTGTCACCCAAGGCCCTGGCACTGGTCGCAGGGGCTTTGCATCCTCAGGCCAACTCCACAGAGACAGGACCCATGCCGGCTCAAGGGTGTACAGGCCCTGCGAATGGTGCCAGGACCCTGGGTGACATCAAAAGCAGCCCAGTCCTGCCCGAAGGCATACACCCTCGGGCTGGCCAGGCCCACGTGATGTGGTATAGGCAATGCTGGGTACCAGGTGGCTAGGGCCTTGCCATGCTGTACCACACTGCAGTGGGGCTCTGCCAGGAGTGGGCCCTGACCACCCCCACGGCTGCTGCTGCTGAGCTGGGCTGTGGGCTATACAGGGGGCAGGCAGAGGACCCACCCCTCCCAAACAGCCACCCCTGCCCAAACCCCACAGCTCCACCTACAAACCCTACATCCACCTATGAACCCCCCAGCCCACCCTACAAACCCCTAACCCCCCAAAAGCCCACATCTCCCCCACAAATTGCACCCTGCATACCCAGCAAGCCAAATGGGATGGGACAAGACCTGCTGGCAGAAGCCATGCCTGCAAGAGCAACTTCCGCACTGCAGCCTTGCCCCATGCCCATACCAGTGCTGTGTCATGAAGCCCCAAAAATTTTCAGCGCAAATTTGTGCTGCTCCTATTTGAGCTGCTGGAAGCATTCGTGCCTGCATGTGTGAACGTGCCCATAAAATCATACAGGATGGAAAGCTATATTCAGGGAAGCCATGATCACTGTTGGGGGTCATGGTGGATAATCTGCTGAGCTTGAACTCCCTAAGTCAATATCATAACCAAAAAGGTTAGTGTTGTACTTGAGCAATTAAACAGAGAAAAATATTAAATGGGAGTTGAATCACAGAATCATGGAAAAGCAAGGCTGGAAGGGACCTCAAAAAGTTAACCTTTTAGTCCAACCCCTAATTCAGGCTAGGGTCATCTCTGAATATCCAGGGGTCAAAAAAACAAAACACCATGGAAAGAAAAAATACAGGGCAGTGAGCCCTTGCAGCATGGAGAGTTCTGGACTGTGCCGTATCTAGCACTGCAAACATGTTTACAACGCCACATATTGCATGACCACACTCATCTGGATGGGCCCAAGAAGTCCAAGAAAGGTAAATATGTCCCACCCCCTGCCCCAACTAAGGCAAAAACTCCTACAGTCCTTGCTGACCTGTCCATGGGGTAAAATTCCTTCCTGATCCCGTATCTGGCCACTAAATAGACAAAGAAGACCATCTAGCCAACAACCCTTGGGATCTTTTTGAAGTTCCAGCAGCACCATCAGTACACATCAGTCAGAATGCCCGGTCTCATCTGTGGCCAAAATCTACTATTTCTAAGGAAGGTGGGGGTGAAGGGAAGGAAAAAAGACAGACACCTATAACAACAGGAAGGGACCAGCAAAACCCCAGGAGCATGAGGTAAGTATACGTGTACCACTCTGCAGTGCAACTCCATGTAAAACACACCCTGCCATGAGAGCCAGGACTCCCCTTTTCTATCATCCTATCCCCTCCAAAAGTTTATCCCAGTGCCTTTAATCTTCTTGCATAACCAAACCAGCTGATAAACTCTAGTTCTTTCTTCTGCTGCTGAGCATGATCCTCTCTGATTTCCACCTGTCCCAGGCTTCAGAGCAAAGTCAGGAGATCATATTTCTTCTGTATCTATTTAGGAATGTGACCATTACTGGAAAACTGTAGAGTTCTGGTATCTACAATTTGAAAGTCACAATGAAAAATAGAGAGCATTCAGAGAAGATCCAAATAATTGATTAAAGGATTGAAAAACCGGCCTTATAATGAAAGCTCAAGGATCTTAATTTGTTCAGTTTAATGAAAGAAGGTTAAGGGGTGACTTGATCAGTCTTTAAATACCAACATGGTAGGTAAAAATTGATAATAAAAGTCTCTTCAGTCTAGCAGACAAAAAACAAAGTCCAGTGACTAGAAATTGAAGCTAGACTACATAAGAAATAAGACACACATTCTTACAACTGGAACAATTTACCAAGAGTATTAGGAGATTCTCCATCACTGGAAGCTTTTAAATCAAGATTAGATGCTTTTCTGAAAGATAAGCTCCAAATCAAACAGGAATTAATTCAGGGAAATCCTAAGGCCTGTGTTATACAGAATGTCAGGCTAAATGATCACAACAGTCCCTTCTGGCTTTATAATCTGTGAACAGAAACCAGCACAGCAGCAGACAGCAGCCTGGCATATTTACCCATGTTATAACAGAGTAAACTCCCCAAGTAACTTTTTTTTCTTAAAAAAAAAAAAAAAAAGGAAAAGAAAGAAAGAAAAGACATTGCTGTTCCAGAAACTAAATTAAAAAAAAAAAAAATCACAGGTCATAATTTGATATCATTTTATTCCAATGAAACCTGGAGTAATTCCATTGGTCTCAGTACATTTATTCAGTATTTACAAAGATATAAACCAATCAGAATTGGATTCTGTATTAGAAGTCTCTCAATCAATATAGCCCCATATGACAAAAAAAAAAAAAAACAAAAAAAAAAAAACTAATATTTACAAATAGGAAGTTAAACATAAGATGTTGCTCTCTTTCCAAAATAAAGACGATTGTCTATTTATTTTGTTACATAAGTTAGGTTTGATCAATCTATATGTCAAAGGCCTTTTACAAATTTTAAGCATTAACATTGGCCCCATCAGATAATTCAGTGCTGGCAGTCATATCACTGTGCTCAGGTGGACTTCGATTGATGCATCTGTGTTTCACGAAGGCACAGCTAACAACTTGCACACAAAGAATTGCAGAATCAGAGCTTTTGTCAATAATGAATGCTTTATCACAGGACAAATTGTTGGTATCATAAAGCGGAAAGATAGAAATGTTCAACAAAACCCCCAAGGGTGAAAAGTATTTAATCACTCAAAACAGCCTGTTACACATTTATTTACAAAATGTGTAAAACAACAAGATACATTAGATGTATTAAAGTTAAGGGAACAGCTGATGGTAACAGAAATGGCAAATAACAAAAACTCTTCCAAAAGCAGCCAACCATCAAAAAATTTCATCAGATAAATGTCTACCTCAGATTATTCAAGCAAGTTAGAACTACAAATATATATATATATATTTTTATTTCTTCTCAATAGGTTTTATTATATGCAGACCTGTCAGTATTACTCCCCTGGAAACGGCACAATTACTACTATGCTTAACTAAAATTTCTTTTGGATTAATTTCACTGCAGTACTGTTAACATAAAGCTCTTGAACTGCTTCAGCCGTGACAGTTCACTTGCTACTAATTTAATATCTAGTTATAACAAATATTTGACAAGATGACGACCTAGTAATGCAATAGAAAATCATACCAATTACTACAAAAATCTTAATACAAAAACAAAAATATTTTGAAGTTACAAATATAAATTGTATCTTTATACCATGTATGCTATTTAAACATAAAATATATACTTGTAACATGTACTTGCATAAATATAGAAACAAAAAAAATGTTTCTATTTTTCCCCAAATTTTACAACATTCTGAGAAAACTACTTTGACTAGAGATCTTAGTAATGAATGAAGAGGGTAGAAGCTATCAAACAACAGAAGCAATTTCCTAATTCAGAGTATGAGAAGCAAAATGTTACCAACTGGTTCATTTTATAAGACTCACTAAATCTGACAGCTTTAATGGTGCCCTACTGTGTTGAATGAGCAATAGTGTAAATTGTTACATTCTAATATAATAAAAGCCTTCATCCGTCTGTCTGTCCGTCCGTAACACTTAAGTTGCACTCTGACTGGTTGTCTCGGCAGCCAATCACAATGCTGACTGAAACAACCAATCACAGAGCTCTGCACAGCAGACACACCCAGCGGAGCGCAACCGTGACAGCAGGGACTGAGGGGCCGGAGCAGGGGAGAGAAGCCTCGCCCCCCCTCCCCCTCCCCCTCCCCGCTGCTCCATGGATGCAGGTGGGGATGGCGGGGACAGACTGGCACAGTGGAGAGCTGCCATGATGGCAGGGATGGAGCAGGGGTTGAAGGCCAGCAGCACCAGCAGTGCTCTGCTGCCTCTGGGGAGAAAGACCGGGGTGGGGGGGGCCGGCG
>NW_005841890.1:3670643-3677661 GCF_000455745.1 Alligator sinensis
GGGGGCGGTGCACAGGCCTGGAGGCAGAGCGATGGCAGCGCAGGGCACTGGGTTGCGCCTCTCCATCCCTGCCCACCCTCCCATCATTCTTGACAGGTAATTGGCTAGTATTTCCATAAATACACATCTGGTATTGTACAAAAAAGTGGCTTAACAGAAAATAACCAGGTGTTTTAAAAAACACTGCACAAAATTAAGAAGTCAAGTTATTCTTTAACGTGAGGCAAATTTATCATTTTGGGTGACATTTCAAAATGCTTTTGAAAAGTGACTTGTGTGCTTAACTGATCAAAAGCCACTAGGATTTATAACTTTCAAAAGCAAGTTTGGACTTTTTAAATTTATAAACCATCCCATCCTCATTTTTCCAGTGCATTTTAAGCCCTTTGCAACATAAAATGGGACTAAACACACAAAAAGAGAAGTGGAGGAAGAAAAATATGGAGATTACACTTTACTTAATCATTACAGTCCCACTGCTAATTACAGGCGGATGCCAAAAGGGTCTTAAATATCTACCAATCAGCTGATGCTTGTAAAACAATTTGAATGTGTTAATGCCAGGTATTTTTCTAACCTCCAAAAACCTGGATGCTATTCTCTATTAAATCTTAAAACCTTGGTCAAGTGCCTGTAACAATATTGACTGATTCCTCTTTTGAGCATCAGGATACCATGTAGCCAATAATTAGCTTAGAGATGGTCAAAAATGTCTAATGCAACATTCTTCTGCTTTAAAATACCAGTTGAATGAAACTAAAATGATTGCTTTTCTCAGCCTCACTGATAAAAAAAATTTTGAAGCAATTCATTTTGCTAAGACCAAAGTGCTTTGTCTGCCACGCAACTTGAGACAAAAGGCTTCAACAAGTGCGTGGAATTTTTCAAAATTTCCAGCTGGCAAGACATTTTCCTTTCAACTTTTCATGCCAATAAACTTTCTTCTGTCTGTGCAGCTATAGCAACCTCACTTCTTACATCCTCTAAAATGGAAAGCCTGGATTTCAAGCAGCACTATTTAGCAATATTTTATTTCCTTGGGTCTTTATTTGAACTTCCTGGAATGCCTCATTGTATTTATTTAAACTAGAGTGCTATCTGATCAAAACAGATGCCACAACTTACTAATAGGAAAGATTTATTATTATTATTGATTCTCCCACTGACTCCCATTAAGAGCATAAGCTAATCACATAACTGGTTTGTGCCTTGGCTTCCACATCTGTAAACCAGGGACAAGACCTCCTCATATTTGGAAAGCATTTTCAACCCTCCAACAAGAAGATCAATACAAGGACAAAGAGTCTGACAACACATGGAAAAACAACAGGAAAAATGGTCAAAACAAATAAACATGTTGGACAATAGAAATCATTCAGAAATAGTAAAGAATTCCACTCAAATAATAGCAGCAAACTATCCCATGAGATTTCCAATTCTAAAAGTCCTTCTTGCATGGCTCACTCAAAATTTTCTATAACATAGTAAAACAATGGGAAACCAATGCTGCCTTAATTCAACTCTAGCTAAGAGAAAGCATTGTAAAGTGGCAACTAAAACAACACTGACTACTTTTGTAAAAATAAATTTTAAACTTTAGAAAAAGAATTGACACCAGGAGTTCTAAAACAATTAAGTTAGTTGTAAACTCCATCCTATTAATCACCCAAGTTTTGGTGACTGTCCTCTGTACAAGCACAACCAAGGACAAATCCAGAGGTATACGTAGCATAGTCACATGCCCCTTCAATTCTTCCTCTGCTTCTGCTGCCCATGGGAGCTGAGGGCTCAATCCTGTTAGAGCTGAGCTGCCTAGCCCCCTCTTCCCAAGCCAGATGGGCATCCAGCAGTACCTGCCTCGTCCTGCCAGCCCCAGAGCCGAAGGGCATGATCCTGATCTCACCACCCTTTTTCAAAATCCTACATTTAAGGTTGATAATCTCCTAATCAAATTTTCTACAATCATGTTAAAATGGTTCTGTCCTATTTAAACTATCCATTACATCATTTTAACAATGCTCAAGGCAGAAGATGGTAACAACTCTTGTGAACCAGGACAAGTGTCTGCTGAAAGCAACCTTAGAGAAAGTCTCACAAAGGTTTGCAATTGAACAATTGATAGATATGCCAGGTTGCTAAGGCTGTACACAAAAAAGAAAGTTTATTTTGGCAAACATGGGCAGTAGTAACTGATGGTATTTTTTTATTCATATCTTACTAACAAAAAAATAGATATTATATGGCTTTAGTTATCAAGCTGTGCACATAACTAAACTGTATTAACATACCCTTAATATTTTATTGCGTAATACCTTCCTATTGGCCTCGTCTTAAATCATGTCTCTGGGACAAGAGCTGGGTTCCTGTCTGTACAGAGCCCCAACCCTGATTTAGACTCCAAGGCTAGGGACAGAAGTTTCACATCACCTGGTTTAAGTGATCAGAAACTGCTTTAAACCTGTAACAGAACAGAAGTTCAATACACATAAAGCAGTTTCAAAAATGGCTGAGACTGGTTTAACATAAACCTGGATGAATGTAGTATCAGACTTGACTGATTTGGGTCAAATCGGTTTATGAAACTTCTGTCCCAGACCCCTTCCTGGTTTAAGTTAAATCAGTGCTTCTCAGCATCCCAGCATGGTTTCCATGCCTGGGCTAGGCTATGCTGCCTGTTCCAGCAGAGAAGAGTTTGGGGGAGGTGGGTCTACTGATAATGACTGCCCTCCCCAACCCAGCAAACCCTGGCTGGGGTGGGTCTGGAGCCGGGGGACCCCCTCCTCCCAGTTAAATCCTGTTTCCCCTAAGCACAGAGCTGCCCTGCCCTGCTAAACCTACTGAAACTTACTGCTGGCTGTGACCATGGACTACAAAACCCAGAGGCAACTGGAAGCAGGAAGAAGTAATGAGCAGCCCTGCAGTCCTGCTTCTGCAAATCCCAGAGACCTCAAGGGCAGCAGGAAGAGGAAGCGAACACACAGCCCATGCTGGCTGTGCCAGAGAAGTGTGCTCTAGCAACCCCTGGCTTCTGGTCTGAGCCACTGCAGGCATGTGGCTGCATTTCCTGAACCAAACATAAATGCGTGGCCAGTTGTTTCTCAGTTTAATCTCTGCATTTTAGTTTAATCTCAGCCTCCAGGTTTTTGACTGCCTGTATTTAGCCCAGGGTGCTAAAATGTCATACAAATAATGTTTTAATTAGTATTAAGTTAATGTTTGCATTCTTTGTTCCTGAGCTTATACTTGCAGTGCCTTTGTTTTTAGATTTAAAAATCCAACATAAAATCAACATGCTTTATTTTGTTATTCTTTCAAAAAGGTTGTTTGATGTAGGATATATGAGGGTATAACCTACCATCTTTGATCAACCCACCAGATATGCTACACTAACAGCAGAAATCCATTCAGTTCTTAAATATAATGAACTGAGTGACTGAGGCCAATGTACATAGAAGAAATGTATTAAAACCAAGAGGTATGGGCAAGAAGCAGCACTTGCATGTAACTTCATAGCTAATATAATCTGGCAATAAAAGAAGGTTCTACGAAGACAGCTATTAGAAAACAAAACAACATAACAGAGATAAAAGATGATGGAATGACATAAATAAAGCATCCCAAGCACAGAAAATTGATATGGGATGCTAAAGATATCAGAGAAGACTCCATGACTGGTCAGACAATCAAGAGAGTTTTAAACAGAGCAGGAACAAAATAAATCCTAATAGTGGTATAAGCATACTGCCAGTTAGAAATGGTAATATTGTTACTAACAGTACAGAAAATACTCTATAAATATTTCTGTTCTGCATTTTAAAATAAGCAAGATGACACACTTGTACCTTATCAAAAGTAGGAATTAGTCTTTGGTCCAGCAGTACTTATGAAAATAGTAAATGTATTTATTAGGCACCAAACCTTTTTAAACCAGCAGGCCCAAAGTAACTTGTACTTAAGAGTCCTTTAAGGTCGGCAATATCTCTTATTCCTTTACTTTCTAATAAATTTTGGAATAACCAGGGAATAACTACAAGTATGGAAGAGTGCTAATGCTATAGCTTCAAAAAGGCAATGCGATGACCCAGTTATCTAAAGCCAGGTTAGCCTGAATTCAGTCTTGGGCAAAGAATAGATAAACTGATACAAGATTCAATTAATACAGAAGGTTAGGTATATAATCAATTCCAGTCAATATTGTTCTTATGGAAAACAGGTCATTCTTTGATAAGGCTACAAGTATGATAGGTAAAAGGTAGCTGTAGTGATGTAACACCATTAGACTTTTGGATAGATTTGAGTACTTCATGACATTCTGATTAAAAATCAGCACCATACAAAAGCAACAATGAACATGGTAAATGGATTAAAAACTAGCTAACCAAACATCTCAAAGTTGTTGCCAATGGGAAACCATTAAATCAGTGTTTTTCTAACTCCATCCTGCAGAGATCAGTACTAGACCAGACATTATTCAAAATGTTACTAATGATTCAGAAATAAAATAAAAAGTTGTTATTGATACAACAACATAAGAATTGGTGAAATGCTAAATAACTATGAGGATAAATCCAGTTACACAAAATTATCTAGATCACTTGGTAAGATCGTCCCATTCAAACACAATGATTTTTAATAAAGCAAATAATAAGGCAAATTTACAAATTGAGAAACGAGGTATGTAAGCTATAGCTGCAGAAATGAGGGACTATATCCTAGAAAGCACTGATTCTGAAAAGGACACAGGAGACACGGGATACTCAACACGAGCTGGAAATGTAAATGATGTACAAAGGGTTAAAGTGATCCATGGATGTATAAATAGCAGACTGGAAGAGAGAAGTGTTTTTACTGCTACTTGCAAAATTGGTAAAATAAGTACTGCTAGAATGCTGCTTTCTAGTCCTGGTGTCCACATTTTAGCAAGTAATTGGAGATGATATAGAAAAGAGCCAGAAAAATTATTCAAGTTGTGAAAAAAATACCTTACAGTGCGAAACATGAAGAACTCAATCTGTCTGGCTTTTCTGAAAGAAAACTGAGAGGTGACTAGATTACAGTGTTTAAGTGCCTCCGTGGGGAGAAAACACTCCGTGCTACAAGGCTCTTTAATCTAGTGAAGAAAGACACAGCTAGAACCAGTGGCTGGGAGCTGAAACAGGACAAATTCAAACTGGAAATAAGATGCAAATTTCTAACAGAGAGAATGACTAACCATTGGCACAAACCACCAAGAGAATTAATGGGTTCTCCATTCGTTAAGTGTCTTCAGAACAAAACCGGATGCCTTTCTGGAAGATGTTCTCACAAAACAGAGGTTACCGTGCTCAGGGGCAACTTGGTGAAAGGTCAATGTCCTGTGATACACACAAGATCAGGCTAAATGATCTAGTGGTCCTTTTTGGCCTCAAACCCCATGAATCTGTGAACTTTAGTGGTGGCCAGTGGCGCTGTGGCATCTCATGATCACTATACACTTTCAGTGTTAACGTTAAAAAGTAGCCTCCAAAAAATACACATAAATTAAGTCTGTAATTTCATCTCAGGGTCCTAGTGACCCTGATGAGCCACTGCAGCTCCACTCTGGTGGCTTTTGTCATCACCCGAATGCATTCATGGCATTACTGCTTATTACGTAGTTTGGGGTACGTTTTTACCAAACAATCTCTAAACAAATGAACTATTTCAGTCAATCTTATCAGCTTAACCGTCATACATTTCTAGGAGCTCTGCTCATCTGCATGTTTCTTCTTCCAATTAAAGTATGGGGGAAAAAAAATAAAGGCACAAAATATATACATGAATCATAACAATTTGACATTTTAACCATTCAGGTAATAGCTAACTACAGAGCCAATAAAGCCTGTAGTTCTAACCCGACACATGCCTAGATTTATGCCTATTCCGGTTTAAGTTACTTATCTACTCTACTCCACGGACTCTGCTCCAAAATACACGGTTAACTATATTTGCTGTAATCTTGACAATTTAACAGGATCTTAACATTTCCGAGGGAATTCATGCCAAGATAGGGCATAATGTTCAGGTTTTCCTATTCCTCTGACTGACAGAGTTTTGCATCGGTTGCTATAGTATCTTTATATGCCAAAATAACAGGGACGCTAAACACACATTTTTTTTTTCCCCTGACAAAGTAGAAATAAACTTCTTAGAGCTGGCTTGAAAAAGAGGAAAGGAGGAAACTGCTCAAAAAGCAGCCATCACAGACATGCTTCACACGCCACCGAATTGAAGCTGAAGAGTGAAAAGGCACATAAAGATGCGTTTTAAATGCCTGCCCATAGATTTCATAGACGTTGGGGCTGGAAGGGTAGGATCACCGGGTCCAGCCCCCCTGCGCAGGGGGCAGGAAGTCAGCTGGGGTCAAAGGACCCCATCAAGACAAACCTTCGTAGGTCCAGCACTTTAGGAAAAGAAAAATCATCTTATGCCTCCAGCGCATCAACGCCCCTATCCATCCGCGCTCCGAGAACAGGTGCATGCGACATATTCCCCGGGGAAGTTTCTTTCCCGTTTTCTTTGCACACTGACATTTCCTGCGATACCATGCGCCTGGCACAACCCAAACTACCCAAGCTGCAAAAATAAACCCAGCGCCCACAAAACGCAACACCGCGCATTCGCCCCGCGCGCGACCGAAATCCCCCCTCGTCCAAGACGGACACGTTGTCGGTCGCTTCCCACCGGTAACCACCACCACCCCCCCAGCCAAGCCTCATTAGCCCCGAAGGTCTCCGGTAGACAGCCCAAGTCGCGCCACCTGGGTTTTAAACTTTAGCTCCTCGCCTCCAAAGCCAAGGCTGGGACGGGACCGAGGACCTTTTCCGGCTGGAGTCCAAATCCGAGATGAAGCGGGTGGTTTGAAATGCCGGGGAAAGGGGCAGAGGCCTAAAGGGAAAAGGGGGGTTTAAGAGAAGCGGCTTTCTTTTCCTGGCGGCTTCTTCCCGAGACCATCGGAGAGGCTGGAAATCAGAGGTGGGTGTGGGGGGAGGGGAGGGGA
>NW_005841890.1:3679275-3684501 GCF_000455745.1 Alligator sinensis
TAGCCACACACAGGGTAGGGGACCCTGGAGCCAGGGCAACAACCGACTGTGGGTCAAGGGAGGAGGAGGGGCAGCAACAAGCCCCAGGGCAAGGGTGGGGTTGGGTGGGGGATGGGGAGGAGCGCTATGGGGTCGGAAAGCCAGCAGCTCCAAGAGGAAGCGGGCAGGGGCAGGAGCAGGACGGGGCTTAGGCAGCTGCTGGACAGGGGCAGCCTGTCAGAGGCCAGCGCAGCAGGGTGACAAGCCAGGGACCGATTGGGGCAGCAGGGAGCACAGCGCAAGGCAGGCGGGAGCAGGATGGTTGAGAGAGCATCACCAGGGCAGCAGTTGCAAGGGGCAGATCATGGCTGGCGGCCTGTAGTCAGAACAGGACAGCGGGAGGGAGATGCCATCCCGACAGGCCCAGTGCCGCTTGCATTTGCACGGAGATGCGCTGCACTGCGTACGTGTTGCTCTTCTGCACACCCGACGGGCATCAGAAATAACAGGCCCAGACGAGACAAGCTCTTCTGTTGTGAAAACAGTATGGCACAGTTTTAAACACTCTCCAAGGTACCGTAAGTTTTAAGAAGAAGCCAAAGAACCAGGGCCCAAGACCTGGGCACGCCTGGGCTTACCAGCTTGTTGCCAGCGATCTTCTAGTCTAGACACTTTTCAAACACAGTATTCACTGTTGCATTGACCTGCAACTAGCACTGAATGTCTGAACTTTGGGCTGTCGGGTCTTCTGCCTGGAGCTGTCCTGCTGCCTGTGTCTGGTGCAGCTCCACACGCAGTGCATTTATCCTGATATCTTTTACAAGCTTTGTGTCTTCATGCTCAGGGCGCCTCCTAACTGCCCCTCCATACCTTTCTTTTTGCTTTATCCCATGATACTTTTGTGCGCCCCCCCCTTTGCATGATCAGTGAGGCCAGCCTTGACATACAGTTTGGTCATTTAAAGAATCAAAATATTGTGCAATCAGAGAAGATTATCTCTACCCCCGTATCCTTCATTGGTCTGTCCCATCTTTCTTATATTATTATCTTTTCATAGTGTTCGGAAGTAGCTAGCTCACTATGGGTGCTACAGAAATAAGTTGCCTGAATAAAATAGGGTAAGTTATAGTGCGCTACATGACTGATTGTTAAACGTTTCCCCAGGTGTATGATAAAACCAACCCCTTTTAGCGTGAACCAGTAAGCATCACAAACATTAAATAAATCTGATTATCACTACACCTCTTTTCCTATTTATTAGGATGCAGAAATGTCTGTTAATTTCAACTAAATAATATAGTAAAATCTGTTCCGTATTCCTGTTTTTTTCAACATGTCACATCCTAAATCAAGGACGAGGTCAGATTGCAGACATAGTTTTAGGTACATGATGTCAAGATTTGTTAAAAAAATTAAACCAGGGAGAGAGAGACAGTTAGGCCAAACCTAAGTAGTACACTGGAATGCCATTAGGAAGCCTAAAGATCTGGAAAAGCTGCAAGAATTTGGTCCCAAAAAGAGATTTCTGCCCAATACTTGATTTTAGATATCTCCCTTTAACGTGTTACCTTGTTTTAAACTACTTTTATTTCTCCCTCTTCTTTTATTGTCGTTTAAGTTGTCTTAAACTCCGTAAAACTATCACAGTTACCCCCATACTGAAATAAGTTGCTAAGCATTGCTTTGGAGTTTGCATGTGTGTCCCGTCAGCGAAACACTTGGGAACTCATCAGCTAGGAGGGCTGTCAAGCATATGGCCTGAACAGCTGTGTCACCTGGCCTGTGGAGCTCCTAAGGGCCAGAAATTGGGGGCGGGCAACTGCGTCAACCCCTGCAGTTCTCTTATGCCATTCGCTCCACGGCTAGCTCCAGAGCTGGCCAGCCACAAGCCCCTAGGTCCAAATGTGGCCTGCCAGGGAGTGCGAGAAGTAAATTGCCAACTGCCATCAGATCTTCTGATCTCAACGTGCTGTCCCCTGTGTTAAAGAGGCATTACGCAATATTTGAAATATTGTTTGATGAGCAAGAAGAGGAAGAGAGCACCCTAGCAGAATGAAACACATGTCTATTTGTTTGCTTTTAAATGCAACATAATCTGTGCACAGATTATTAACTCACTGCCACAACATAACCTAATGGGTCCAAGAGTTTAGAGAAATTAAACTTGGAAACATTTTATGGAAGATACAAGATAGTAAGAAGAATAAGATATAAGTAGGGACTTACCTAAATCACCGTTTCACAGGTTTTGTGGAAAAAAACAGCATTGTCGTGATCACCAGGAAATCCAGCGTTAATCACGATTTCCTGCAAAATCAACCAAAAAAAAAGTGGTTGTGAGGTAGACTGAGCAAAGGCACCCTCTGCCAATCAGCAGTGACAGGCAGGGCTGCCACAAGCAGGCCACAAAAACCCTTTGTCTCACTGCGACAGGTAGGTCCCTAGATATAGGGCAAGATATGGACATTAAGGAAGAAAAAAAGACCCACAGAAATTCTAGCCTCAGAGTTACGCTAGAAAGGATAAAAACAGTGATAATAAGCCCACATGCTTCACCTGCTGTCTTAACATACAGATTGGTGCTGTCTTCTAAAACATGCAGTACTACCAATTGTTAGAGACAGAATAATGAACAAAATAGACCACAGCTATGGTCAGATGTGGTAAATCTTACACTCCTGAGGTTTGGTTCCCTGGTATAGTAGAGACAAGATTCCACGTATTTTAAACATAGGGTGTAAGCAACCTACTTGCAAACCAGTAAATCTATGTCGTTTGCTTAACTGCATAAAACAATATCAGTCCCCGAACGGTGCCTATATGCAGATATCTGTTATCTGCATGCACGTAGCATCTTTTGCATCCACTGTTTACTTTGTAACTTAATTGTGCTCCTGTCATACGCATACTAATTGTAACTGTGACTGTCTACTTTGCAAGCCTGCAAGAAACAATGAAGGGGAAGCAGCTGTCAAAGGGCTGCTATTAGAGGCCTTGAAAGTGACAGGAGCCAGTCATTTTCACAGCTGCTCCCTCCCCTCGTTTTCAAAGATTCTGAGATTCGTGAAACTGACAACTCAAAGCCCTGAAAGTAAGGGGAGCTAGTCCATTTCTGAGCTGCTAATACCCCGATACTTTTAGTTCTGAGTACTTACTGACCATGGTTTATATTGGGTTTATATAGACCAGTGGTTCTCAACCTTTTTAGATTTGAAACACCCCTGGTTAGACTCAAGGAACCCCATGGAAAATGCCAGTTCTTAGTTTTCACTCTTTTTAACTCAATAAAAAAGACTATAGAACAAATTTTTCTATAGCAAAGACACTAGAAAGACCACAACTACAGATTTCAGTTTGAAATCTCTGGGTTTATCTTGTGAATCATGTTTGTAAACCAAACAGTTGTTAACATTGCATGGCACCCAATGGCACCCTTGAAAGGACCTCAAGGCACCCCAGTGTGCCATGGCATCCTGGTTGGGAATCACTGATATAGAGCCATATTCTAGGCGGATGTGCAGCTGCTCTCAGTGTCAGGCTTAGCACTGAAACCAGGCGTATTGCATCTCCAAAGTTAAACAATTGTGAACACATTTCAAACAGGTAAATCTGTCTTCATTACAAGATGAAACCACATTTCTACGATGCAGGGAAATGTCTCTGTTCTATTCAGGGCTCTCCAAATGACTCATTAATGGAATTAAGAAATACTAAATATTAGTATTTAGTTTAACTTATGACTTTCACAGGCTTTTTAAAATTCAGCAGTAGCAGATAAGATACTGAGTGCAGCTGTTATCTTCTGTTCTAATAAGTTACTAAATATAAATGTTCATCATTCTGCCACCTCATTCACAGCACACTGTCTAGCCTGTTGCGCTGTATGTTTCAGGCAGGGCCCTGTGGAAATAATAATATGTGATCTTCTAATTAAAAATTGCAGTACAATGCACACACACAAGGGGTGAAGCTAAGGTTGCCTGCACAATCTTAATTTTTAGTAATTCCCGAATTTCAAGTACTTAACTGTACACGTTTAATAATTTTTAATATTCATAATTACTAAATGTCTTTTTATAAGAAAATTGAGAAAAGATTATAATGCAGAAGAGATTGCTAGAAATAGCTTAAATGCTCTGTTTCTGTACTTTTGAGGCCCCTTAAGTGAGTCCCTACTTAAAGCATTTAAGCATGGTCTTCCCTACATTAAGAAGCTCCTGCCACTTGGCTATGGCAGTGCCAGCCAAGCCCTCTACTGGAGAGATGGCATATGGTGGCAGGAGGGATTTTTCTGCTGGCATAGCTCTCTCCAAAAGACAGAGGCCTATCTGGCAGAAATCCATCATAGAAATAGCTTAATCAAGATGAGGAAGAAACCAACATAAATATTTAATTGTTTCATACCCATAAATGACACAAGCACGTCGGCATAACTTTGTAGTGTAGACTAAAAGTGACTTGATTCGTTCCACTAAAGGAAATGGAACTAAAGCATATTCTTAAGACTTTTTCTCAACAGAGAGTTTTAAGCGTGTTCATGAAGGTAAACATATGTTGAAGTACTTTCCTGAATTTGGCCCTGGGCAGTAGCATTTGTGCACTGATGGTTCAGATCTACAACCCTTACTCATTATGAGTGGTGCTTCCTGCTTACCTATATGAAGGAAATAAATGGGACTGATACAAAGCATTTATTTTAAGTGACAGTGTGGTGGTAGCATGGCATTTTATGAGGATTTATATGGTACGGGCTTGGGTGGATTTAAGACTGTTTATGCCATTGGGAGCCAACCTTTTGAACAGGCATACCACAAATGAAGCCCTGAACTGTCCCAGAGTGCCACTCTGATCCCTTTCCCCTGCCTGATATGCTGCTCTGCTTTCTGATCGCTTCTCCTTCCCCTATTTGTGCATACCACACATACAGACTGCCCATGCCACTTCTGGCATGCATCCTGCAGATTTGCCATCTCTCATTTATGGTCTATAGGCTGAAGCTGCTTATGATTGCTTCTGAAGTATGTAATGTAATAGACCTTTAAGATTTCATATGTGCAGTCAAGGCTGTCCGTGGGAGTGTGGCGGGGCAGGGGCAAATTGGGGCAATTGCACTGGGCCCACGCTTTGCGGGGCCCTGTGGACAGTACCATACAGGCCCTGCCGGAGCCCCACTGCTGATGGCTTCTGCAGACAGTTGTCACCCACCCCGCCATCGACACCATCACCAGCTTCTGTGGGCAGTCGCCA
>NW_005841890.1:3684511-3696268 GCF_000455745.1 Alligator sinensis
GTACAGGCTGATATGCCCTGGGCCCCACGCCCCCCTAGGGACAGCTGCGTGTGCAGCACAGAGCTATTTGCACTGTCAGTTATTAAGCAATCCATTTTAAAACTTGGGTTGTTTAAAATTATGCACCTAAATCCATGTTGCACCATAAACATCCATTTTAGATTGTTGCACATATTGAATGCTTTAAGAGAGAGATTTATTTACTGTCATATGGATTTAAGTATGTAACTTCTGGCACCCGTGTTTGATTAGTTTTAAAAAAAATACATTTCTTGTCTGTCATTTACAATAAGAAGCTTGATTTATAAAAACTCAGAAATACATATTAACGTGAGCAGCACAGCATGACACTTTCAAACCTTGTGGATAATTTAAATTGGGTATTGTGTGAGGAGTCATATGCAAGCTGAGTTCTGTCGCTAAGGGTCTCCTGTCTGTCTGTGCCCTCAATCACCTCCTCTGACCGCCTTCTCTTGCTCTAAAGAACCTGTCAGTCAGATCAGCCAGAGACTTACCCTGGCTTCTGTGTCTGTGGTAGCTTGAAGGCAAGTAGCAGATGTGGTTTGTTTTGAAAAACCACAGGGGACACCTCCACCCCCTCTTTTTATATTACAAAGAAATGGGGCAACTACCTTTACTCCTTTTAGAAAGCTGACTTGAGAAACACGAAAGCTACAGCATTTCCCATCAATCCTCCCTGATACTACAGTACTGAACATATTCATGCCTTTCATTGGAGACTGTGATTTAAGCACTTTTTTAATGACTACTTTTCAAAACCACAGCAATAGTTTTGCCATTTTTTTCTACTTTGGACTTCTGTTCATGCCATCTTCTTCATTTACGTGTGTGCGTGTGGGTAGGTGTTAGCTGTGCTTCAATTTTGAGACATGCTCAATATATAGAAGATGTACCCTCTCTTCCTATTTGGAAGGAGGAAATGGGGGTCATGAAGTCTGGAGTATAGTCAGACAATATGCAATACACATTGACACATTAGATTCAGCAATACAAAAATGCCACTGTTAAGATAGTACATCAATATTTCTGGAAGTTAAAATACACTAGGGAACTGTGGCTTTCCGGATGCAAATGGCTCTTCCAGCTTTATACATGGCCTTAAATAACTGGTTTAACCTCTCTCTAACCACCACTGTCTCTCAAAAATTACCGATAATGCATGGAATTATTCTCCTTAAATCCCTCCTAAAAACTCTTTTGAGCCATGTCGCCTATTAAGAAATTAATAGAAAGGCAATTGCTATTCACAAACCAGTGACTGTCATGGGGACACGCATTTTCTCATTATTTCCCATGCATTGCTATAGCCATTTGTTGTCCTTTCTGATACTCTGACACTCTTTGGGATGGGAACTGTATTTTTATGTTTGCACAATGGCTAAGAAATGACACTTTGGTTCATGATTGGGGCTCGCTCCTATGAATGCCCACAATCTAAATTAACGCATATGTTTAGGATGCTTTATTTCAAAGAAAATACCTTAAGGTATCAGATAGGGAGCACTCCACTACAAAAAAGTAAAGTATAAAACCACAGATTTCTTGTAATTCATGTAATCCCAATCTATGTCCATCTCAAACATAGGTAGCTCATCGGGGTATACCAATGCATGTAGCCAGCAGCTTACCAAGGATTTAGCTAGCATCATAAATGGTTACCTTTAGTTCCCCAACCTGATGATAAGACCTTGGTTGACTGGAGGGGATGAAAGCGGCTAGACCACAGTCAATCTGCACAGAGAAGAGAACATCCAGAGTCCAAACTGCTGAATCAGCTCATCCCTGCTGCAGAGCTAGCCAAGGCTGCTTTTGCTAGATGTTGTTTCTTTGTCCTGTGGGTCTGCCTTGTCCCTGGAATTTATTCTTTCTCTGCGTTTACATGGCTCGGGGGAGCAGGAACACCATATGGGTCTCAATCAAAGCCCATCATAAAATTAGTTACGTATTTGCCCTTCCCCCCCACTTCTCCATCTAGAAGGCCGTTCCCGACACTCACTGCTTTGATCATTAGAAGCCTTCACATTTCTACTCTAAATTTATTCGAAGCAATTTATGCCTCTTTGTTCTCCTGCCAGCATTGTCCTTTAGCTTAAATGGTTCTTTATCCTCCCTGGTGTTTACCTCTCCCTTCTCCCAATGTATCGCTTTGTTTTGCTAGTCTAAACAAGACACGCTCTTCTAGTCTTCTGTTGTACAATAAGCTTTCCCTTCTCCTCCTCATCTTCATAGCTGTTTTCTGTAATTGTTCCAGTCTGAGTTCATTTTTCTAGAGCATGGGTGAGCAAAATTGCACACACTCTTCTAGGTGGCACATTTAATAGTGGCTTGTGCAAAGTATGTCTTGAGGATTGATGAGTCTGTATTCATACAGTGAAATACTACTAATTTCCTTTTCTTTTTTCCCCTTGCTGACAGAATTAGAATATGCCAGTGCCTGAGGATGACATACCCTAGATCTCTCATGATGCACTTGCCCCTGAGCCAGCGAGGTGTTGAAAATAGTCCATGAGGGCCTCAAATTACATTAATAATCTACAGCAGAGAAGGAAGAAGACTATAGAAAATGATTTTGGATCCCATTCAGCCTTTCATGAAGTGTGAAAAGGACAGAGCTTAGTTTTTCCTGGAGAAGCACTGGGCTATAAATGAAAGGAGAAAGGTCAAGGAAGATTCAAGAAAGGAGACAGAAGCAGCACAAGCAGGAGATGAAAACACAGTCCACGAAATGGAGTTAAAAGTTTGAGACAAACTCAGAAGATGCAAAATATAATGATGACATTATCATATTTTCTTTGCAGACCCCAGCTGGAATCTCAGATGCACTCCAGACCAGATTCCTATCACTATAGCATATGTAGTGTCAGTAAATCTTGCTTCTCTTCCACCCAAAAAACAGCCCAGCCCACACTAAAATATCAAAGCTGCTCGCTAGTGCTATGAAGAGAAATCAGGTGCAAAGAAATAATTCAGTTGCATTTCAATGGCACATTGTTGGCCAGTGCGCAGAATCCATATAATCCATATAATGTGCTCAGTATTGAAATTGTTTAATAACAGCCTGTTTTATACTGTGATTTGTCTGCATCCAAGGGAAAACTTTTCAATTGAAAAACATTTTATCACCGTAATACAAATGGAATGACATAAAGTTAATCGGGTTTTAAAAATAAATTAATAAGGGGCCATTATAGCATAAACTCATAAGCCTCTGTTCCTAAAACATCGCTATGAGCTAAATGCACAGGTGGTTATCCATGTTAATCTGAAGTCAGCCAGAGGGTAGGGCAGGGTGGCACCATAGGACACCTATACATGAGCATGGAGGCTGCTCTGACACTCTGGAATTCCAGCTCTCGATTAATTGAGTCTGCTGGAGCATGGCAATTGCCTCCTGTATCTCATGTATCAGTGTCCCTGCACTCAAAAATGGTGGTGGGGGTGCTTGAACTAAAGCACGTTGAATAAACTTTAGTTCAAGCTCCCCTGCTGGCATTTTTTAAGTGTGGGAACACTGATACAGGACGTGCAATGGTGATTTAATTACAGCAGCTTTTGAAGCGCACTTTCATTAGAGCCACTCTCCACCCTTGGAGCACAAGTAAAATTGCCCTTAGAGACTAAGGCATGAGCTTTCATAGGCAACAACCTATTTTGTCAACTTGTAAGAGGTAAGAGAGGCATAAGCTTACTTAGGCAACAACCTGCAAAGTAGGTTTTTGACTACAAAAGCTCATGCCTCTGGACCAGTTAGTCTCTAAGGTGTCACGGCCTTGCCTTCTGTATGAGGTAAATAGTGGCATTGAGCATCCAATTTCATGTACAGCTGGCTGACACAACCAGTAATCAAAGGGAACGCAGTGAACAGAAAAAAATGACCAGTTATCTAGTTTTAGAGTCCTCTCTATTCAAGAATAGGTTGCCCTCTTTTTTTACAAGTTTCAGGGACAGGTTTCAGTGGTAAGATGCTTTGGGCTTTGGGCACTTAAGAGGGACACAGAGAATCTGGAGTGGGTTCAGAGGAGGGCCACTCACATGATTAGTGGCCTCCGTGAAAAACCCTACGAGGGGCGGTTGAGAGATCTGGATCTCTTCAGCCTTCAGAAGAGACGGCTGAAGGGAGACCTTGTAGCTGCCTACAAGTTTATCAAGGGAGGACAACAGGGAATTGGTGATGCACTATTTACCAGAGCGCCCCAGGGAGTAACTAGGAACAATGGGTGCAAACTAGTGGAGAGTAGATTTAGGTTAGACATTAGGAAGAAATTTTTTACAGTCAGGGTGGCCAGAATCTGGACGGGCTTCCAAGAGAGGTGGTACTATCACCTAACTTGAAGGTCTTTAAGAGGAGGTTTGCTAGTCACCTGCCTGTGGTCATCTGACCTCGGTCCTCTTTTCTGCCAGGGGCAAGGGGTCGGACACAATCTATTGTGGTCCCTTCCGACACTACAATCTATGAATCTACAGCTGCTGGAGCTTTTAGCACCTGGATTGTCCATACATCAGCACATGAACCCAATTTAAAGCACACATTAAGCAGCTCAAAGCTACCCTGCTCCAGGGCAAGATCATTTCTGATGCATGCTGGCCAGCTCATGTTACAATAAGATGTAGCCACTCTAGGCTACACCTCAGTGTAAACACCCCATCCTCCCCTCTCCTGCTGGCCCAGATCAACCCCAGTACTGCCCTCCTGCCCTCCCTATCACCCCACATGCCTGCTCACTGCCTCCCCCCACCACTCATTGTGGCTGCCCCTGCAGTCTGTCCCAGGAGAACAGGCAGGGAAGGGTTAACCTGCCTGCCCAGCCACCACTGCTGCTCTCTGGGCAAAGCAGAGAAGAGCAACAGCCTGGCAGTGACTGCCGGACAAGCTGGCTAACCCTTTCCTGCCTGCTCCCCTGGGACAGACAGCACAGGCAGCCACAAGTAAGCAGAGGGGAGCCCTAGAAGCTGGGCAGAAGCCCAGAATGAGAGGAGCGCGGTTCTTACCTTTCAGTTCTATAGACCCGTGCTGGCTTGAATGTGTGACTACCCCAAATTCGAGCTAGCAGTAACACCAGTCAACATTTGTGCAGCTCATGGTGTAAGGTGCAACAAGGCATTTAGTAAAATCCACAGGGATGGATTGGTTACAGAACAAAACTAACCTTTTTTTCCCCTAAGGAAACATCTTAAATGGCATATATGCAGTAAGAGGGTAGATGGCAGGAGTATAAAAAGTGAGAAATCACAGGTGCATCTTACCCTGTAAAAAAAGTCTGACATAATGAATTGAAGGTTTTATACTGCTGCCAATAGACCACTATGTTTAGCAGCTGATTAGATGACTAAGGGTTACACCAAGGATATAGTTATCTTTTTGTCTCGGGTAATTATAGCAGGGGTGAATCTGATCCAAAGTACTCTGGATTTTAGTCTAGAATTTTTAGCAATATCAGATGATGCAAGGCCAGCTAAAAATGTATCCTGCTTTTGTTTTCATCTCAGTGGATCCCAAAACATGGTCCAGGACCACAGCATGGTGACAAAGCCCTTGCTGGTATTGTGTTAAGAACTGACAAGTCACATGATTTCTGGCTCCCTATTTCTACTGGGAATAGAGTTGCAAGCCAACAGGAAAAAAAAGAAAGTTGAGAAGACAAGGGAACAAAACAGCCGGGCAATGTATTCAATGGTGGAAAAGCGCCAAGTAGCAAGGCAGTATGTCCAGAGGAGAAGATAGCCAAATAAGAGGCATGCCTAAGGGCAGAGAGAAAAGAACAGATTGGAGGGAGAGAAGGAATGAAGAGCAAGAGGAGTCAGTGTGATTAGCCTTTTTCTTTCTGAAAAGGGGCACAATACTCTGCATTAGAGGCAGTTAAAATGCCTATTTTCCTTGTCCACATAAAAGAGACCAAGGCCACGTGTGGCCCCAGTGCTGCTGTGACAGCAACCAGAGAGTCACAGAGGGGCTCTTCCCACCGCTCTCAGAGTCGCAGAGTGAGGGATGGGTCACCTCCCCAAATTGCAAATTTTAGTTGCCACAGAAATGTTAGATAATTGTGGTTTTGATAGCCAAACATGTGAGAGTATATAGTAGGTCCCGAACACACAAACAGGCTCTGATCATGACCTCTGATCTCTGCCATCCACCTCTGATGAACAGCAACGGAGGTTAAGGTTGGATATTACCAAAAAAAAACTTTCTCACTAGGAGGGTGGTGAGCACTGGGACAGGTTACTCAGAGAGGTGGTGGGATCTCCATCCTTGGAGGTTTTTAAGGCCTGGTTTGTCAAAATCCTGGCTGGGATGATCTAATTAGGGATGGTCCTGTTTTGAGCAGGAGGTTGGACTAGATGTGACCTCCTGAGGTCCCTTCAACCCTCATTTTCTATGATTCTGTGATCTGCAACCATGCAGAGCCCTTATGAATTCACTCACAAACCAGGGTCTGTCAGTGGAGAAATTTGAAAGATTAGGCTTTTATATGGGCATAATTACAACATAGCAGAATCTTGTTTTAAACCATGCAGCTGTTCAAAAGGTATACATTTATGTTGTGATAGAAAGACATCTTAGAATTACTGTAATCTGATATACCAGACACAGACATGGGTGGCACACAACCATTAGGATATGTAGTGATAAGAACAACAAAGTCCGGACAACAAAGAAAAAAACAGCAAAAATGGGAGGTTCATTTGCCATCCAGTTTGGTCTGGAAGAAAGCTGATGGCCAGTATTAAATGAATAATTATGTGATACTCGACAAGCCCCAGAATAATACATTAGTAATAGCCTGACTCCTTCTCACACTCTTAATCTATATATCTCTGCAAAAAGCTGCCAGGTTAGTTTAAATATATACTTTATTCCACTTTATTAATATATTTTAATGATCATACACCTAGTGAATTAGGCAGAGGCCACACAAACAATAGAAGCAAAATCTGTCAGCTAAAAATTATACAAGGTTAGGACTAAATTCTGTTCTGCCTTAATATGCCCAGGCGTGCTGCCATGAGCTACTTAGGTTAATGTATTATATTTATTATGAATCTATCATCTATACATTTTTATTTTTTTATTGAACGGCCCAAAAATACAGTAAGTGCCTCAGAGGCAATGTACAGAGATAATCTCTTCCCAAAAGTGGGTCAGTGCTTCTGCAGTCCCAGGTGCCCCCCTTTAAAAAGATCCTGAGCACAGGAGAGAAGCAAAAAAAATATAGTAGGCGAACTCTTGCATGTATTATTCGAGTGAGCGGTCACATCTTTGATAAGCATGCGTTGTGAGCAAAGGGTACAGTATTAGTGCCACAATGTCTCACTGCCCAAAACTTTGCTGGTTGCACAGAGCAGGGGGCACGTGATGCATATTGCCTCTCAATCAGCCCTGCCTAACTTCAGCCCCACACAGATCCAAACACTAGTCCGCAGGTTCATGGGAAGGCTGGTAAGTCCCCGTCCACAACAGAGGGGGAGATCCACCCACCGACACTGAGAATAGAAGAATCAGAACCTTGGACAGGACCAAACAAATAAGGGTAACAAAAGTGGTGAAAAGGGAAGGTGAAAGCCAAGAATTCACAATACATTTATTAGGCAGCTATTCAGTTAAGGCATGCGTACATCTTTATTGTTACAGTAGCTTTTATTAGTTTTGAGTGGTTATACAGATGTAAATTAAAAGTGCTTTGCTGAGTTAGAGCTATGTAAATATTAGACCTGAGCTGAAAACCTGGGGATTAAATCCTGTGCATTTAGCCTGGAGTATAATTCTTTTTCTTTTTTTGCAAGAACTTTTTGTACATTATTTGCAAATGGCAGTTCTGTACAAGGATGGCATCTTAGTTAGCAACTATCTAGTTATTCCAATATATTATAACATGGATTTTTTTTAAAACCAATTTTTTAGGTGACAGCAGATATCTTTTGAAAAACTGCCTAATTTCTCCTCTGTCTTATCTCCAGACTTTCTCTGAAAACTATATCATTATAAATTATAATGAAACTCAGGAAGTGATCAGAATGGTAATTGAAAGAACATTTGCCATCTTAAAAATGAGATTTAGATGCCTAGATAAATCCTGTGGAACTAAACTGCCCTTCAAAAGACAGTAGGGTATTTCTGGTTGGCTGTATATTTTGTATCACAGTCATTAAATATTTCTAATCTGTTAAAAGAAAAGGGAAGCAATTTCATGAGTCAACCTAGATTCCCAAATTAAATAATCATAATCATGTACGCTATGAAAAATAGCTGACAAATATGACAGAAGAAATATAAAAGAGCAAGACTGGATTTCTGTAACCAAATGTTAAGGTAAAGAACAATTCAAAGGTTCTCATTCTTAAGTGGGTAGAAATAACTGAATGGTTTAATTGAATGAACGCAATTCAGGAGAGGTGGATTTTATCTCTGGCTTTGCCACAGTCTTATTTCCGGACTTTGACTGCTCATATTTGCTGTCTCTGTGCCTCACCTATTTATGCTTTGTATACTATGGCAGTTTCATGTAAAGTTATAAAGTCCTTTGTGTGGGGATTGGAACCCAGATCTCCCCCTGAAGGGACTGTCCAGGTGGTTATCCATGTTAATCTAAAGTCAGTCAGGGGATAGGGCAGGGTGGCACCGTAGGACACCTATACATGTGTGGAGGCTGCAAAATCACAGTTCCTCTTGTGTTTTCTTTCTGACCCAAAAGAGTCTTGAATTATTTTCTACCTAACTTCTATAGAAGGGGCTGAGACTGCCCCCCATGCAGAATAACCAACAGGCTGGTGGTTAGGGCACACTACAGTGAGGTGAGAGATTTGGGCTGGCATCCCCAGAGAAAGGAAGGAATTGAATGTTGGTCTCCCTTGTCCTCAGCATTAGGTTGTTCAGCTGTGTAGTTGAACACAATGAGTTAAACTGTTCTTCTATGTATTAGACACTCAAGTGTGATACTGAAAAACAGTTGATACAAAGGTGTGTGACTCCTTCTGCTCCCTGTGACTCATGCATTGCTGGACACTAGGGACCAAGAACTGAACATTTATATTGATTTTATGACACACTATAATCTACCTGATTCCTGAAATTTTCCTACACACGACAGGTAATAATGACCCTCCTCCCTCTTGATAGGTTTTGACCTTCCAGTAATCAGGCTTCTTTTCTTTTGCTAATTGCTTGTCTACTACTCCAGGGAATTTCTCCCCCCTTGAATTTCTCAGCTCTGCTCACTGTTCTTAAAAATTGTTGTGCTTGCCTTCCTTCAAAGCAAAATATGCTTCTTCAGGTCTGAGCATTCAAAAGCTTATCTAACTTTATCCCAACTGTTGAGTTGGTCCCATGAAAAGATATAACCCCCCCAAAAATCCTTGGCTCTTTCAGAAGTAAGTGCATTAATGTTTTTTTAGGGACCTGAGCAGTATGCAATAGGCTTTAGTCCAGAAGTGTCAAGTGTGTGGTCTGCAGACTGGGCCAGGCCCACGGAGCTGCTCCATCCAGCACTTGGGGCTCCTGGTATGCCAGGAAATTTGGAATCATGGCCTGCAGCAGAGCCCATTTGGCCATGGCTGTCAGTGACATGTGGACAAGCAACGACTGTTGGGAATCAGGAGCTGAGGAAGCAGGGCACACATATGCCACACATGCACGTGTGTCCCCTTACCTTGGTGGCGGAAGCAGCAAGCAGTGAACGGCGGCGGCAGTAGCTGAGGAGACAGCAGAGGGGGCAGCAACAGCTGATTCCCCCTAAGGTAAGTGGGGCAGAGGGTAAAGCGCAGCTGAGGCGGATCCGAAAGGGAAGCCCTTCGGAGCCCTCTTAGCTCGCCTGACAAAGAGCCGTGCTCTTGAGCCGCATGCGGGCAGCATGGGCAAACAGGAGCACTCTGTAAGGGCACTCCGGCGTTTGCGACAGCGTTCGCATAAGGCGGGCACGAGGTAGCAGCCAGAAGGGCACCTCCAGCAAGCGAGAGCAGTAGACGCAGCTCTGCAGACATGGTGCAGATGCGGAGCGCTGCTGCCAGGGGCTTCACCCTGGTGCTGCCGCCTGCCATGGGCTCTTCTCAGGCCTCCACCCAGATGGAGCTCTTGGCGGGGTCGGTGGTCCCTTGCCCCCCTGTCTGTGGGGGGGGCTCGGTGGGGTCCTGGGGGGGGCCTGGTGGGCCCCCTGCCTGTCCCTCCTGTGCCCGTAGGGCCCTGGAGGAGCAGGTGAGGGAGCTCCAGGCTGAGGTGAGCAGACTGAGCAGGATCTGGGATGGAGAGGATGAAATTGATGCCTATTTCTGTTCTCTGCAGGCCCGGTCACCCACTGTACAGCCCCCACAGGAGATGCGTTCAATGCAGGAGTGGCAGAAGGTGTCCAGATCCAGAGCTGCTCGGCCCAGAGTGGTGGAAGCTCCCCAGGTATACCTGGGGAACAGGTTTGAGGCCCTGGCAGCTGTGACAGAGGAAGACAGTGAGGAGGCCTCCAGCGGGGATGATGCCACTCCCCACATGACAAGTAATGGGCGGAGATTAAACACCAGCAGGAAGAAATGCCGGGTCCTCGTCATCGCAGACTCCATCCTACGGGGGCTTGAAGGTCCCATCTGCCGGCCTGACCCCATGACGTGGGAGGTCAGCTTCATGCCTGGGGCTCGGGTTTGGAACATAACGGAGAGGATCCCGGCCTACATCCGACCTGCAGACCAGTACCCCATGGTTGTCATCCACGTGGGAACAAAGGACGCAGCCAGGGGAAACCCTAACCACATTATGAAGGACTTCGAGGCTCTGGGGGACAAGTTTAAGGAGATGGGGGCTCAGGTGGTATTCTCCTCTCTCCTTACGGTGAGTAGGCGGGGATGGCGACACGAGGCCTGCATTGGCGAGGTCAACTGGCGCTTACGGATTTGGTGCCACCAGGCAGGCCTTGGGTTCCTAGATTACGACCCATGCTTTTGGGCTTGCTGGGGCGGGATGGGCTTCACCTCTCTCCTAAAGGCAAGCATGTCTTCTCTTTCAGGTTGGCTGATCTCATACGGTGAGCTTTAAACTAGCCTCGCCAGGGAAGGGGGCTGCAGGAAGACAAGGAGATGCCACCCGAGCAAGACAGGTGACACGTTGAAGGAGTGCCCAGGTAAGAAACAGGGGTCTGGATAGTCTTCCTAATCGGGGGGTGACAAGCACAGCTATGCA
This sequence comes from Alligator sinensis, assembly GCF_000455745.1. NCBI lineage: Eukaryota > Metazoa > Chordata > Crocodylia > Alligatoridae > Alligator > Alligator sinensis. Next base: position 3,695,685 of record NW_005841890.1, read on the forward strand.
AGGCCTTAAATGCCTGTATACCAATGCTCGGAGTATGGGGAACAAACAGGAGGAACTCGCCCTCAGAATAGCCAGTTCTAAACCCAGACATAGTGGGGCTTACAGAAACATGGTGGGATTCATCCCACAACTGGGCAGATAGCATTAGGGGCTATAGGCTCTACAGGCGGGATAGAGAAGGAAGGAAGGGAGGGGGTGTGGCGCTCTATGTCAAAGAGCAATACACATCCTCTGCCAGCAAAATGGGGTCAGAGGAGGGGCAAGCTGAAGTGCTCTGGATCAAGATACAAGGGGGTCGTGGGGAGAGGGATTTAATGGTGGGGGTCTACTACAGACCCCCCAACCAAGGGGAGGAGCTGGACTGGGAATTTTCAGGCCAGCTTGCAGAGGAACTTAAGGCGAGGGATGTAGTTGTCATGGGTGATCTAAATTACCCAGACATCTGCTGGGAGGAGCAGTCAGCCAGGTTGGACTGTTCCAGGAGGTTCCTGGCCGAGATACAGGACCTCCACTTAACCCAGGAAGTGCACAGTCCCACCAGAAGAAATGCCCTGTTGGACCTGGTCCTGGCCACAGGCGATGAT
>NW_005841890.1:3697622-3704022 GCF_000455745.1 Alligator sinensis
GTGCATCCACAGGTGCATCTCAAGTAGGGCCAAGGAGGTGATCCTCCCCCTCTACGTGACACTGGTCAGGCCACAGCTGGAGTACTGTGTCCAGTTCTGGGCACCCCACTTCAAGAGGGATGTGGACAACATTGAGAGGGTCCAGAGGAGGGCCACCCGCACGATCCGGGGACAGCAGGGTAGACCCTACAATGAGAGGCTACGGGACCTGAACCTGTTCAGCCTTCACAAGAGAAGGCTGAGGGGGGACCTTGTGACCATCTATAAACTCACTAGGGGGGACCAGAAGGGTTTGTTCCCCTAGCGCCCCCCGGGATAACAAGGAATAATGGCCACAAGTTGTTGGAGAGTAGGTTTAGATTAGGCATCCGTAGGAACTACTTGACAGTTAGGGTGGCTAGGATCTGGAACCAACTTCCAAGGGAAGTGGTGCTGGGTCCTACCCTGGGGGTCTTTAAGAAGCGGCTCGATGCCTACCTGGCTGGGGTCACTTGAGCCCAGTTTCCCTCCTGCCCAGGCAGGGGGTTGGACTTGAAGATCTACAAGGTCCCTTCCGACCCGACTTCTATGATTCTATGACTGTGCCGAGTTAGCCCCGCTAGACCCACTTGCCTCACAGTCACTTGGCCTCTACCACCATTCACCCTACGACTGCTTGGCCTGCAGCCAGTTGCCCCACCACCGCTGTGTCTACTCACAAACCCAGCCCATGAAGACCCCTGAGGTCTGGATGCAGCCTGAGACATGGGGCAGGTTTGACACCTTTTCCTTAGTCCATGTCAGCACATAATTGGTGGAATAGGATACAACCCAATAGTCTTACCACTAAAAACATTTTTTAGCGATATTACCATCTCTACAGCCTTTACTTGGAAATATCAAACACGCTTCTTAGACAGCATGTCAATAATGCAGATCTTGCTGAGTCTTATTATTTTTGTACAAGTATTGAAGACACTATTGCTTTAGGATTGTTGCTTGTAGCTATGTTGGTCTAAGGACATATACAAACAAGGTTCTTTGGTTAAATGTGATATCTTTTATTAGACCACAAAAAATAGTTGAAAAATTGTTCATTGCAAGCTTTTGGGCACAACCACCCTTCTTCAGGCATAGGGAGAGAAGAAGGGTATTTCTTGCAAAGAACAATTTTTCCAACTCTTTAGCTGGTCTAATTAAAGAGATCACACTTACCCAAAGAAGACAGTATGATACATTGCCCTTATACATGGAAAACAAAGTCCCTGGTCTTTCATTTGGAAAGAAAAAGGGCCTGAAACCTTCATCCTTTGAGTCAAAGGGAGTTTTGGCATTTATTCCTGAGAGTAGGTTCCAGACTTCAGTTCTGCCAGCTGCTATGTATAGTTTCACCATTAGTGGAAAATACAGGTTTATTTATTTATTTTTATACATTTACATATAAAGCACCATAGGGGTGCATGGTAAATTAAGAGAAATAAAAGGCAATCTTTCAGCCCTCTGAATCCCAAGAACTATCCTACATCAATTAAAGTTAATGAAATGACTCAGATTGATTTCATTAATGTGGAATCAGGCCTTAAGTCAGACAAGATACAGCAGAAAGGAAGATGTCTTTAGGAAAAGCAGTACAGGATAATGGATGCAAGTTTTGACTGGATAAAAGGACCCCACTATTTGGTTCTATGTCCATAAAGCTGAAAAATGAATCTAATCTTCTGCACACTGCAAGCAAAAGTAGATTTGGCAGTGGCTTCCTGTCATCAAGTTTTAAACCCAAGGTGAAAGAAAATGCATAAGAGAACTAAGTTAATAAATACGGTACAGGGGTAACTCATTAGTTTAGTTTTCTTGTGATCAAATTTAAAGTACTACAGAAAATAAATTACATGAAACGTATCTAAGGACATTCTTTATACACATGCCATCTTAAGGAATTTGACTATTCATTATTTCTAATGAGAAATTTAATATTTTTGTTTTTAATTAAATTTTTTGCAAGTTAAAGTCAAGAATGTGTATGAGGTGGACAAGGATCAAAAAAGAGTTGGGGCCTGATTTTCTATTTAATTGATAGAATTCTATATATTTTGTACTCAGAAGAACTGAGAGCCCAATTCTTAGATGGTGAAAGTCTCTTGTCACTCTATTCATGTGAATAGAATCAAATTAATATATAACAGGTGCCTACTTTACTCTAGGTGTCTTGGTTTTTTTTATACACCCATGCCTACCTTAAAATTTCACTTATGTACTTTTTAGGGTAAATATAAAAGAAATTCTGCATGTTGTTGTCGCCAGAACTTTTTAGTTAACAGTTAGTTTGGCCTCCTTCTGCCTTCTATGATGAGATAACTGGCTCTGTGGATATGGGGAAATCAGTGGAAATAATATACCTAGACTTTAGCAAGGCTTTTCATAGCATCTCCCATATTCTTGCAAGCAAGCTGAGTAAGTTTGGGCTAGATGAATGGACTGTAAAGTGGATAGAAAGCTGGCTGGATTGTTGGGCTCAACGGGTAGTAATTAATGGCTCAGGGCACTTGTACACAGGATGCTATTACCATGTACACGTGATGAAAATGTCACTTTGTGTAGCTTAATGGTGTCACATGGTACATGTGAAAGAGTTTTGGGGATTTTAAATGAGTTTTCATTGTTGCAAACCAAAGTACATCCTGATGTAGTTTAGTTTGCAACAATGCATTGTAGCGATTAGTCACCTCACCCCACAGCCACGGGAGAGGCAGACAGGCTCCACAGAAAAAAAGGATGGGCCCTTCACTGTTTCTGCCTTCAGTAGGCACCTGTTGAAGGCAGAAGTGGTGAGGGGCTGAATCCTTTTTCTGGAATAGGAGGGGCCTGTCCACATCTTCCGTGGCTGAGGGGTGAGCTGCTGGTGGGCCAAGTGGCCCTTGACCTGAAGGCAGCTCCTCTTCTTCCCTCCATGGTGTCAGTGCCCCCTGGGGCCACCTGCATGGGCTGCTAGCAGGCTGGTGCTGCCCCAGGTCAGGGTTGGGGAAGAATTGAATTAGACTGGGTGCTGTCTTAAAGCTGGAGCAGGACCTGGACCTGGACCTGGCCTGCCTGGATGGCCCCAGGGGGCATCCCCACTGCAGAGGGAAGGACTAGAGTCCCCAACAGGTCAGGGTCCACTCAGCCTGGCAGCAGCTCACCCCCCCCTCCCCCACCAGCCAGGGGCAGGCTCCACCAAAAAATAAAAAAGGATCAGGTCCCTCGCTGAACAAAAAAAAAAAAAGAGGATTGGGCCCCTTGTCAAAAAAAGTAAGTATTATGGGCCCCTTGCCATAACAGTGATGGAAAAATAAAACCCCATCATTTCAACTAAAAACTCACCATTTTAGTTAGGGGGTAGAGAATGCAACCCTAAGACCTAAACTCCTATCGTGTGCAAGCCGTCAGTGTCTAGCTGGCAGACGGTATCAAGTGGAGTGCCCCAGGGGTTGGTCCTAGGTCTGGTTTTCCTTAATCATCATTAAAGATCTGAAAGATGGAATGGAGTGCACCTTCAGCAAGTTTGCGGTTGACACCAAGCTGGGGGGTTGAAGTAGATACGTTGGAGGGTAGGGCTAGTATTTAGAGTGACCTTGATCAATTGGAGGAATGGGCCAAAAGAAATCTCATGAGGTTCAACCAGGACAAGTGCAAAATCCTGCATTTAGGATGCAACAATCCCAATCCCACTGCTACATCTTGGGGATTGACTGGCTAAACAGCAGCTCTGCAGAAAAGGACCTGGGGGTGACAGTGGACAATAAGCTGAATATGAGCCAGCAGTGTGCCCTTGTTGCCAAGAAGGTTAATGGCATCCTGGGCTTTATTAGTAGGAATGTTGCCAGCAGATCAAGGGAAGTGGTCATTCTGCTCTATTCTGCACTGGTGAGGCCACATCTGGACTACTGTGTCCAGTTTTGGGTCCTCTAAAACTAGTCTAGCAAAAAGCAAGAAAAATGGTTTAGGGGCTGGGGCACGTGGCTTATGAGAAGACATTTGGGAAACTGGGCTTTTTTGAGTTGGCAGAAGAGAAGACTGAGGGGCATTTAATAGCAGCCTTCGCTCTGTGCTGGATGGGTCCAAAGAGGGTGGAGCTGGACTATTCTTAGTGTGGGCAGATGGCAGAACAAGGAGCAATGGGCTTACGTTGCAGTAAGGGAAGTTGAGGTTAGATGTTAGGAAACATTTTCTCAGGAGGAGGGTGGTGAAGCACTGGAACAGGTTACCCAGAAAGGGGGTGGAATCTCCATCTTTGGAGGATTTTAAGGCCTTGCTCAACAAAGCCCTCGCTGGAATGACCTAGTTGGTGATGGTCCTTGTTTGAGCAGGGTTTTGGACTAAGTGACCTCCTGAGGTCCCTTCCAACCCGAATTTTTCTATGATTTTATGACTCTATCATTCATTTTTCAGTGTTTTCATTTAAATCAATGCTTCCAGAAGTTGAAGGTATTCTAGAACAGTGGTGGAAATTTGTGTGATTTTACAATGTTTGGGTTTTGTGTACAGTTAGAAAACAAGGAAGGAGAAGCATCATTGCAGGAATAACCTTGGTTCACAAACCTGAAATGTAAAATGATGCGGCAATGTTTATAGTGAGAAAAATGGCAAAGAACATCCTGCTGTTGTGGAACAGATAGCTTGTACAAGAAGTTCAGAATAAATGCATCTCTTGAGCAGTGACACTACATGAAAATACTTCTTGCAGTAAAACAAAAACTGTTCTGTACTGTTTCATCTTAACTGCTGATTAAAGTCTGGAAATACTGTATCTACAACATTATGCACATTTTAAACAAGAATTTGCAAGAGGTAGCTCACAAGAAAAATGAGTCCTAGCGTGCAATGCAGACTTTTCTGGGTTTTTTTCCATAAAACATTGCTGATTTACCTTGGTGTTGTTATTTTTTCTATCTCATAATGGCCAAGATAGGATTGCTACCTTCCAGGCATACAAAGCATGGTCTCTGCTCCAAGGGACTTACAGCTGAAAAGTGACAAAAATAAAAGGGAAACAGAGAATCAGGGACAGAGGAACAATAGCATCATTTATACTTTTTTTCTGATTGTGAACAATTAGCAGGAGTCTGATCATTATGTGCATATTCTATTTTAAGAGAGAGGGTTAAGAGTGTCCAGAATATAAATCTAGGTAAACAAGCAAAAAGTCAGGTGATTGGCTATCTCCTGGTATTTTAACACCCAGGATTCTTTTAATTTATAGCAAGACTTGTTTAGTTAATTCCAAGCAAATATATAGGGATGCTGAAGCAAACATTTTGGTCACAAGAAGCGAGACAAGAAGATCTGAACATGAAAGCATGCAAGAAGAGACTGATAATCATTAGCAGAGTGACACAGAAAAGATTAGGGCAGACTGGGCTTGGCAAATTAGATGTATGGACAGTATTGCACAAACATTAACAAAAGCTTCACTCAACATTAACTGAGGATGCAAAATCAAGTCCTTGCATTCCATACAACTCTGTCGGTGGGCTACAAATCTCAGCCTCAAGGTGCTTATTGGAAATAGCATTTGGCCATAGCTTCCACAGGGACAAACCCTCCATCTTTCAAATGGCATTAAACAACAGATTATGTAACTTAAAAAATTAGATTCCACCCATTTCATTAGCAATACATACTTTTTAATCTTTCAGTCTTCTCTGAGCAGGGGATCCAGTGTCGGACCTTGGACACATTCATTCGCAATGCTCACAGAGTGCTTCAGCATCAAACAGTCAAGACATTTTTCTAATACTTGCTATTTTGTAGATAGCATTCATGTCAGTACAAGGACATATGTAGTGCTACAAATGTAATGTGTTCAAAGCATAAGTTACTAGTTCCTACACAAAATACTCTGAGAAATAACGTGGAAGATTGGCAAGGAATTTTGTAAATTCTTTCCAAAAGAATAATTTCAAGATGGGTGTATACCAATGCCTCAGGTTAAAATCCCAACACAGAAAGGGTGTGCTGTAAAACTGCCACATGTACTTGGTACAGTGGTCTGTGCAAGTCCTTTCACAGCATCTAATAAGGTGACTTATAAGGGGATTACAGAAACGTGGTGGGACTCCAAGCATGATTGGGCGGTGAATGTCAAGGGCTATAGGCTGTAGAGGAGGGACAGGATAGGAAAGAGAGGGCGGGGAGTGGCACTCTATATCAAGGAGGAATACACATCCTCGCTAATTAGTAAAGAGTCAGGGGAGAAGCACTCTGAAGTGCTTTGGGTTATGGTTGAAGGAAAAAGAGGGGAAAGGGACCTAACGGTGGGAGTTTACTATAGACCACCCAACCAAGGAGATGAGCTTGACCAGGAATTCTTGGGTCAGCTCACCGAGGTAGCGAAGGCTAAGGATGTGGTAGTCATGGGGGACCTGAACTTCCCAGACATCTGCTG
>NW_005841890.1:3706063-3711231 GCF_000455745.1 Alligator sinensis
GGAGGGAAGGTTTAAGTTGGACATCAGGAGGCGCTACTTCACGGTCAGGGCGGCTAGGGTCTGGAACCAGCTTCCAAGTGAGGTGGTGCAGGCTCCCACCCTGGGGGTTTTTAAGAGGAGGTTAGATGACCATCTTGCTGGGGTCGTTTGACCCAAGTACTCTTTCCTGCCCATGGCAGGGGGTCGGACTAGATGATCTGCCCAGGTCCCATCCGACCCTAGAAACTATGAAACTATGACTTTGGGTTCATGAGTTTGCTGACCTAGGTAGTCTGAGGTACAAATCTACCCTGCCTTCTACCAGATCTGTACTTGCCATTGCAGTTTGAGTCTGCGCCTGAAGCCTAAACAGAAAATACAAAAAACATTTTGGATGTGGCCCAAGGTAGCTAAAATCTTAAAATCTCACCATTTTACATATTTGACTAACTTTACAAGATTGTAAGTATTCAGGACTGTATTCTTACGAGATGCTTCTGATGCTGAATCCTGATATATCCCACAGTCAGATGTCTGAACGTTAGCCAAAAGATAATCTTAACCCAAACAGTGCTTCCTTGGCTTGTGCTATTGTACTTTATTCTTTTCTCCAGGTGTCCAAGTTATTACAGCTAATTACTGCAGTTTCCCTTCTAAAATTACCTACTTCTTATTCAAGCCGTACACAAGTTGAGATTCAACATGGCAGAGCCCTATGGAATGTCTGCCCTATTTAAGAAGCCTGAAAGAGCTACAAAGCAAATAAATATAACACTTAAGAACACATCAGCAGCACATCTAATAAGTGTAGCTGTGTACAATACTTTCCTAAAGAGTGTTTTTAGATTGAAAGCCTGATTAGTCTTTGCTCAATCTGACATAAAGCTGGGGTGCTTGAAATTGCTTTTTGCTCTGAATAAAGGCTGTAATACAAGTGGAATGCTGTGGCAAAGGCCTTTCTAGGAAGTGACTGAAGAATGTCACCTCAGTAGAGATTCCAGTTTACCTTCCCCCAACCCTGTCCTTTCTGCTGTGAGCTCAGTTAAATGATAGTAGAAGCTAATGCAAGAACCTGAATCATGCTGTAACACTTCCAAAATTATCTCCTTAGTGCAGGGTTAAGGAGATATTTCATTGTCTCAAGCCATCATCAGAATGGTTGTTATTACTGCCACAACTTCCCACATTATTATAAGCCTCATAGATTGTGCCATAGAATGATTTAAAAATTGCAACTCTTGGCTGGAAATTGCTATCTCCATTCTTTTTCAAGCAATTTATCTTACTGGAGGCTCAAACTTATGGCTCTGGTTCCTATGAGGAATCTCCATGTGAGAAAAGGTACAAGTCCCGGGCCATACTCAGTGGGCATGGCCACACAAGATGCTTTACTGTGCAGCAGACTAATTTGTTGTACAGTGAAACATCACCATCTACATGTGTACAGCAATTAGGGCACAGTAGACTAATTTACTGTGCTGCCAGATAGTTAGAATCATATAATCAGAGGGCTGGAAGGGACCCCAAAGGGTCATCAAGTTCAGCCCCCTGCATGAGCAGGAAAGACAGCTGGGGTCAAACAACCCCAGCCAGGTGACCATTCACTCTTCTCTTGAAGACCTCTAGGGTAGATGATTGCACCACCTCTGGGGGGAGCTTGTTCCACAGTCTGGACACTAGTTGTGAAGAAGTTTGTCGTAATGTTCAGCCTGAAACTATCTTCCAGAAGTTTGTGGCCATTGTTTCTAGTATTCTGCCAGGGTGCCCTGGTGAAAGAGTTGTTCACCAAGCCCCTGATGTATGCCTCTGATGTAGCGATAAGCCGCAATCGGGTCCCCTCTCAACCTTCTTTTCTTTAGGCTGAAGAGTCCGAGAGGCTGAGGCCTCATACGGCTTGCCATGCAAGTCCCTAATCATATGGGTGGCCCTTCTCTGGACCCTGTTGAGCTTTAGCACAAGGTTTGAAGTGCGGCACCCAGAACTGGATGCAGTACTCTGGCTGCGGCCGCACCAATATTGAGTAAAGCGAGAGAATCACTTCTTAGGATTTATTGGAGATGCAGCGATTGATGCATGCCAGAGTTTTATTGGCCCTAGTGGCTACTGATTTGCATTGCTGGCTCATATTCATGCTGGGGTCTATTGTTACCCAGAGATCCCTTTCATTTATAGTGCTGGTCAGGTTAGCGATGCCTAGACTGTAGGTGTGCTGGTGGTTCTTCCTTCCCAGATGCAGCACTTAATTTCTCTACATTGAACTTCATCTTGTTCCATTCTGCCCAACATGCCAGCTCATCTAGGTCTGTTTGTATCTGCAACCTATCTGCGGGTGTGCCTGCACAACCCCATATCTTGGTATTGTCTGTGAACTTGCCCAGTTCTGTCAGATACAAGTGGTATCCAGCAGTGCAGTAAATTACAGTGCTTAAATGCACGTGTAGACAGTGAAGTCGGGATTAGTTTACTCTGGCTCAAATTGAACTGAAGTAGATACATTCGTATTAATTGAATGTGTAGAGGTGCCCAATGTGCAGTTACGGCATATGGATATTTTTTGTCACTATGGCTCACTATTGCCTAACCACACATTTAACTTTTCCAGAATATGTTGGCTGCCCCATTTCCTACACTGCACTCTAGGTGATACTCAATCCATGTTCTGAAAGGCTGTGACCTTTGGATAATGTTTAGAAAGAACCTTGGTAGCCCTAATTCTAGAAACCACCCTTTTCAGGATATTGGCCAACACCAAGTGCATCTTGACAGTGGTCTCAAGATTCCTACGTAGGAAATTAGGATCAATGCTCAGTTGCTTTCCTGCATTTCCCCCGGGCAATGGGGAGAATATCCACTGTTAGGCCCTTCAGGGGGTGCTGAGTGCTTTTCCTGTTTGCTCCAGTACTTCTACTGATCCTTGAAAAGGAGGAATTGATCCAAGGCTCTGCTAGCAATCAAAAGAACAAGGACACAGACTGTGATAACTGGAAGGCTTCCCGAACTCAGAAGAATGCAAGCATTGTAAATCATGGTTAGCCACTACACAAGGATTTAAAAAAAAATGTCTGGAGGATGTTGCTTCCTCTTCTGCTTGTGCAACTAAGGAGCTGCCACATGCAGCTGATCTTTCTTCAAAGGATGAACACATCTAAACAAAGCAGTATTAGCTCTGAAGGCAATTTTAAGAAGTTATCTTGGGTCTTAGCTAATTCATCTGCTATAATTGCCTTAAGGAGCACATAATCCCTCTCCAAGAAATCTGGCCAACATTTATGTTCATCTCTCTCCTTGCCCTCCCATTCTTCCCCCCATTAATAGTTTAGATGGCATTTACTTTAAGCAATGTATAAATGTTATTGGTCATATATTTTAAACGCTTTTGTTTCATACATTTAAGCCAGGAAAATATGTTTTCAGTTTGATGCTGTTGTTTGATGCCTGGTGAGTTTTTATACCTGAATATTTGAAAATATAAAAGTACGGTGGGTAATTGTCATTTATCCTCGATGTTTCTATAGTGGTAGAACTGAAGTGTTCTCATTTGTTTTAGGACTGAATTGCACTATGTGTGATACAAATGTAAAAATGAGACAATCCCTTCCATTCAAGACTTACAATCTAAACCATGAATGAGGGAATGAGTATGACAGGAAGATATAATTGATGAAGAATTGGCACTGCCTTGTTAGTTACATGTATTTTTTAGATATGGAATATGTTTCTCACATAAACATTTTTTCCAGCAACAAAATATACATTTGGGTCAGTGAAACACTACAAATTCAGGCCTATTTCAACAAATTGTCTCAGACATAAAAAACCTGATTAAAAGAAAAAAATATTTTCAATTATTCCAAAATGAAATATTTTTAATGTTTTTATTGGAAATAATCATTCCAAATATAAGGGTAATTCACTTTTAATAAACAGAACAAAACAAAATAAAACAGGAATGAGATGAGGAAGATCTTACTGTTAGAATGGTGAGGTAGTGAAATAGACTGTCCAGAGAAAGCATCTCTTTCATTGGAGGCTTCCAAGAAGAGATTAGATCAGTACTGGTCATGGATTATTTTGGAATAGCATTTGTACAGGAGGTTGGGCAAGAGGGCTCTGCCACCCCTATGACTGCATGAACATTTTGTTCGGAGTCAAACAAAACATTTTGTTCAACCCCAAATGAGTTTGTGGTTATTCTGGTTGCCTTTCCTTTCTTTTTCTTACTTCATTTTAACTTTTCCTATCTTACATTGCTTTAACTTAACTTCCCTCCATTTTTACAGTTCAGCCAAAAACAATTGATTATTCACACAGCTCAAATATTTTAGTTATTGTTAACAGGAGATAACAGGAGAGAAAATCATAAAATCATATAGCAAGTTAGGGTTCGAAGGGACCTGAGGAGGTCACATCTAGTCCAAACTCTTGCTCAAAGCAGGACCAGCCCCAACTACATCATTCCAGCCAAGGATTTGTCTAGTCAGGTCTTAAAAACTGCCAAGGATGGAGATTCCACCACCTCTCTGGTTAACCTGTTCTAGAACTGTACTATGCTCCTTATGAGAAAGAGAGCACATCTACACATGTGATTTAATGTACATTACTTACTCGCTATTATATGTGCATTAAACCATCACAAAAAAACACACTCTTTTGCTAATGTACATAAAAATAAATTAATGTGCATTTTTCTAGTAGTTCACAATGGCAGGTGAACATGAGCATGGAGGCTGCTCTGATGTGCTGTAATAACAGTACATAGGAGTGTCACAACCCAAAGTTGTGGTTTTTTGTTTTTGTGTGCTTCAGCACCGCTAAATTATGTTCCCGCCAAATTGCAGCTTCTTTGCACGGTAAGTTTTCTGCTGCAGAAGAGAACCCCGGTGCAAAGGAGTATTCCCGCCAATTTGTAGCTTTCTTTGCAGTGTGCATTTCTTCTTTGCAGCATAGAAATGCTCGTTGCAAAGAGTTCCCGCAATTCGTATTCTAATTTGTGCCCCACCATTGGCCAGTTCTAAATTATTCACACGTGTCGGCTAGTGATTGGCTTGCTAGCTGTATAAAAGGCTTGAGTGGTTTCCGCCCAAGTTGGAGGACTCCACGAACACCAGGAGGAGGAGACTTCACGCTGTGTGAAGATCTCTAAGCGCTGCAGATCCTTACGGACCCAGCGCATTTCAAGCAGGCAACAG
>NW_005841890.1:3711248-3752851 GCF_000455745.1 Alligator sinensis
TCTAGCCTCTCCCCGTCACCGAGCGCAGGCCTCGACGTATCCCTCTCCCTGCGCCCTGCGTGCAAAAGGCCAGCTGGAACAACTGACACAGTTGTTCAGACGACCGGACTACCTCAGAGCACAAGGACCCACGGAGCCTAGCAAACTTCGTGTGAGTTTATTCAGAGCTTTTTCGTACGAGTACTTTCTTCGGTTGGCGTGACGGGCTCGCGGTTTAGAGTCTCCAACTGGATGGGCTAGAAGAGTGTTCACGGGAAGGAACTCTAGTCCGCCTCTTATCTTTTCTATCTGTAACCTCAACTCAAGCAAGTTTTCCTGCCTGCACCACAACCATCTTTGGTGTAAGTAAACAATCTTTAAATCAACCATTACGCGTTCGTGACTAATTCTGGCTCGCCACCAGTTTTCTCCAACCCCGCGTGCCCGGGCTGCTGGCCACAGCCCACGTGCGCAAAGACGGGTCCGCATTTCGCTCCCGGCCTGCTCATGGCAACATGGATGGGAGCGGGAGGCGGCCCGCACAAGGAGCAGATTCATTTAATTGAGTCTGCTGGAATGTGGTAAGTACTGTGCTCCAGCAGCCTCCCAGATCTCGTGTATCAGCATCCCTGAGCTTCAAAATGATGATGGGGACACCTGAACTAAAGCTTGTCGAATGAGCTTTAGTTCAAGTGCTCCCACTGTCATGTTGAATATGGGGATACTGATACACAAGACACTGGGGTGCTTTAATTAGAACAGCTCTCAGAGCCACTGTAATTAAAGCACTATTCCCCACCCCCAGAACATGTGTAAATGTGCCCAGAAGTATTAAATTTAATGCACATTACCTAAAGTGTATTAATGAATGTGTAGACATGCCCAGAATTTCTGAATATTTAACTAAACTTCTTTACTACAACTTGATAGAGAGAGAGGCCATGAGAACAGGAGAGCAGGGAAAGGGGAAAAAAGTTATCATTATTATATAACAAGGACACTGGATTGTGTAGGTATTGTGAAAAAAATGAATTTTATAGGGAGATTTGAAAGAAGATAAGGTAATGATTGCATTCTTCACTTGCAGAAGGAGCAGGAAAAGAGGCAGTATGGCAATATTTAGATATAGAGGTATGGAGGTCCTGGTAGTATCGAAGTTGACAGATGGGCAGTAAAAATTGGGAATGCTGGCAGCAGTTGACATCACAAAAGGTTACTAGATCAAATCAATAGGAAGGAATTAAATAATGACAGCTTTAAAGATAGAGACAAGAAGCTGCTATTTTATGTGACAGTGCAAGGGCAGCCAGCATCTAATTTTCCTAAATTTTGGCAAGCTCCTTTGTGAAAGAATAAAAAGTTTGTTACTGAATCAAGCCCATGCCCTCCATTTGTTTTTCCCCGTTATCTTTGGGTTGCTGGGATAAAAGTGACTTTATGTTGGCCTGGATTTTATATAAGGCACTCAGCTTCAATCATCTTAGCAGGATGGTTCTTGTATTACAATAGCATCCAAAATCTGAAGGTTTAAACACCATGGTCATCAAGACAGAACACCATTTTGTTGGCCCAAACATAAATCTAAATAACCTAGGAATGAATGTTATAGGTAAAGAATAGCATTATGTATATTGGAGTACATGGCTTGGCAACTACTAGAAAATATTGCTTTTATATTTTTTAATGGCATTTTGTGAAAGAATAGTAAATAAAAAAAATTCTGACCACCTCTGGATTTTCTAACTCCCACAGACAGTACATTCTTGCATTTTTAAATACTTGCACAGTATTTACATTTGGAAGCCTATCAAAATATTACAGCCTCCATGGCACACAGATTGGCTCATACGAATGAAGAAAAATGTCACCAGACTTAATTAATTGATGCAGAAGAAAAAAAAAGTGCAATTTCTCAGAAGAATATCTAAAAGTGAACCTAGGGTATGTGGATATGTATATATAGATATTTATATTTTAGTATTTTCATGAAGAGGAATTACAGCTCATTAAAACTAAAAAGCAGCTCTCTGATATATCATCTGTCAGATTAAGGATGCTAAGACCTACATGCTGCCTTGTATGATGGCATTTTCATTCTTGCACCTGCTTCTAGAAAATATTGAACTGAACAGCTAGTAACATTTGCTAGAAAATGATGTTCAAGAAGTTGATTCAAATCAAAATAACTGCATTGAAGATAGGGACCTACCAAATGTGTGATTTCAGAATATTCATGGAAACCACAAATTTGGTAGGTTCCCTGTGAAAAAGCATGGGGACTGAGAAAAAGATGAAAAATGGCAAGCAAGTGACAGGGGATGGCAGAAAGGGAGCTGAAAACATGGGGAAGCCCTGGAATCCCAAAGCGTGGAGAGGAGAAGGGAGGGAGGGGAGAGAGATTTTCATAGCAGAGCATGGCAGCCCCCCCATGCCTCTGATTGGCCAAGGGCTGACGGAAGTCCTAACCTTCCCCAGAGATTGACAGATGGCTATCTGTCAATCTCCAGGGAGGGGAAGGACTTCAGGGGCCTCTCAGCTAATTAGAGGCATCGGGGGTGGGCTGCCATGCTCCAGCAGAAAAGGGTGACTGGCATCATGCTTGGATGACAAAATTGGGGAGCAGCCTCCGTGAATTACGTAGGTCCCTAATTATAGACACATGAACAGAACACTAAGTATTTCTGGTTCCTTCCTCTATTTTCACTTGAGAAGTAATATTTTGGCTACTTAGAATCATAGAAAATTAGGGTTGGAAGGGACCTCAGGAGGACCTCTGGCACAGCTCTATGAGCACTCATGGTGCTTGGGCGATGTGATGGAGGACTGGAAAAGGGCCAATGTGGTCCCCATCCTCAAAAAAGGGAGGAAGGAGGACCTAGGAAACTATAGGCCCGTGAGTCTTACCTCAGTCCTGGGGAGGCTTTTTGAAAGAATTATCCTGGCACATATCCAGGAAGGGCCAGCAGGGGAGGTTATGCTCAGGGGCAACTAGCATGGGTTCATTAGGGGCAGGTCTTGTCAAACCAACCTGGTGGCCTTCTATGCCCAGGTCACCAAGTCCTTGGATGCAGGTGTTGCAGTGGATATAGTCTTTCTGGACTTCAGGAAGACCTTCGACACGGTCTCTCACCCAGTTCTCAGTAAGAAACTAGGGGACTGTGGTGTTGATGCCTACATGGTCAGATGGGTCACTACCTGGCTGGAGGGCCGCACCCAGAGAGTGGTGGTGGACAAGTCTTATTCGACCTGGAGGGATGTGGGCAGTGGGGTTCCCCAGGGCTTGGTCCTTGGGCTCGCACTATTCAACATCTTCATCAGTGACTTGGGCGAGGGGGTAGGAAGCACCCTGTTCAAGTTCGCAGATGACACTAAGATGTGGGGTTAAGTGGGTATGCTAGTAGGAAGGAACAGGCTGCAAGTGGATCTAGACAGGTTACAGGGGTGGGCTGATGAGAACAGGATGAGGTTCAACACTGACAAGTGCAGGGTAATGCACTTGGGGAGGAAGAACCAGCGGCACACCTACAGGCTGGGGAACTCCCTTCTTGCCAGTGTCGAGACAAACAAGGATCTTGGAGTCCTCATTGATGCCACATTGAACATGGGCAGACAAAGTAGAGACGTGGTCAGGAAGACCAACCGTACCTTGTCATGCATCCACAGATGCATCTCAAGCAGGTGCCAGGAGGCGATCCTCCCCCTCTATGCGGCACTGGTCAGGCCGCAGCTGGAGTACTGCGTCCAATTCTGGGCACCGCAATTCAGGAGGGATGTGGACAGCATCGAGAGGGTCCAGAGGAGGGCCACCCGCATGATCAGGGGTCAGCAGGGCAGGCCCTACGAGGAGAGGCTAAGGAACCTGAACCTGTTCAGCCTCCACAAGAGAAGCCTGAGGGGGATCTAGTGGCAGTCTACAAACTAGTCAAGGGGGACTAGCAGGCATTGGGAGAGTCCCTGTTGCCCCGAGCACTCCTGGGAGTTACAAGAAACAACGGAAACAAGCTAGAGGAGGGTAGTTTCAGGAAAGACATTAGGAGGCGCTATTTCACTGTCAGGGTGGCTAGGACCTGGAACCAACTTCCAGAAGAAGTGGTGCTGGCTCCTATCCTGGGGGTCTTTAAAAAAAGGCTGGATGAACATCTGGCCGGGGTTGTTTGACTCCAGTACTCTTTCCTGCCACGTCAGGGGGTCGGACTAGATGACCTCCTCAGGTCCCTTCTGACCCTACCTCAGGTCCCTTCTGAAACTATAAAACACCTTTAGGGAAACTACATTATCCCAGCCAGGGCTTTGTTGATCCAGTCCTTAAAAGCCTCCAAGAATGGAGATTCTACCACCTCTGTAGGTCACCTGTTCTAGTACTTTACCATCCTCCTAGTGAGAGAGCTTTTCCTAATACCCAACCTAAACATCCCTTGGTGCAACTTGAAAACTTTGCTCCTTGTTCTGTCATCTGTCACTACAGAGACCAGCCTAGGTCCATCCTCTTTGGAACCACCCTTCAGGTAGTTAAATCTCCCCTTGGTCTTCTCTTCTGCAGACTAAATTAACCCAGTTCCCTCAGCCTCTCTTCATAAGTCATGTGCTCCACCCCCCAAACCATTTTTGTTGCTGTCTCTAGTGGGTTATGGAATAGAGAAAATCCCACACAAGGGGGGTGGGGAGGCGCGCAAAACTAGACACAGTATTGCAGAAGTGGCCTCACCACTGTAGAATAGAGGGGAATAATTACTTCTCTTGATCTACTGGCAACACTCCTACTAAAGCAGCCCAATATGCTGTTAGGCTTCTTGGCAACAAGAGCATACTTTTGACCCATATTCAGTAGGGCTGTGTGAAGCTTTGGTCCCTGATTTGATTTGGCAGAGATTTGGCCTGATTCGGTGGCTGAATCTCCAAATCCGAATCAAATTAGAGGACCCTTTAATCTCTCTGAATCAAATCGGAATCCTCCGAATCGAATCAATTCAGAGAGATTCAGAAAGATTCAGAGATTCAGACATAGACTCAGATTTAATGCAGCAGGTGGCTCATGAACGCTGTGATGCTGGGGTGGAGGTAGCCTTCCACAAAAGCATGGGGGGCTCCCCTGTGTGCTCAGCAGAAGACCTGTAAGTGGACCAGAAGCACTTTGGGTCCACTTCCGGGCCCATGGGGGAGGGCATGGGCAACTGGTGTCTCCTGGGTCTGGGGGGCACTCAGGGTCCCCCCATGACCAATCGCTGAGCCAAGAGTGGTGCGGGGGGCCCCCCACGTGCTCCCGGGTGGACCCATAAGTGGACCGGGAGTACTTCTGGTCCACTTCTGGGTTTGCTGCCAAGCACACGGAGGGGTCTCACACTCCCGTGAGATGCCCCATCCAACCCAGCATTGCAGCATTCACAAGCTACGCCTGGTACCTCATAGTATGTAGAAAAAACATTTAAAGCTACGTCTATGTCTGAATCACTGATTCTCTGAATCAGCATTGAATCTTCAGATTCGGATTCGGCTGAATCAAATCGGGGACAGTGATTTGGGCCAAATGTGATTCCAAATCAAGTAAGCCCCACCCTCATTATCCAGCTTCTTGTCCAAAGTAACCCCTGTATCTTTTTCTTCAGACCCGCTGCTTAGCCTGTACCAGTGCATGGGAGTCTTCCGTCCGAAGTGCAGGAGTTTGCACTTGTTGATGAACCCCATGCAATTCCTTCTTGACTGAAACCTCCACTTTATTTAGGGCACTCTGAATCCTATCCCTATCCTCCAGTATATCTATTACTTCCCCCAACTTGGTGTCATCTGAAAAACCTGCTGAGGGTGCACGCCATCCCATCTTCCAGATTGTTAATGAAGATATTGAACAAAACTGGCTGCAGGACCAATCCCTGGGGCACTGCACTTGATACTGGCTGCCAATTAGACATTGAGCCATTGATCATTACCCCTTGAGCCCGATGACCCATCTAGATTTCTATCCACCTTATGGTCCATTTATCCAACCCATACTTCCTTAACTTGTTTGCAAGAATGCTGTGGGAGACCGTATCAAAACGTATATCATGCCAACTGCTTTCTCCGCATTCACAGAGCCAGCCATCTCATCACAGAAGGCAATCAGGTTGGTCAGGCATGACTTGTCCTTGGTGAATCCATGTGGGCTATTCCTTTACACCTTCTTCTCCTCCAAGCTGAGAAATGGATTCCTTGAGGACCAGTTCCATGATTTTTCTGGGGACTGAGCTGAAGCTGACTGCTCTGTAGTTCCCTTGATCCTCCTTCTTCCCTGTCTTAAAGATGGGCACTATATTTAATTTTTTCCAATCATCCAGAACCTCCTCCAATCATGAGTTCTCAAAGTTATTGGCCAGAGGCTCTGCAATCACATCAGCCAACTACCTCTGCACCCTCAGATGCATTGCATCTGGCCTCATGGACTTGTACATGTCCAGCTTTTCTAAATAGTCTCTAACCTGTTCTTTCACCACTGAGGGCTGCTCACCTCCTCCCCAAACTGTGCTGCCTGGTTCTGTAGTCTGGGAGCTAACCTTGCCTGTGAAGATCAAGGTAAAATAGGCATTGAGCACTTCAGCCTTTTCTGCATCCTCTGTCACTAGGTTGCCTCCACGATTCAATAAAGGGCCCATACTTTCCTTGACCTTCCTCTTGTTGCTAACATACTTGTAGAAACCCTTCTTCTTACCTTTCACATCCCTTGCTAGCTGCAACTCTGGTTGTACTTTGGCCTTTCTGATTTCATCCCTGTATGCCCAAGCAATATTCTTATACTCTTCCCTTCTCATATCTCGGCTACATAGGAATAACAAGCAGTGGATCTCCCACTAGAAACAGTTGTGTAGCTACTATGTGAGTAAGTCATACAACAAAGATAAAGATTTCCTTAGTGTAGCTGTTATCACCTTCTGTGAGGCTTTTGAAACATGCAAATGGGAAGAAAGATAAAAGAATTGATTTGCAGAGTATTTTGAAGGTAGCCACCAAGTTGCCACAAGAACGTGACTTCTGTATAAATGAAAATGTAGCCTAAATTCCTTGACTAACAAGAGTGCAAGTTAGTGCCAGTGGTTCTGGTGATGTTTAGGTGCAGGCATTTGTCTACTAGGAACTGGACTGACTGCATCCAACCCATTTTGTATAGCCCGTAACAAATCATCAAATTGTACCTATTTTGCATTGTTCTCAACCTAAGCAATTTACAGGTAAAATCTTGGTAGGTTCTTTTAAGCTGGTCATGCAAATCTATTTAGTTTGTCCAAGAAAAGGTAGCAATCACATTTGTACCAGTGATTGTTCCGTTGTAACTAGCGGAACAAATTACCAAAGGATATCATCAAATTTTCATCACTTGAAGTCTTTAAATCACGATTGGATATCTTTCTAAGAGATACACTTTAACTCAACCATTAATTATAACCCTGACAGAGAAACCATGCTCTGAAACTGTATATGTAGTCTGCCTTATGCATGGGATCAGACTGGGTGATAATTATGATCCTTTCTTCCTTTATAATCTATACATCTATAATATTAGGCAAATAATGATGTACTTTTGGACAAAATAGCTTTGCCGTTTTGGAGAAAAAGAGGTAAGTATATGGTTTCCTTTTGTCCTTGATTTCATATCACACTCCAAGCTATATATTTTATGTCACCTAGGAATGGGGATGAAAGTTAGTATTGGCTAATTCTCTACAAACAAGTAGCTTGTGTCACATAGAATCCATGTGCATACAAGAGTTCACCTGTTCTGCAACAGGCAAATATATATTCTCTTTTCTGGCTTACTCAATAAGCTTGGAAATTTGGAGTAAAAAGCATGTAATTTTAAAACTCTTCAGCAATTGATTTTCACAATTTAATAATCCCTGTGTGCACTGACTTGATCTAGAATGGTGACCTCCTTGATTTGCTAACAATCAGTACCTAAGACTACCTATTTCTGAATAGACACAAACCCAATTTTGGGAATATTTTTAATCAGGTTTTACTGATTGTCAGATCACAACTTTACTGAGTACTAGGGAGGCAAGGCTCTTAGGGTAGATGTGATATCTTTTATTAGACCAGCTGAGTAGTTGGGAAAAAGTTCTATGCAAGCTTTCAGGCATAGGGAGATAGTGTTGTTGTTCTGAGATCTCCAAGGAATGAAAGAAGCTAAAAGTAACAGGAGGTCAGTGAGAATGCAAATAGGTGGAAATTAGGAAAACAATGGGTAGAGAGGGAAGGTGAGAAATGAGGTGGGGGAAAATGGGTGAAGGAATGCTAAAGGTAAGCGAGGGAGACTCTGCTGTAGTAAGTGTTCTCCATGGGAGAAGAGAGGCAGTCTGTGAAAAAGTAAATAGCTGGAAATTAGGAAAACAAAGGGGAGGGGAGTAAAGGGGGAGGAAATGTAAATGATAAGTTCAGGTAGGTATCTGGTGAATCAGATGTTAGACAGGTTGTAACATGTCATAAATCCAATGTCTATACTGAGTCCATGATTTCTTGTATCCAGTAGATTTATGAAGTGAAGTTTGTAGGCCTGTCTACAAAAGGTGTTTTGTAAATTCCCTTTGAGGATTAGAACTGAGAGATCAGAGAGGGAGGGAGATCCTTAGAGGGAATGATTGTCTTCTGAGAAATATGCACCCACAGGTAATTGGATATTTTTGTCTTTGATGGATTTTCAGTGTGCGTTCATTCTGGTACGCAGTTGGTGTTTGGTTTCTCCTACATGTTTTCCATCAGGGCATTTGGTGCACTGCATGAGATATATTACATTTCTGGAGGTGCAGGTATAAAATCCAGGAATGCTGATGGCTCTGTTGTGGGGTGTAGTTATTGTGAAACTGGTGGAGACATGTTAGCAGGTTTTACATTTCTTGTCCTAGCATGGTCTGGATCCATTTGGTGTGGTTTGGGTAATAATGAGTTTGCGTCTGGTGATGAGGTTAGTGAGGTTCGGTGCTTGTTTAAAGGCTAGGATGGGTGGTTCTGGAAAGATCTCTTTAAGAATTGGGTCTTCTTCTAGTATGGGTTACAATTGTTTGAAGATTTTCTGTGTAGGTTCCAGGGAAGGATGCTATGTCATAACTAATGGTGTGCGATTTGTGGGGATTTTGTTTTCATACTGCAGAAAAACTTTGTGTGGTATCTGGGTGGCTCTTTCAAAAGTACGATCTCTCTCTCAAGGCATGTCCTTGTTGGGGAAGGCCTTTTTGAGATCCGTGGGTGGATGATCATGGGTATTCTCCTCAGTGCAAATTCAGCTGTATCGGAGAGCTTGGCTGTATATTACAGCTTTCTTGGTGTGTTTAGGGTGATTGCTGGTTCTGTGTAGATATGTATGTTGGCCCATGGGTTTCTTCTATATGGTGGTTTGTATTTTACCATTTTGTATATTGGTCATGGTGTCCAAAAAAGGAAATGCTGGTGTTAGCGTATTCAAGAGATAGTCTGATGGAGGGGTGACAATTATTTAATTTTTGGTGGAAATCCATCAGAGACTGCAGGGTTTCGGTCCAAATGGTGAAGATGTCATCTATGTATCTCAGATGTAGCATGGGTTAGATGGTGCAGTTCTTGAATAATTCTTTTTCCAGGTTGGCCATAAAAAGTTTGGCATATTGTGAGGCCATTTTGCTACCCATAGCTGTGCCGTTGGTCTGGAGGAAGTGTTCATTGTTGAAACTGAAGTTATTGTGTGTGAGGATAAGATATGATATCCTGATATCAGGTCTGTACTCTGAGTTGTTATATCGTTCTTGCAGATATGTGAGGCAGGTTTGGATGCAGGTTTGGATGCAGGTTTGGATGCCATCCTGATGTGGGATGTGGGCGTATAAGCTAGTGACATCCATGGTGGCTAGGAGTGTATTGCTGGGAAAATAGTCTGTGTTTTTGAGTTTTCTCAGAAAGTCTGTTGTGTCTCAGATAAAACTCGGTCTTTGGGTGATGTGCGGTTTTAGGATGGATTTGATGAAACCTGATATTTCTCCCATGAGGATTCCATGGATAGAAATGATAGGTCTGCCGGGGTTCCCTTGTTTATGGATTTTAGGGTACTAGGCAAGAACTCAACTGAATTTACCAATCATTAATCACATTTTTGAAGTGAGATATGAGAAAAATCAATTACATCAATTTATGGTATATCTATAGCTATATCTAGCTCTCTCAACATGGTACATACTAAGAGGCATCAGACTGGATTTATATACTTGCAAAGTATTTTTTCAGATTCTAACTATCTGCATACCGTGTGGAATGGCCGGCAGGCATTTGCTAGTAAACAACAGAAACCAAACCAGAGGACAAGTTATAAGAAAAAAACTGCTTGTCAATCATTGTAATCATTTAGTTTCATAAATATTTAATATGTAGTAATTCCATATATCAAGATTTACAGAAGGCCACCAGGGAAAATGTAGGTGCATGTTGTAAGCAGGGATCCTGGTTTTCTCTGATAAAAAATCCCCATTTTTGGTTTAAAAAATGTAACCCAAAATTCACATTTTCCCATTATTAAAATGGAACACCACTTATACAGAGATGTATATATAGAGTTGTTTCATTTTAATCACTGAAAAATGAGGATTTTGGTTTTTTTAAACCAAAAATTGGGGATTTTTTTTAAATCAGAGAAAGCCAAGATCCCTGGTCCTAAGAGGATGATGGATAGTTCAGTCAGTTCCTCTCCTGATAATCTAAAGTACTTTTAATCTTCAAAATACTTTATTAACTTCAGCTAATCAGCAATGTCCCTGCATGAGGTTGGAAGCAATTTTTGTTAGTACTTTTCTTTGGATTACAATCCTCACTACTTCTAGTCATTAAACATCTCATGGTCTTTTTTTGTGAATAGAGAGTGTACTGGTCAAATTACAACTGAAGTAATTATGCTGGACCTTATCTGAAATCCACTGAACTTAATACAAGTCTCTTCATTGACTCAGTGATTTTTAGATTGGGCCTATCCAGCAAGCTATATTGTACACTTCAACTGGGAATGGTGACTTTTCTAAAGCTTTGCCTAGTATTGCTATGCTAGGGGTGTCAAAGATGTGGACCGGAGGCCAGCTCTATCCCACAAAGCTGTATCATCTGGCCCACAGGTCTCCCCATAAGGCCAGAAATCTGGTTGTAGGATGAGTAGTGGTAGTAATAACTGCTGAAGCTTCCAGAGCCATGGCAATTAATCATTAATTCCAGAGTGTCCTGAGGCCTGGCCACTCATGACCTGTTATGACACTACCAGTCATACCACCATGAAATTTCTGGCTCTATGAGGAACCTCATGGGCCAGATCTGGAGCTCAAAACTGTGTCATTTGGCCTGTGGGGCTGGAAATCTATGGCAGGAAGAATAGTGGCTGCTCCAGTTCTGCAAGCTGTGGCAATTAAGTCTGCCACCACCAAATTTCTGGCTCTGTGGGCAGCCCCAAAAGCCAGATGGCACAGATGTGTGCTCTGGAATCAGCCCACAGGGCAAGATGAGTTTGACATCCCTGTTCTGCTCAATACTGAAGAATCATCATGTTTCATGCAAGAGAAGTGTGCATCTATACCATGTCCTAAGTAGGGAAGTTCCCAAGCCCTCCCATGAGCAAACTCCTCTCTGCACACTCCAAAGCTGGAAATGCATCATCACACTAGGGATGAGGTCTCACCAGTAGCCATGGTGGGTAGTCCTAGAACAGCTTTAGCAGCTCATTTCCAGGTCAGGTGCATGCATAAGGGAGCAGGTGGCCAAGATGTGTTTGGCAGCATCTCTGTTGGATCAAGTTAGGAACATAGTGCAAACATACTCTAATAGTTCCCCCTCCTGCTCAGATCCAGGATGTGTGATTTACTCCATGGTTTAGAAGAAAATGGGATCAAGGTTTTTTGCTAAGAATTGAAAATATGATATAGTTTCAGAGTAGGACTCAAGGGCTAGGTGCAGACGCTCAAAAAGCCCGAGGTGGAATCTCTTGAGCAGCAGGGGCTCTGCTACAGCAGCTAGATCAGCAGTCCATTTATTATGAAAAAGAGGCAGTTGTGCCAGGGTTAGCAAGCCACCTGACCAGAAGGGGCAGGGCTTAAGAGGTGTATAAGCCCAGGGCCTAAGCCAGGGCAGCAGTCTGGCCCTGCAGGTTGCCAGGGAAGGAGTTTTGCACTGAGAGAACTAAAGCTGAGTGAGCAACTGGGATCTGCCTAACATGAAGACTACAAGTTAGAACCTAAAGGTTTGTAAAGAGCTCCTATGTGTTACACAGCTGGAGTGCTTACAGATTCCATTATGGCCCAGGAGCATTTTTCTTATAGGTTATACCAGTGATTTCGGTTGGGACTATTATGGGTGGTATGGAGGTCTCAGTGGTGTCTGAGGGGCATGTGACTGTTTTGAGCCCAGCCAGGGGTCAGACTCAAGGCATTGACAGGTGGCAGCCAGTAATTGTTGAAGCCTAAGCTGGCTATGGGCATAGATCAAGAGGGCAAGAACCTGGCCCAGGGGAGCCTACAGCACATAGCAGGATGGAGCCAGGGTGAGAAGGGCCCTTGCCCAGAATAGGCTGGAGACAGGGGCAGGGAGCACAGTGCCTGAGAAGGGTGGAAACAGGGCCAGGGGCTCAGTGCCCTTGGAGGGCAAGACCAGAGCCCTTGGAGGGGCAAAACCTTAGCTCTAAAGGGGTAAGACTAGAGCTGGATCCCAAAGTTGAGAGGGAGGAAAAAAGGGTTGGCACCCAAAAAGCAAAGGTCCAGTGCAGTGGGCCTAAGCAAAGGGGACAACGAGAACAGAGGGGTGGAGGCCAAGAGAGCTGAGGCCCCAACAAGGAAAAGTGACTGAATAATAAGTTGATATCTCCTGCAAGGCATGGTTGGAGGCCATGAAATCAGCCCTAAAGGTGATTAATGTGTGTGTGTGTGTGTGTGGGGGGGGGGGGGGGGGGGGGGACAGGCACTGAGGGGGCAGGAGGGGCCCATCTAGCACTAGAGCATGGGACAGAGAATAATGGTGGGGGTCAGGAAGAACCCACCAGTGGCTAATAGGCAAGGGCTTGTTCTGGGGTCCTGGGCAGCCTCCCTATTTCCCCATAGAATAAAATAACAGCACCAAGGCATGGCAGGAAAGAGGGTGCAAGAGGGAGGGCATTCAGAAAGCCAAAGCAGATCAGGAGTCATGAGACCACCAGGGGGTGTCACGGTTGCCCCTGGGATGAAGTGCTGCTACACTGGCCAAGAAGTTTCAATTGAAGAAAATAGCCAGCAGCAAGTAAATAAGATATCTGAAGTCAACATTTAAAATTCTAAGATTTAGAACAGTCCTCTCCAACCTCTGAGACCCATGGGCAACAATATTGAGCAAGTACAGCAATATGATATTTTGGTCTTCCAGTCAACCGCAGTGTTAACACTTCAATTTTCTGTGGCCACAAGCATATCAGAAGGCTTCACAAACAACACACAGCCAGAAGGCCAGGAATTGGAGACCACTGATCTAGAGAATTGCAATCTCTTGTTCAGCCTTTAGCAAAAACAGGGGCTTGATCCTATTTTGCAAAGAAACCAGTAGCAAAAGTCCCACTGTGTTCACCAGGAGAAATATTGTGCCCAGAGTGAGATAGTATAACAGATATACTCCCAGCATGTTGATTAAGATTTCATAAATAAATTCAGAGGCGAGCAGTACAGAAAGAATATTAAAACAGTGAAAGTGAATTGTGGATTGACATTTCACTTCTTAATAGCTCTGTGATTCAAAATGATTTAGTACAAAGTTTATATTGATTTACAATTATTAGACAGTTACTGTAATGTATGTTGATAAGGCAATAATGGAGCACTAAAAATATTTATTAAAGTTGAACAGTTCTGTAGTACTTTCACATTTATTTCAGTGATGATCCCTTAAAACAAATATGTTCTAAGAAAAAATTAGTGAATATTTAACCTTCAGTACAATATTGTGGACTGATAGATCACAACATTAAGGAACTGATAGATTATACAGTATTCATCCTGTTATAGGATTGTTTAACTGATGACATGTCCCAGTATTTAAGAATAGAAAACAGGTTTTCAAAGTGTGTACTTTCTAGTATCTGTGTTCTCTGTCTAAGTACAGACAGTCAAAAAGCCCAAGACTGAATCGATTCAATCTTCGCAGGTAAGTTTAAGCTGCATAGATTGAACTGATACGCAAGTAAATAGACACTTGCATTCAATTTAAAAAATGCAGCTACATGTCTGCAGTGGCCCAGGTCAGAGGCTGGGGGCCGCTAGAGCTAAGCCTCCCTAATGGGCTGGAGCAGACAGCTTGAGCCAAGGCTATCCCATCCACCGCGGGGGGAGGGTTGCTGGGGAGGTGCAAAGCATCCTGAGATGCTGAGGATGGTGAGTTAACTTGAATCTGGAGGGAATCTGGGACTGAAGTTCAATAAACCAGTTTAACCTAAATCAATTCAGTGTGATATGACATCCATCCAGGTTTACCCTAAACCAGCTTCTGCCATTTTAAAAGTGGTTTATATACACTGCACTTCTATTGTGTTACAGATTTGAACCCGTTTCCAATCATGTATACCAGTTTATGTGTAATTTCTGGCCCTACCCTATAAGTTTGTTTAAAGATTAGGACTTTGGGTTTTGGCAGAATTTAGGATGATGCAACAGCTATTCCGTTCTACATTGGAACTGGCGATGCTGTTCCAGCAGTCATTTTAATGGACATTTTGGACCATACAGAATGCATATTATGAGCCTCATCAGTGAGAATTCATTGAATGAGGCAAGCAGAGGGGCTAAAGCTTCCCAGGTCCCTAGTGCCTGGATTAGGAATGAATTGAGATTGAATTTTGGCCAATTTACCACCTGCAGAAGTACCTTGTTGATTCATGGATTAAATGTTGACTGGTCCCTCAGAGAACATAGCCATCCTGGAACACAAGCTGGGCTGCTTGCTTACTCAGCAGGTCTCATGTGGGTAGCATAGGGGAGAGTTTATTTTTGGCTTATTCACAGTACCTGGAAATTCAGCTATTCAGGGAAATGAATCTGGAAGGAGATGGTTTGTGGACACACTCCCTACTTTGCTTAAGCTCTTATTTTCCTAACTGCACAACTTTCACACATTCAATAGGCATGTGGATTGAACAACAAAAAAACAAATGCAGGATCCCTGAGAATTAAAAACACAGAATTAGAACCTGCTATTTTTTGTTTGTTTAGCTTTTAAAAAAATTGCGAGGCATGGTGTTCATATGTGGGCTGTCTTTAGCGTGTACTGTGTACTTCTTTTGGACAGACGCATCTAAAACAGAAAGTGAGGTCTCAGCCCATATGTCCATTTAAAATTCAGTGTAAACAGTAATGTAGCCATCTTTAGTCCTGTTGATGTCAGTGGGAGTTTTAATTCAAGTGAGATTTTGTCCCTCGGCAAACAAACAAAATTATTTCAATTCTAAATTACATGCATATTACAAGTGTTAATGAATTGCTGCTTTTAAAATAGGAGATGAGAAAGACAAGGACATGGGCTATTACCAGTCTTATTCAATGTAATTGTGCACTATGTAACACAAAGCCAACAGTAATAGATAACTGCTGTTACTGAGAGAATATAATACAGGATGTAAAACATTAAGCTTTATAGATATGCAGACATAGTACACACAAGTTGAGTTTACAATTACCAAAGGAAACAGAAAATTTATGACAAATGCTGAGGACATGGATGGTATCGTTATGATTAGAATTAGTGTGAATTACAAAGGCTTTTCTCATACTGTTATAATTAAAGGTCTTTCAACATTTCCAATTTAAGCAACTATTTTCCAGTGCTTTCAAATTAACTTCAGAAGTTAACTGTAGGCTAAAATTTGTCATACGCAGCTTTAGTCAGCAAACCATTAATATTTCTTTTATTTAGTTGTGCATGATTCACAAATTAAAACTGACTGCTTGTTTAAATGGAGGTGTAACAGGTATTCTAATATACTGAATGATTGCTTTGGGTATTTTTTCCTTGTGAAAACTACCACAATAAATAGTGCTTATTCACAGTAATATTTGCACATAAGGATTTTTATCCCCAACCCAGGATGGGGGTAACCTGTCCCCAGAGAAAACCCCCTGAAATCAGGGGTCACTTACCTACTATAGGATGCTGGATGCAGGATGAACCATGCTAGGAAGAAATGCTCATGCGGCTCGTCAGCCATGCTTATCTACAGCTGGAGCTGGCATGGGCAGGTGACATCATTAATGAATGCTGCCCAGCTGGGATAAAAGCCGGCACCAGCAGGGAACAAGGGAGAGCATTAGAGGCAGCGGACACTGCGGAAGCTCTCCATGCCAGTTGCAGGCAGCACCGGCATGCAGGAGAGGATCCAGTTTGGGGAAGAGTGGAGGAGGACCTCGACGGAGGTGTAGACCAGAGCAGCATCATGGGAAGCATTAAGGCACATGCTGTAGGGCTGGAAGGGTGGAAGGGCTAGTTATCCTGACCTCCGCTCCCTTTTCAGCCCTCTTTTCTTCTGTGCCCTTTCTTTTTCCTTTTTTTGTGCATGTTCCTTTTTATTGTTTTTTGTCTTTTTTTTGTTATCATTACTCATAGCTCTACTTTGATGGGGTGCGGGTGGTGCTTCAAAGTCTGGAGCTGCTCACAGATTCAACAAGCAGCTGGCATACAGCCGGAGTGACATCCAAGATAGCTGGGCACCCAGTGGACCCAGAGCCCAACAACATGAAAGTAAGATCTGTAACCAATGGGCGCAAGAAGAGCAGGGATCAACAAGACTGGAGGGCAAGACGCATCAAGATCAAGTGGCTTGTTGTAGAGGCTGCCATATAGAAGGGGTGTAGGGGAAGTGGAGCCCCACAAATATCCATTAGGAGGTGTGACTGATCCCAAGGGGCCCCAACGGCAGACCCCAACACTGAGGATCCATTCAAAGTCATGGCAGGTGAGTTTTGGGGTTTTCCCTGGAGTGACTGAGGACCCCTCCAGAGGTCACACAAAACCCCACTGCATCCAACATCAGGTTCATGCACCAAGGCGGCATGTGAATGGATATTTGAATCAAGACGGTCACAGCAATAAATGAAACATAATTCTATATTATTGGATGTGCCAACATGGATTGTATCTGAAGGCATCTAGGACAGAGCAATGTTCTGCTATTTTTTTCCAGAGGACTATCACACTTGGCAGAATAGCCTGTGATGAACTCAAAGTATGTATGTGCTTTTCTACTGAGGGATAAGTACCCCATAAATCTATTGAATTGAAAAGAAAAGGCTTTGCTCCTAACCATTTAGTATGGAGAAGAGAAGACTAAAAGGTGATTTGACAATAGTCTTCAAATACCTGAAGGGTGACTGCAGAGAGGATGGAGATGGGCTAATCTCCATGACTGTAGGGAACAAGACAAGGAGCAGTGGACTCAAGCTTCAGTGGGAGGAGAGAGAGGGGGAGAGAGGGAGAGAGCAGGGGGGAGATTTAGGTTGGAGATTAAAGAATTGTAGAATTATAGAAAACTTGGGTTGGAAGGAACTCACAGGGTCATCTAGGTCAACCCTTTGCTCAAAGTAGAACAATCACCAGCTATATCCCAGCCAAGGCTTTGTCTATTTGGGTCTTAAAAACCTCTAAGAATGGAGATTTCACAACTTTTCTGGGTAGCCTGTTTTACAACCCTCCTAGTGAAAATGTTTTTCCTAATATCTAACCTAAACTTCCCTTGCTGCAATTTGACTCCATTGCTCTTTTTTTTGGTCATCTGCCACCAGTGAGAACAGTCTAGTGCCATCCTTTTTGGCAGGGGTGACCGGTGCCTCCTGAGTCTGGGGGGGCACAATTTGTGCGGTAGGCCAAAAGCCCACTTCTATACTTCTGTGCCATGGCTAAATGCCCACCCCCCCCCAAACATGCTGCCAGCCCACATGGGCAAAAAACTACCCCGTCCTGAGCAGTGCTGAGTTGGAGACCAATCTCGGGGGGGCATGTGCCCCCCCGTGCTCCCCCTACCAGTCACCTGTGCTTTTTGGAATGACCCTTCCAGTAGTTGAAGGCTGTTATTAAATCTCCCCTCAGTCTTCTCTTCTTCAGACTAAATAAGTCTAGTTCCCTCAGCCTCTCCCCGTAAGTAATATGCCGTGACCTCTAACTATTTTTGTTGCTCTCTGCTGGACTCTCTCCAATTTGTCTATAGTCTTCATAGTGGGGAGCCCAAAACTGGACATCGTTCTCCAGATGTGGCCTCACCAGTGCAGAATAGCTGGGAATAATTACTTCCCTCAATCTGCTGGCAATGCTCATACTAATGCAGCCTAGTACGCCATTAGCCTTCTTCATATCAAGGGCATGCTGTTGGGATTAGGAACATTGATTATGAGGGTGGTCAAGCAGTGGAATAGGCTCTGTAGAGAAACTGTGAAATCTCCATCCTTGGAAGTGTTCAAGAGCAGGTTAGACAGACACTTGGCTGAGAAGGTGGAGACAAGGATGATCTGCCTTGAGCAGGGGGCTAGACTGCTAGATTAGATGACCTCATGAAGTCCTTTCCTATGATCATCAAGGATGGAGACAACAATTATTATTAAAATTTGCATTATGACAATATCTAGAGAACTTGGTCTGGATCTAGGCTCCTGATGCTGGCATCTGTGCACAATTTAGAAAACAAAATAATATTACAGGGGCATTCTGGAAAGACTATGCAGCATGGGGTTCAACTGTGAAATTTGAGATCACACAGGGAGATCTCATGGTTTTATCTATAAAGACTTTCAAACATTTTTATGAGCCCCAGGCAGAAATAATTCTTAGCATGAATGATTCGGCAAGAGGCACAATTGAGGTAAGCTCCTTCAGAGGTGGAGGAATTATCCCAATCCTTTCTTCAGCTATTGGCTGAATATTTAACAAGGGCCTCCAAGACCTCATTCTAGCATATCCCAGCTGGAACCACACAGCATGTCAGAAGAGTTGTTTGTCTTTTTTGATTACTACAGTAAAATAAAAGGCATTAAAAAGCATGTGCTCAAAAACTTGTGCTACAGCAACCTGAAAAAATCCAACATGCTGTAAAATCATAATAGCTAGAGAGTCATAGTTGTCACTTTAGTCAATAGTAAACTCACCCTGTCATTACAGCACCCTGTCATTACAATGCCATTCCCAGACCCCTGCGGTATGTGGCAAGAAAGAATAAGTTATGTGGCTATACATGGTGTTTCTCTGTTATTGTAAGTATGTCAATGATAACTTAGACTTTAATGTATTTGGAGGAGGTGGGAAGTTTCTGTTTATTGACCGTATTGTGAAGACTGAAGGAAAATGGGCCTTTATTCTCTCTTTGCCTTCTTATTTTGTTTTGCTCCATCTGGCAGTTATATGGAGGTCTAAAGCAAGAGTTATTAACTTAAAGATTCTTAATTTCTATACCTGCCTCGGCTGCCCCTTTTCCATGTGACCTGAGAATTTTTGAGGTTTTTAGGTTTCAAATCCTCCTAAAATCAGTGGGAGTTAGACGCCTAAATAGTTCTGAGGATCTAGGCTAACATCTGCAAACCTTGATGCCATAAGTTAGTCACATAAGTATATTGGAAGCACCTAATAACCATGATTTCATATTTTCAGAGCTACTGACCACCTAAGATCAGTGGAAGCTCTAGGTGTTCAATGCCTCTGAAAAGGGACTTGTCAGTTCTCAGGGCTTCATCCTCCCTGTTACAGTTGCACGGTGGTGTAAACATAAATCTGACATTATAAGTGATGAGCAAGACTAGAAAAGCAGCCATGCTGGTCTTCCTTAACATGAGGACTGATTTGTGGGCACCTGGGGCCAGATCTAAAGAATGATTTAATCTACTACTGTGAAGAGCCAAGGGGACAATGATCCAGAAGCAGCAGAAGAGCAGCAATTTACCTTGGCAGTCTGGGGAATGATGAGCCATGCTGCACCGGAGTGGCAGCATTTTCAAAGCCAGCTCTCCGTCCAGCTCAGCTACTTCTGGCCCCAGACAGGGGCAGCATGAGGAGGATGAGGAAACCACTTCTGGATTTTGTGGAAGCTGGAAGTATGTATCCTCCAGCAGGCAGGAGGGGAAGAGCCCCCAGAGTGAATGTGGTCAGAGAGTCAGCATTCCACAGTGAAAAAGCCATCCAACTTTGGACCTGAAGGTTCTTCAGGCAGCCAGGAAAAAGTTGGACCTGATCACTCAGGACCTGAACTGACCTGTCCAGACTGGTGAGCAGCCTGGTGCAGGGATGGGTGAGTCCAGAGACAGTGAGAGGGGCAGCAGTTTTCTTTGACTGTGACAGCTGAAAATTATGTCTGTGTGATAACAGTGCTTGCTGAAGGCTCTATGAAGATTAGACCAAGTGTTTTTCTGTCATTTGTTCAGATATTAAGCTATATGTTGTTGCTAAGAGCATAATTAAAGTCAAAGATGTAATAAAGCCTTGTATAAAGTAAGGCCTAGTAAATTTAACAAAGCCTTGAAGTAGTAAGGCCCTGTGGCATAGTTAAGATTAACCTTATCAACAGAATGCGAGGCTTGTACTCTTATTGGTCAGTCTAAGGACAGCTGAAGTAAAAAGAATCTGAATGGCTGTAAGTTATCAGCACAGCTCAGAAATTATAAATTGGCTGGCACATCCAGAAATCATTCAGAAGGAAGATACAGCTCTGTGAAAGGGACTAATTAGCTGTTGACCTGGATCAGTGGACCCGTGGATGTCGAGGAGCCCAACGACTGAATACGAGGGTCCTTCCCGGTACCTCTCAGACAGCGCTGATCAGGGACGTCTGACTTCACTGAGCTTTGTGGAAAGAGAAACTTGTCATACATCAGGCATCAGAGGGGACTGCCGATAAGTTGCCGACGCAAATTATTATTGTCTGTCATTATCTGTCTTAGAATACTACATGTACTCATGTTTTTGTTAAGTCAATAAACCTTTCTTACCTTTCTACCCCCAGCCATACTGTCAATCCCGAACCCTCCACAGGTGGCTGGGACTTTTGGCTTTCTGTTTTGAGTTGCAAATTGACCTGAGATTTTGCTCTGGCCTGGACCAGGCTTGAATAGCTTTAAAGGGACCAGCAGCACTGAGAAAGCTGAGAAGCCTGGGTTTAAGCTCTCTGTTTCAAAACTACAGAGAGCTGGGGGAGACTGTTGTTGAATTCTAAAGGAGAGTCCAAATGGGATCCTCTAACATAGAATTGAGTTATTTATAGACAGTGACCGGAAATCATTGTCACTTCCATCAGTGACTGAACTCTATGTGGAGAACTAATGCCAGACATTGGTACAAGGAACTTTGTTAACATAGCAACCATCTTTGGTGCAGTCACTCCTGTGACATCATAAAATACCTGAATGGGAAAGAAGTTGGTAATGCAGGCCTAAAAGCTGGGAATGTATACCTGCTTGTCTGATGTGGTAAGAGTGAGGTGTTATGGGGTGGTGGAGCCCCACAAGAAAACCAACTGAAAGATTTTGGGATTGTCATTGGTCCACTAACTCCAGCTCCCATTGAACATTGTGCTCCATGAAGACATGGCAGGGGAGAGCAAACATCTGAGGTAGAAGACCACGGTGTTCCTGAATCTATCCCTCATGGCACAGACTCACAACATCCCGAGAAGGCGCAGCCACAGCCCTATGGAGTGAGCCCTTTACAACTACATTCAACCAGGTTTATCTTAAACCATTTTCAGTCATGTGGAAAGCAGTTTAGCACTAAATTTTGCTTCTGTTTCAGATTTAAACTGGTTTCTAATAATTTAAACTGGTTTATGTATAACTTTTGTCCCCTAGTCCTAGAGAGTATGGGACTGATTATAAAAAGGGCTTCATTTCTGCTAACTGTTTGACTATCTTGGGTTGTTCAACACCAGCTACAAGTCGAACTCACCCTGAGAAACCAAGAGGTAGCCTCTGCTTCCACTTGCAACTTAAGTACCCAAAGCCTTGCTTAAGCGGCACTCAGGGAGGCCAAGACCTTGGCATTCCTACTTAAACATTTTCACTAAGTGTTTGTTCACTGCTAATCATCACTGCTTAACTTTGCTGGCTCTGTGCCACATTGAAGGCTTTTTTTTCCCTTTATGCATTGAACAGTAAACTCATAAAACAGCCTTGGGTAGCACTGATAAAAAGGCAGGGAGGGGATATAAATCAGCAGGGATATTCAAAGATTGGAGATGGCTGTTTCTAGCAAGGGGAAACTAATGTGTCTTATCAAGGAGAATAACATTCACCTCTGCCTTCTCACCACTACTAGCCATCAAATCAAGCTGCAGCTACACACTTATCTAGTGAGAGATAATGAAGGAAACTGTGCGGAGAAAACAAAGAGAAATGAGAGCTTGTAACATTCAAAGATTAGCTCCCGTTGTAGCCAAGATGTCTCCCTGCAAATAAAATATTCAACAGAGCATAAAACTGTTCCATGTATTCAGGGTGCATTCAATTGCTAAATTGAGGCAAGAGCAGACAGCTTTTAAATAAGACAATTGAATAATTTTGTGATGACTGTAGACTATTTTGAGGGTAGTTGATCCTTTAAATATGTACCAGGTACAGCATATCTTCCAACTGATGGTAATGTATAATGGCACCAGAAGAGCTGACGGCTCCAACAACATTACAGTTAACAGTAGTTCAGTGGTATGGTCTTGTGAAAACAGAGTTAGTAGTTGGCAACTGATCACCAAGAAGATCAGTTACTTACTTTTGGATAAAGAAAGCCTCATTAAGGTTACCCAGAGAGGACAGAAACAGAAGTTATGGAAAGGCAGCTGAATGCTATAATTTCTACAGTACCTATCAAATATCACTTGGAAGAGTAAGTATGAGGATATGGATATAAACCTTGCAAGGGTCAGTATGTTCCTAAAAGAGAAGCCAGGAGACCAAACTTACCAGAACTATTCAAATGCTTCACCAAGCAGATAAGTCTGAGTAGACAGTTTTTAGAATAGAAACAATTTGAACAAAAGCAAGATTGCTTCAGAAGTGACAATTAATATGTCTTGAAATTTCACCTTGAATCTTTTTCTTTTCAGCCCTGTTATGACCCAGATTGTTATTATTTTGGTTTAAAGTGACCACTTGCATACCTAAACTACAAGAGGTACAAGAACCTCCTATGACAGAGTAACTCTACAGCCATACACAGAATACCGTGCTGATATCTAAGACCTCACTACTAACTTGAATGCGACAGAAGTCAGAGAGCAATGGAAATGACTAAGGGTAGAAGGACGTGTATGGGAAAGATGTAAGTAATGGACATACGTACCATTTTTTCTCACATACCATATACCCCCAAATAAAACACACACCTTGTCTTGGGAAGGCAGAATGTAGAAAAAAAATGTTTTCGAAGTCATGGATAACTCCTCCTGGGAATATAGAAAGTGTGGTACTAAGTTCCTGGTGCCAGCTGCTTCTTTCAGACTGTCTCCTGGGATGCCATACTTCCTGGGCACTCAATATTTCCAGGAGGATTTACTCTGGTCATATAAGCTTAGACCTCAGACCCTTGCAAGATGGTATTAGATTGTTAGTAGTTCACTGCTATAATGATATAATTATAGAAGGTGGTAGTTAGACTGCAAATAGTTCAAACAAAAGCAAAAAAAGCTTTCCAGCCTAAAGCATGCACCCCAATTTTTGGAGCCTGATTTTGGGGGAAAGATTTTCATGTGAGGAAATATAACATATACCTTAGTGACTCACAGCAAGCATGCTATATTTCAAGGGCGAAAACATCTAGCATTAAATTCTGACTTGAATTAAATCTTACATGATGTCACTGAAGTCATACACTGGTTTAACTTGAAAGCAAAATCGGGCCTAGCATATTCATAAAAGAGAATGTGTGATAAAGCATTTCCCCAGGAAGACTGGAATGATAGTGTTGATATGAGTTATGGGTAGTTTAACAGGGGCTATTCAGAGGAGGATAATGAAACCATTGGTTTCCATTTCAACTACAAAAATACTTGTTTAATATGTCAACAGAAAACATAAATTAATTGGTGTGACATTGTATCGATAAACCCAAGGAACTTTTTAAAGATAATGGTTAAAATAAGCTACATAATTCAGAACTTTTTAATTGCATTATATCACAGTCCAGCTGTTTACATTGTATTTTAAACTTCCCAAACTAAAGGACATTTGAATACTCTCTGCAGTGAAGTTCTTTCTGGAATAATCACCAGAATGCATTTCATTATAACACAATTATATCATCAACTCCTAATGATCAGAATGCAGAACAGCTGATTATTTTCATAATGCGATTACTTCATAACAAAACATTTTAGAAACCTCAGCTGTCTGCAGATAATTCTCTCAAACTACCCTATTTGCTCAATTAATGAATACATGGGACGACTTCCACCCCCTACGAAAAATTCACATGTTCTCCTTGTGGGTTTATACCAGCTTGATCATTATAATAACAAACATACAAGGATGGAGAAAGAGCTGGCTTCCCTAAGTGTATAGATCCTAATGCCCAGCTTTGCAAAGCTAGGCATGCACAATTGTTTGTGTACATTTGCATATGTCCCCCTTTATGTGCACAAATCCCCAAAGCAGGCATGCAAATCAGGTATTTGTGCAAGCATATTAACTGTTTGCAAATGCACATAGCTAATTTGGTGCCTAAATAGTTGTCTATTGTCACACACAGATACTTGATGCGTCTGTTGGGTATTTATGTGCATAAGTTAGGGAGGTGCAAATATCTGCAGAGAGTTTCATACAGCTAACACTGGTCCTCTCTGTATTAAAAAAAGAAGAATATCTAAGGCTTTTGCCAAATAGCTGCATCTTTCATGTATATTTTTAAACAGCTGTAATCCTAATGGAGCTAACCATATGGGAAAATATAAAAGGGTCCCACATTTGGTTGTTCAACTATCTCATTTATAAAGTGAAGTCAGTATAAAAATAATTAGCTCTTCTATTGCTTCTGACCTGAGGATCTAAAAACTCATTCTAAATATGGAATATTCTTAAAACTAACCAATCCCTTAGGCAAAGCCACTGACTAAAAGATGGTCCAGTGGGAATGTATTTGGCCCCATTATGTTACTGGAGATGGTCACATAATCTGGGTCAATGACAGAGCCAGGACATACCTATTTTGAGACTAGGTCTCTTGGTTTAACTGTGAAGCTATTTTGCCTCTAAGAATCAATGGGCTTCTAAGAAAATAGAAAAACGTGAATGGAGAGATTTCAGGGCAAAAGCTAAATTCACAGAAGTCTAGAAAAGTTTTCAGATTTGAAGGCCCAGCTTTGCAAAGCTAGGCATGCACAATTGTTTGTGTACATTTGTACATGTCCCCATTTATGTATGAAAATCCCTAAGGCAGGCATGCAAATCAGGTATTTGTACAAGCATGATAAGTGTTTGCAAATGCACGTAGCTAATTTGGTGCCTAAATAGTTGTGTACACACATAGAGATGCTTGATGTGTCTGTTGGGTATTTATGTGCAACAGTTAAATTAATAAAATTCTAGAGAAGTAACTCTGGAAAGGATCCCAGGAAGTCAAGCAAGAATTATCCCTGTCAAAACCACCTCACCTGAATGTTTGTCTAATCTCCTCCTGAAAACTTCTAAGGATTGAGATTCCACAACCGCTCTAGGAACCCTATTCCAATGCTTGACCACTCTCATAGCGAAAAACTTCTTCCTAACACCCAACCTACATTTCTCTTGTTTCAACTTAAAATGTTACTTCTTGTTTTGTTCCCTGTGGACACAGAGTACAGCCTATCATCATCCTCTTTATAACAACCTTTTATATATTTGAAGACTGTTATCAAATCATGCCCCTGAGTCTTCTTTTCTCCAGGATAAATACTCCCAGCTCTTCCAACCTTTCCTTGTAGGTCATGCTTTCTATATTTGTAATAATTTGTGTTGATGTCAGCTACACTCTTTTCAATATTTCTACATCTTTCTTGGAGTGCAGTTGCCAGAACAAGACACTGTAATTCAGGTGAGTCCTCATTAATGCTGAACAGAGTGAAAGAATCACTTCCTGTGCACATGTCACCATCTACCTGTGCACAGCATTTACTGTGCAGATTAGTCTACCTGTACATACAGGTCGTAGATTAACTGTGCAATAGCTGCTGCACAGTAGTGCACGTGTAGACAGCTCAACAGGAGCAAATTGCTTCCAGGCAGCCCAGGCAGCACGGGGTGTGGGAACTGTCCCCTCCTCCAAGTAGCAGTTTCCCAGCCCTGTGCCTTGATCTGTTGATTGGGGCACAGGGCTAGGAGGCAGCTTGCCTGAAGGCGGGACAGCTCCCCATGCCTCCCAGAGTCCAGGCCTGACTCTGGTGTTCCCCGGGGGTGCCTGGAGCTCTCCCTGGCTGCTATAGAGGGGAAGAATAGAGCAGGAGTAGCCCTGTACTGAACTGAACAAATTTGCTCCTGATGGATGCACATGTAGACACACTCCTGGGGAAAGCTCACTGTGCATTATTTTACTGAGCAGTAAGCTTACAGCACATTAATAGTACATATGGATGCACCCACTTTGACTTGCATATAACATGCCTGTTAATATATCCCAGTATGCTATTGGCTTTTCCTGCAACAACGGAAAGGTGTTGATTCACAGTCATCTTGTGGTCCACTGCAAGGTCTTTTTCTGCAGTACTGCCCCCTAGCCAGTCATTATCCAGTATATATTTGTGTTGATGATTGTGCTGTCCTGAGTGTAGGATTTCACATTTTTGCTTACTGCCTTTTATCCAATTAATTTTGGACTGTTTTTCCAAAGTAGCAAGACCATTTTCAATTCTAAATGTTTCCTGCAAAATATCTGCTACCAGACCCAGCTTGGTGTGATATGCAGATTTGTTAAGTGTACACTCACTTCTATGCTCCATGCCATTAATGAAGACATTAAATAATAGTAAACCCAGGATAAACTCCTGGGGGACCCCATTTTCTACCTCATTGCAGTTAGACACTGAGCCATTGAAGGCTACTCTTTGAGTGAAATGATCAGGCAAGCTGTGCACTCAGCATACAGGTAGCTTCGTCTAGACAGTATTTCCTTAGCTTATTTATGGGAATGTCAAGGGAGACAAATGTCAAAAGCCTTGCTAAAATCAAAGCATATTGCATCCACCACTCTCCTCCTGTCATAAAAGGAAATCAAATTGGTCAAGGATGAGTTACTTTTGACACATCCATATTGGCTGTGCCTAATCACCTTTTTTATCCCTGCAGATGCCTAGAAATAAATTCCTCGTTGGTCAAGGAATATATATATATATATATATATATATATATATATATATATACACACACACATACACATATAATGAGCACTGTATTTGTTGTTTCCTGATTACCTGGGTTGTCACCAGACCTCCATGAGTTCTCTAGGATGAACTACATTTGGTTCTGATGATTTAAAAACATCCAGTTTATCTGGCTAATCTTTAGCCTGTTCTTCCATTACTCTAGCCTGATTATCTTCTCCCTAGACTTGCTGCTAACTGTACTTGTCAGCTGATAACTGTCCCTTTTTGTGAAGATTGAGGTAAAAATGGCATTAAACACTTCAATGTTCTCCACGTCATGCATTATAAGATCCTCCTCCCCACTAAGTAGGGACCTACACTTCCCTTGGTCTTCCTCTTCTAACATACATAGAGAATGCTTTATTGATGCCTTTTAGATCCCGTGGTATATGCAACTCAGTTCTTGCCTTGGCCTTCTTGATATTGTCTCTGCAATGCCTGTGCATTGTATTCACATTAGGGCTGCCATCCTAGAGGACATTCTGGTTTTCCGCTACTCTGTCCTCTGTCCTCTATCAATACGAAACCCAACACCTTTATGTCATCTATTTTTCTCCTCAAGAGGAAAATAGAGGGCATAAAGGCATCTGGTTTTGTATCAATAGAGGGCAGAGGACAACCAGACTGTCCTCTATGATGGCCAACCCTAATTCACATATTCATCATTAGTAATATAGACTTACAGAACTGTAGGGAAGGAAGAGACCTTAGAAAGTCATCTAATCCAGCTCCCTGTGCTCAAGGCAGGGCTATCCCTGTTGGAACTATCACAGTAAAATAATTGTATAATTTTCTCTTTAAAATGTCCCAGGATGGAGACTCCACAACTTTTCTGGGTTGCCTGTTCCAATGCTTAGCCATTGTCACAATGAGAAAGTTCTTCGTACTATCCAACCTAAATTTCCCCTGCTGCAGTTTGAGACCCCTGTTCTTGGTCCTGGCCAGGTTTGCATTTCCTGCAGGATTTCTTTTACAGTTTCAAGTCCCTGTAGACTGCTCTCTTGCTGCTCTTCCTACCCTCCTTTTGCATCAGGATAGCCTACTCTTGTGCCCTTAGTATAGTCTCCATTACATGCAACCGGTTCCCCTGTATTCTTATTTCTTATGTTTTGGAAATGTTTTCCTATTGTTTTGGAAATTCCTATGTTTGTATTCTTATTTCCTATGTTTTGTCCTTATTTCCTGTATTTCTTACCTATGTTTTGTCTTGCTTCCTGTAAGATCGATCCCACTAGTTACCTATGTTTGTTAGTCTGCTTTTCTGAAGCCTGTTGTTTTCTTTCCTTAGGATCTTGAACTTTCATAACTGTCATCCAAATTGCCTTCCACCTTCAGATTCTCAACCAATTTCCCCCTATTCATAAGCAGCAAATTGAGAAGCATTTCCTCCCAGTAATGTTGTTTACTTTACAATTCTGAATTAAATGCACACATAAAAATAGGCATATAGTATGTTCCAAAACTTAGTATAACAATTATGATCAGAACAAAAATACCATGTTGTTATTTGAGAGATAAGATTCCCATTGTTAATTCCCTTCCATTCTTGGATTAATAATTTATGCATTTTAATTTCTCTTGGGCTGAATGTACATAGATTGTTAGTGTGATTCAGAAGAGTTATATCAAATCTTGGGGAAATAAAAAATAGCAGCTAACTAAGCTTGAAAATGAGACACATTTACCTATAGTGATTTTCCTCTGCCTACCATTTTATTACAAATTAGTCCAAGTTCCAATTTTTGGAGCTCTGGCTAGGTATCAGCCACCTCTACATTTTCATTGAAGAGTTTGGTTCCTCCTCATTGTATTCAGATGAGCACATGACAAATTGCAATTCAGCTTAGCCTTTGGAAAAGAATCAAAAGTTAGGTGCATTTTTGTGCTTCTGCTATTTTCCTATTTCCCAGTGATTAATATTCCTGTCCACACTCCATTTGGATTAAAAGGAATGTGGATGTCAGTCAATTGAAAAGATTGGTTTTAAAACAATTTTCCTCTATCCTTGCCTCTTTAAAATTACTTGTCAATATTATGATACTTATTTTCCACATGTACAAAAGATCTATTCTCTCCAATATATAACACATTTCCGCTCAGTGGGGGACATCATGGCAGGAGCATAAAAATAAATAAACAGTATGCCTATTCTGCTGTTATGATCCCAGCCCAATATACTATGCTTGTTGAGCTGTCTCATTACATACATTTATTTATAGATCATAAGAACTTGTATAATAGAGTATCAAATGCCAACATAATTGGAAAAGTGTTAAAGACATAGGAGGGGAACAAAGCTCCATAATAGGGACACTAGGAGAGCCACTCTTGCAGGAGCTGAGGGAATAGCTCCCCTTCAGCATGACAGGAAGCCAAGGCCCTTAATAGGAGGACTCAGGTGTCTGTCCACTGCCAGGAGTACAGAGAACAAGCAGGAGGAGCTAGCCCTCCTTTTCTCCTGTGGGCATTATGACCTAGCAGGGATTATGGAGACATGGTGGGTCTCCTCACATGACTGGAGCATAGCCATAGAGGGCTAA
This sequence comes from Alligator sinensis, assembly GCF_000455745.1. Taxonomy (NCBI): domain Eukaryota; kingdom Metazoa; phylum Chordata; order Crocodylia; family Alligatoridae; genus Alligator; species Alligator sinensis. The sequence goes on from NW_005841890.1 coordinate 3,741,090, forward strand.
GCCCTGCGTAGAAGGGTCCAGGTAGGGAAAAAAGGTGGAGATGTAGCTCTTTATGTGAAGGAGCAGTACACCTCCTTGGAGGCCAACTTCAGTTCCAAAGAAGAACGGCTTGAAACCCTCTGGGTCAAGCTGTGGGGGCTGGTGGGGAGGGCACAGAGAGAGAGACCTATCTGTAGGTGTTTACCACAGGCCACCAAATCAATGGGAGGAACTTGATGTAGAGTTCACCCGAGAACTGACAGAGACTGCCCATAAATTGGACATGGTTTCAAGTATATCTGGACATCTCTTGGGAGGAACACTTGGCCAATTGGACTGGTCGCATTCCTTCCTGACCTGCATCGAAGAGCTCTTCCTGATTCAGGAGGTGCATGAGGTAACTTGGTACTGGTGAAAGGAAATGACCTGGTGGCTGACTTAAATATAGAGGTTAGCCTGGGTGACAATAACCATGAAACTATCACATTCACTGTCTGTTGCAAGGCAGACAAATCTGACAGCAGGGTTGAAGTATTGGACTTAAAAAATGCAAATTTCAACAAGCTCATGTCACTAGTAGGGGAAGTGCTGAGAGACCAGGGACTGAAGGTGAAAGGTGTGCATGAAGAGTGGTCATTCCTTAAGGACGTGGTCCTTGAAGTACAGAGGAACTCCATTCCCATGTGGAGAAAAGGTAGCAGAAGGGCTGGGAAGCCCTCTTGGCTAAACACGGAACTCACAGTCATCTTAAGAAGAAAGAGGCGTACAAACAATGGAAGCTGGGGACAGGCCCCAAGGAGAACTATACTATAGCAGCCTGCACTTGTAGGGAACAAATTAGAAAAGCCAAGGCGGCATCTGAACTTGGATTAGCAACAGGAATCAAGGACAACAAGAAGTCCTTCTTTAGTTATTTCAGGAACAGGAAGAAAACAAATCGAAGCGTGGGACCATTGTTCACTGACACATGACTCCCCCCGGGAGTGTAGGAGGGCTATTAGGAAGGCCAAGGTAGAGGTGGAACTCAGGCTAACGTCCAGGATTAAGGACAACAAAAAGTCCTTTTCCAAGTACATTGGGAGTAAGAAGAGGGAGCCAGGCAATGTAGGGCCCCTGCAAGATGCAAATGGTAATCTTGTGGCTACGCCAGACAAGAAAGCTGATATTTTTAAGTTCTTTGCCTCTGTTTTCTTGAACAGGGACTGGGATATCCCACCTACCAGAGGTAGGGACAATCTTGGGGGTAGCTCTGTCAGGCCTTCAATCAGTGCAGATGGAGTTAGGGATCTTCTGGAAGGGCTAGACATTTTTAAATCTGCAGGTCCAGATGTCCTCCACACAAAGGTGTTGAGGGAACTGGCAAGGGTCATCGCAGAGCCCTTGGCCTGGCTGTATGAGCATTCGTGGTCATTTGGCCAGGTGTCGGGGGATTGGAAACTGGCTAATGTGGTCCCAATTTTCAAGAAAGGGAGGAAGGAGGACCCAAGTAACTATAGGCCTGTAAGCCTCACCTTGGTACTTGGGAAGATCTTGGAGAGAGTCATCAAGGAGCACCTCTGTGGGGGGCCTGCAGGGGAAATCATGCTCAGGGGCAATCAGCATGGGTTTATCAAAGGCAGGTCCTGCCAGACCAATCTGATTGCCTTTTATGACCAAGTAACTGTATCCTTGGATGATGGTGTCGCTCTGGACATAGTCTTTGTAGACTTTAAGAAAGCCTTTGACACTGCCTCTCACCCCATCCTCATCAATAAATTAAGCGACTGTGGCATTGATGCCTGCAGAATTGGATGGGTAAAAAATTGACTGATGGGGTGCACCCAGAGAGTAGTGGTGGATGGGTTGTACTCAACCTGGCGAGATGTGAGCAGCGGGGTACCCCAGGGCTTGGTCCTCAGGCCCGCGCTGTTTAACATCTTCATCAGCGACTTGGACAAGGGGGTGGAAAGCATGCTGTCCAAGTTTGCTGATGACACTAAGATGTGGGGTGAGGTGGACACACTTGAAGGAGAGAGAGGCTGCAACTAGATTTAGACAGACTACAAAGGTGGGCAGATGAGAATAGGATGAGGTTCAACGTAGACAAATGCAGGGTGCTGCACCTTGGGAGAAGGAATCTACAGCATACATACAGGCTGGGGAGTTCCCCTCTTGAAAGCACAGATGTGGAACGGGATCTTGGAGTTATTATTGACTCCGAGATGAACATGAGCTGCCAATGCCAGACTGCAGCCAGCAAGGCCAGCCGTACCTTGTCATGCATTCAAAGGTGATTCTCAAGCCGGTCAGAGAGGTGATCCTCCTCCTCTGTGCGACTTTGGTCAGGCTGCAGTTGGAGTGCTGCATCCAGTACTGAGTGCCACACTTCAAAAGGGATGTGGCCAGCCTGGAGAGGGTTCAGAGGAGGGCCACGCTCTTGGTGAGAGGGCAGCAGGACAGGCCCTATCAGGAGAGACTGAAGGACCTGAACCTGTTCAGCCTCAGCAAGAGGAGGATGAGGGGGGACCTGGTGGCTGCCTACAAACTCATCAGGGGAGATCAACAGCAAATAGGCAAAGCTCTTTTCTCCCCAGCACCACCTGGGGTGACGAGGAACAATGGTAATAAGCTGATGGAGAATAGGTTTAGGTTAGAGATCAGAAGACAATGTTTTACATTTAGGAAGGCCAAAATCTGGAACCAACTTCCCAGGGAAGTGGTCCTCATCCCTACCTTGGGCAAATTCAAGAGGAGGTTGGACGATCACCTGTCTGGGGTCTTGTGAACCCAGCATCCATTCCTGCCTGTGGCAGGGGGTCAGGCTAGATGATCTGTTCAGGTCCCTCCTTACCCTAGCTACTATGAAACTATGAAACTGTGGATAGCTGGTTACTGACTATCAGGAGAAAACTGAACTCCTGAATGACTACTTTGCCTCATTATTTCACCAGGCCAAGGGAAAAACCATGCCACATAGGGTACAGAATGAGCAGGGCAGGAATGACTGTCTTCCTACTTTTGCTGTAAAATTGGTGTGTGATCAATTAAAGAAATTAGACATATGTAAGTCAGCAGGACTGGATGAACTCCATCCAAGAGTGCTGAAAGAGCTGGCCGAAATCATCACTGAGCTCCTGGCAAAACTGTTCCAAAACTTGGGGCACTCCAGAAAGGTCCCTGAGGACTGGAAGAGGGCCAATGTTGTGCCCCTCTTCAAGAAGGGGTGGAGGGAGGACCCGGATAATTATAGGCCAATTAGCCTAACTTCTATCCCGGGGAAAATCCTGGAAAAATTCATTAAGGAGTCTATGGGCAATATGCTTGCAGAAGGTAGGATTCTGAATGACAGTCAGCGTGGCTTCATTGTGGGCAGGTCTTGCCTTACAACCTCATCTCCTTTTACAATCAGGTAACTCACCACCTGGATGAGAGAGAAGAGGTTGGCATTGTATACCTTGACTTCCAAAAGGCCTTTGATCTGGCATCCCACAATGTTCTCATGAGAAAACTGTAGGATTGTAGGCTTAACTGCGAGACAGTTGGGTGAGTACAAAGCTGGCTGTGGGGTATGACTCAGAGTCCTAATGAATGGATCTGTATCATCCTGGAGAGAAGTGGGCAGCAGTGTCCCACAGGGGTTGGTGCTTGGACTGGTGCTTTTCAAAATCTTTATCAATGATTTGGATTTGGGTTGAAGAGCTCACTGGCCAAGTTTGTAGATGACATCAAGTTACTGGGAAGCGTTGTCACGAGGCTACAGATAGAGCTGGATCTAGACAGGCTGGCAAGTCGGGCGGATCAGAATCAGATGAAGTTCAACATTGAGAAGTGTAAAGTGCTCCATCTGGGGATGAATAATCCACTATACACCTACAGGCTTGGCAGTGCCAAACTGAGCAGCACAATGAATGAAAAGGACTGGGGGGTAATAAAATACCACCGTATGAATATGAGGCAGCAATGCAATGCTATCATCAGCAAGGCAAATAATACTCTAGAATGCATCAACCGATGCATCTCCAGCAAAACTGAGAAAGTGATTCTTCTGCTCTACTCAGCATTGGAGAGACCCCAACTGAAGTACTGCATCCAGTGCTGGGTGCTGCACATTAACAAGGATGTAGTAAAACTTGAGAGAGTCCAGAGAAGGGCCACCCGTATGACAAGAGACCTGCAGGGCAAGCCATACAAGGAAAGGCTGAGGGACCTGGGACTCTTGAGCCTGAAAAAGAGAAGGCTGAGAGGGGACCTGGTAGTAGCTTACTGCTACATCAGGGGAGTACATTAAGGACTCGATGAACAACTATTCATCAGGGCACTCTTGGGGAAAACTAGGAGTAGTGGCCATGAACTCCTGGAAGACCGATTTAGGCTCAACCTTAAGAAAAACTTGTTCATAGTTAGAGTGTCCAGACTGTGGAATAAGCTCCCCGCAGAGGTGGTGCAATCGCCTACCCTGGAAATCTTCAAGAGGACACTGGATAGTCACCTTGCTGGGGTCACCTGACCCTACCTGTCTTTCCTGCCTGGTGCGGGGGGCTGGACCCAATGATCTCCTGAGGTCCCTTCCAGCCTTACAGTCTATGAATCTATGAAAAGCAAAGGAGCCCTCTGAAGCAGTGGTCTGCTTGCTTCTTATAAGGATATGCACCTCACTGGTGGGTGGATGTGTTCCCATGCTGTTGTTATTCAGAGTATCAGCATTTGTAAGAAGCCCCATAGCAATTGTTTCCTCATGCTGTGGCAGAGTATCATTTTAGTTCAAGATGTCCTTCACTCAGTTCCCAATGAATCACTCAAGATGGCAGCTACTATACATACATAGCGGCCCAGTACCAGAAAAACAGATCCTTAATTGTCATTGAAGCCAAGAGAATTTTAGCAAGTGTGGGAGCCACTCCCTGAATCAGGGCCATAGTGAGGGCTAATAGGGGATGTGGCCAGCAGAGTACATGGCTGTGGAAGTAAGTTCCCAGGGTCATAGTGGTACAACCTACCTGCCTCCTACAGAACCCTGGGAGTCAGCAAAAGGATATGCAATGGAGAAGGCAGAGCCCTCTGTTAGCCCTTACTTACGGAGATTGGATGAGGGCTGGTTCTCAGACTAAAAACGACAGCCTTGTGTACACCATCCATGAGTCGTGTTTGAGAATCCTACAGAAAAGTGGATTAAATGTACTTCTACCCAAGTTAGTTTCCATTGCCCTCACTAGTCCCTTGATTAGACTCAAGGATCTTGCCCTCTAAGGCTAGTATTTCTTGAAAGATGCTCATGTCCAGTCACCCCACAAGTGCTCACAATCCTTCTTACCAGTGGCTGCGTTTACATGTGTGCTGAACTGCGCAGTTGCTAATGCACAGTCATTTATGACTTGCTTAAGCAAGTACTAAATGGCTGTGCAGTAAGCAGCATTACTGCACAGTCCTGATACCGCACGGGTTTTTTCCTATGCTACTGTGCAGTAGCTCATTGCTACTGCACCATAGCATCGCCGTCACAATTCGTGCATGCTGGTGCTATATTGCCATAGGAATGAGCTACGGTGACGTAGCTTGTTGCTATGGCTATGTAATGTCTCATGTAGACGGCCCCAGTTACTCCTTAAAAAGGGTCAATTAAACCCTAATTTGACTTAAAGAAAGAAACAATGAGAGGACTGTTCATACTACCTCCCATGCTGTTTTTTAGCCATATACGCAATTTTAACACTTTCTAAAAATGGAATTAAGATTGAGTGTTGGAACGCTCAGGTTTGCATGACGCTACACCAAGGGGAAGCAGCTAACTGATATATTTGTAGGACATCCTGTGCAGATGCAAGGAAGCTAAAATTCAAATCTCAAAAAAAAGTGGATTGTAATGCTGTTAAACATTTGGGAGAATAGTGTTGATTATTCACACTAAGTAAATATATTCTTCACCATGATATTTTCATGTGAAAGATCAGTTAATGACTGTTGTAAATGTTTACTGTTCTTTTTTTCTCCTAGTGTAAATATTTGCATTTTGTTAATAAATAGGGAAGAGAAATACATACACTCATACTTGCAATACAAGATTGACGGTTGGGAATCCTGGGAGGGAAAAATTGGACAAAAATACCAGTGCTTTCTGGATCTGGTGTTAAGGACAGTTGGGTACTTTTGAAAACCCCACCCACAGACACCAAAATTGAATACAAAATAGAAGAATTATTTTGCAAAGGTCTTGATGATGGTCCCATTTTGCAGAGCATTAGACTGGGCCAATTTCTGTTTACAAAATCTTTCCGTGTTACCTTTGCCAATATTTTCCTGAGAATTGTAGTTGATATTTTCCATTTACAAACCTTTTCTCACTAAAAATAGATTGGAGGTGAACAAAACATTGTGATAATGATTCTGAAAATAATTTGGGTAGAAATGATTCAGTTCATAACAAATATTCTTCAAAGCTTGGTGAGTAATGATTTTAAAAATATATGAATGGCAATTTTGGGCAAAGTATTTCTTCCGGAATATAATCCCTTTAACACCAAAAAAGCACTTTTTGTCCTAAACATTTTGTCTAAGTCTATTAATTATCCATATTCTATTGTAAATACTTAGTGCAACTTTTTAAGTACTGTACTAGCAAATAATACAAATATGGCATAACACATAATGAATCAATCTACATTCACAGACCAGAGTCACATCTTCCATTGTATCCTCATCTGACACATTGTTTAATGAAATAAACCCGTAGTCATTTACAGAGAAGACAGTAGGCAGTCCAGCTTCTTCTCCTTTCAGTCAACTGGAGCTCTGCCATTGGCTTCAAAGAGAGCAGATTGGACCCGTAATTAGGAGAAGTCCAGTGAAAACAGAAAAATAGGTCAGTGTACTTAGAACAACAAAGAGGATGCCATGCTTCTAGCCAGTTATTTTTGCATGCATGTCTATAAATGCTGTGATTAATTTAAATTAATTTAACTGAGCCTCTTTTAATAACTGTGTAACATTTATCTGACTCCCTATGCCAGATGGCTTGGCCAGACTAAAAACAGGGAGAACATTGTGGTTTTAGCAGTATAATACCATTTATTTCTTATACATCTGAAAACCTCGAACAGGCTAGAGCTCTGTACCCTTTATATTTATGAGCTTTGCAATGGATTGCCTCTGTGGCTTTTCATTTAATTCCATATAATTTATCATCATTTATTCATTTTCACCTTCAAGGTTATTCAGAATGTGTGTATCTGTTAATTCTTTTTCCAGGGGCTCTCTGGCTTCTGATAGCTCCTGTTTTTGCCCTCACATTATCACCTATTGGAAACAACTCAATTGAAATCTATAGTGTTACTCGGGGGTGAAACAGGTGTCAGAACCAACTCCCCTGACTTGACTCCTTCCATGAGTGACTCCTGTGTTTCCGGAGATCTCTCATAAGACTCAGATGTCTTCCAGCTGTTAATTTTCATGCTCAGAATCCTGGACAATTTATATTTTTAAGCTCTTGCAAAATCTTTCATCTTTAGAGGCAGAAATTTTAGGAACTTGAAATTTCTGATAGCTTGTACCATGCCATTCCATTCCCTTTGACTTCTTCTTATTTAATTTACGTTAGTACACATTAGGAAGCAGCAGCCATTTCCCCCTCTGCTTTAACATGAGAGGCTTCCTGTATAAAATTATCTTTTTCTCTAATTTGCAATGATCCAGTTCATGCACTACGCACAGTAAAACTCACTGTTGTAGAACAATTAGAGGGAAAGAGATCACTGGATTGATTAGTGTGGGAGAAGAAAGTCCAGTTTTTTCCTTCTGGAGAGTTCAGACCCCATAACTTGAATACTTTCACCAATATATGCTGCTCCATTGTAATTGCTGCTACCTTCCAGGAAAGCTACCGATAACATGCTCTGTGATAACCTCTACTCTTATTCACCATGTTCTCTCTCTTGGGTTTACAATAGCCAAAAATCTTCTAAATGCCGAGGACCTCCTGAATGACCACCCTCTTCTCCTTCTGATATCAAAAATGGGTTCAAAAAGGGCATATCTGTATCACTCACTTATCATGCCAAGCAGAGATGTCCGGCTGCCTTGGAAGTGGTGCGTCTGTGCTCACACATTGCTGTGTTCAGGCTAGAGAGTTGTCTGTTCATTAGCGTGCGCTTGGCTTCACTACTTCCTTTTCAGGAGCGCATGGAAGTCATGACGCAAGGCACCATGGAGCAAGGCACAGGCGGCCAGAGCACATTTCCGCTAGGATACATGTGCTTTAGGTCTGGCCCTTGTTCCCATTGAAATCAGTTCCCAAATCCCATTGGCTTCAGCTGCACAAAACCAAGAATACAGCATTCCAGAGAAAATGCTGATACATCAACCTGTCTACAGAAATGATGGATTATGTAGAAAATGCTAAAAAAAATGCTCAGCATCGCATACATCCCATCAATAGGAAAGAATACATTTTTTCTAGAAAAAATTTCCTGTTTTCCTCTCTGTTTAAATGAAATCGATTAAAGAATAGTATTCATACACAGCCTCATTCCTGCATGCCCATTGATCTTTTAAAAATAAGGTTACCTGAGATCCAAGTGCTTTTATTGAGCATGGCAATCAATTTTGCTAAGAAGGAATACCACCTTTCCTTCCCCTCTCCTCTCACTCCTTTTCCCGGGGATCGAGGAGAGCCACTTCCAAACAGTGATCCCCGGTAACGTCTCTGACGGTTAAGAGCTCCTGAATCGACAAAAAACGCCAAAGCACACAAAGATAAGGATTCGGACTCTGTTTTTGTCATATGAAAGAACAGAACTCTTTCTCCCTATGTGACAAACTTTCAGACTTTGGCAAAGTCATAGGAGACCCACTGCTGACTTTTCTGATGCTTCTTAGGTCACAGTTACCCTTTTTCGTGCCAAACAGCCACAGGCATTTGTATTCAAAAACTGAAGTCAATTGTTTTAAGAATGACTCCAACAGTGAAAACTCAAACCTTCCTCCACTGCTGTCTGGTCAATAGTAATTCTGCTGTTAGGAGTCATGATGGTATACCCTAATTGCAATTATCCAAGGATTTCCACAAGTTTTTTTTTCCCTGCTCACAAACAACTTGTGCTTTCTGTACTCTTATGTGTGTGTTATTTATTACTTCCAGCTGTGCAACAGCTAGAATAGGCAAACAACGTCCAGCCTATGAAGTGTTCACAAATGGTTCAGGGTTGTTTTTTTCTTTCCTTTCCAGTTCAGGATGTGAGTAGGGTGATTTAATTTGCATAGTACTATTTCTACTCCCTCATTGAATGACTGGCAGTTTTTAGTATAACTGATTAAAAATTACATTGTACAGTTCACGTGGGCTTTTTTCCTTGAATCATCTTAACTAAAAACTGGGAGTTTCCTTTTTCAATACTAAAGCATATTCAGTTTTAATTTTATTTTTCTTCCTCTCCACAGTGTTTCCCAAGAGAAGGAAAAGATCAAGAAAAACAAAAAAAAGTAGAGAGAGCGGGGTGAAATACAAACCAAAAAAGGCAAACAAATTTATTTGAAAAAATAGAAAATTTTGGACAGATTGAAAATATTCTATGAAAGGGTTGAAACAGGAATAAACAGGCTCATCAAAAAGGAGGAGGATACTGAATATAAAACAACTGATCACAAAGAACATGGTCGCACACACAAATATGAGCGCAGAACAGCTGTCCCTCAGGCACTCATGCAAGCAAACACCTGACTGTGCAGTTTTTTGTGAGCAAATAAAAAAAGAAGGACACAGATGTAGCTGAATTGAACAGTCATTCAGACTCCAAATGAATGTTTGTGAACACTGTTTTCTGAAGCAGTTAAGAAGCTCTAGTGCAAATCTCTCGGGAACAGATAAATTAGGATTTAATCCAAAACCCATTCAATGTCAACTGAAGAACTCCCCTTGACATCAGTGAACATTGGTTCAAGCCTCTAGAAAGGATTTTTTAAAAGAAATTTTAACTGTTAAAAAAAAAACAGAATAAGCACTATATGAAGCAATGGATAGCCAGAAGCATAATATATAATGATGACCTGCAACAACACTATTTTTATTTATATGCATTTAGGGCCTAATCTGGCAAACACAGGGCATGTCTACATGAGCCATAACATGCACCAATAAATTGTGGACCTTATTGCTCCGCAGTTTATTGCTCCTGGGAAGCTCCCGGTTACATAGCTTACACATGCACCTGGACCACAGCACATTGAGGTGGGTCAGAGCGGCCCCAGCTGGAGAGGGGGGCTCAGGGGGGCAGCCTGCCAGCCTGAGGCTGCTCCAACCAAGCTCAATGTGCTCTTGAGGGGCTGGCTGGGGCACAAGGATGCTTCAGTGTGGGATTAGCTGGTAGGCAAGTCCTACCTGGTTACGGAGTTTATTATTTTTGTGTGCCCTAATAGGGGTGCATGTGTAAATGCTGAGACATTTACTGTGCAGTTAATTAGTCAACTGCGCTGTGAACATCTTGTGTAGATGAGCCCACATATGAGTAACTCTGCATGTTATACTAGTTCCACTGAGACCAAGGGGACTCTGTATGAAGATTATTTACCAGAGTTGACCCAGAGAGGAGATGTGCAACTGTATGTTTTGCATTTCTTGATTTTAGCATACCTGAAACTTCAGATTCAATTTGACCCTCATGTAACATTTTGCATAGCATTTGACTCCTCTTGCAGCCTTAATTTTTGGTATTTTTTTATTTGAAGTCACTCAAGTGTCTAAAAATGATCTTTCCAGACGTGTTTAATCAAAGTTCCAGTCTAATTTGGCTTTGAGAATTTCCAAGCTGCCTAATTTCCTGATGGTGTAAGCTAGATATTGTGTATACCACTCTTTCAGGGTTTCTTTTACTGAATTTTTTAGTGGTGCCTTTGGGTTGGTATGGTACACCAGCACTGCACCTGCTTCTAATTATATGCAAATTATATACAATTATAGCTTCAAATGGATTCAAATGACAATATTTCACTGACATTCAGCACTTAATGCATTTCAGGATTTGACTTAGTATAGATATGAACAAGGCTGAAGTCAAATAATCATTATCTATCTATCTATCTATCTATAAGAGGTGTGGATGCGCAAATACTGGGGGAAAAATTGCATGAATATCTGTTTAAATTTTAAATGTTATTCAGTCCCCCTTTATGTTTGCTTTTAATGGCATTATTACTTCTACACCAAACTTTAGTAATTATAGGAGCACTTGGCTCATGGTCAGAAAATATGTAGCTTTAGCACCTGCAAAATACATACACGAACCCAGACATTTACTCAATACACACAGTGTTACCGGTGATACTATTTTAAGAGTGGAGATACATCAGTACTTAAAATACCTAAAAGTACACTGTCACTGCCAGGTGTCTTCCTCTGCATGCTGCCAAAATTGTAGGCATATTGCCATGATGACATATCACTTCAAGAAATACTATTGCAAAAATGACATTTCCATAAACACTCGTAATTTCGACAAATTAGGATTAACAGATGCTTTGAGTCACTTTGTAAAAACACAGAAAAACAGGGCTGCAATGGACCTCAGAAGGTCATCTAGTCCACCCCCTTCACAAGGCAGGATTGTCTCTAAAGCATCCCAGACAAATATTGGCCTACACTTAAGAATTTCCAGTGGTAGAGATTCTATCTGAATCGAATCAGGGGACCAATTAAAAGGTCCGAATCGATTCAAAGCTCTCCGAATCTTCAGAAAAGATTTGGAGAGCTTTGATTATTTGGGCAGTTCCCAGTGGCTGCAGCAGGGAGCTGCAGCCGAGTCTGAGCAGGTAAGTATTAA
>NW_005841890.1:3753075-3764266 GCF_000455745.1 Alligator sinensis
GTGGGGGTTTGGGTTTTTTTTGTAAAGGGCCAGAGCTGTGGTGGGTGGGGCAGGCATGGGGCATGGGTGGGGAGGACTGGAGGAGCAGGGGGGTTGTGGGGCTCATGCCGAGCCCCCCCATGCAGCATGTGGCAGTGGGGGCAATGGGGATCACCCCCCACCCAACAGCACCTGCTGAGTTGGGGCTTTTTTTTTAACAAGTGCCGGGAGCTGGGGCAGGTGGGGCAGCCATTGCTTTGCTGGGTGGGGGATGGGCCTAGCTGATTCAGAGATTTGGAGATTTGGCAGCAGCTGTATCTCCAAATCAGATTTGGCCGAATCGATTCAGGACTGTTATTCAAATCACCGAATCAAATCAGTGTCCCCCAAATCAGCCGTATCTGAAGCGAATGCTAGCTGCTTTGCACAAGCCTATTCTCCCGGGATTCTTTTTCCCAGTGCTTCAGTCATCTTTGTTATTTTAAATCTCTTTCTAACAATATCTAACTCATGTCTCCATTGTTTAATTTAAGACCATTACCTCTTGTCCTATCCCCAGTGGCCATAGATCAAAATTGATCATCATTATCTTTATAACAAAGCCATTAAGTAGCTGAAGACTTATCAAATCCTCTCTCAATCATCCTTCCTCCAGAATAATTAGTTCCAGTACTTCCAGAGTTTCTTTAGATTTTTTAGACCTCTGACAATTTTCATTGTTCTCCTCTGGAGACTCACCAATATCTTTCTTAAAACAAGGTGAATCAATTTGGACAAAGTACTCCAGATGAGGTCTCACAAATGCTGAATAGAGTGGAATAATAATTTCCCATGTCAGTTTTGTTAATATATTTCATATGCTAGCACCTTTTGCTTTCCAACAGTATTACACTCCTGAATCATATAATATAATGTGGCCCCACATAATCCCTTGAACTTTCGCTGTAATATTGCAATCTAGTTAGTTGTTCCCTATTTTGTATTTGTATATTTGATTGTTCCTTCCTAAGTGTACTATTATGGGCTTGTTCTGATTTAATTTTATCCAATTAATTTTTGACCATTTCTGCAAATTATCAAGGTCATTCAGAATTCAAATCCTGCCCTTCAAACTCTTTGCTACCCCATTCAGCTTGCTGTCATCTACAAATTTAATAAGTATATACTCAGTTCCTCTGCCAAGATGTTAATGAAGAACCTGAACAGTACCAGACACCAGACAAACCCTTAGGGAGCCCCTCTATATAAATCGACTTCAGTGTTTGACACTGAGCTGTTGGTGACAGCTGTTCTTTGAGCAGGATTATCCAACCACTTAGCTACATACCTTACAGTATTTTCATCTAGGCCCTATTTCCATTGCTTGCCTATGAGAATGTCATTGAAGACAGTGTTACCATCCTTATTAAATCAAGATATATCATAGCCACTATTTCACCTTCTCTCCTCCTTCCAAGACCTGTCATACCTTTTCATATAAAGACTTACATAAACTAAATTTAGGCCATCTTGGAATGTCATGGTTAAGAATGACAGTGCAAGCTTATATGCAAATAAGATCCCTACAATAAAAGACAAAATGTCATTGCAAGGAACTTATATAGACACCTGGACACAAGAAGTCATTTGTTCCAACACAACAAAAGTTGTTTTACTGGACCTAGAAACCAAGAGACTATGCTACTTATTTTTGTGCCACATAGATAATAGGGCTGCACAAAATTTTGCTGACCATTTCATTTTGAAACTATTTCAACTTATTTCAAGGTCAAAACAGCAAAATTGAAATGAAACAAAAGACTTTGAAACAGCCTCCAAACAAAACAAGGCTAGTTGAAACATTTCGAAAGTCGAAACATTTTGACCATAGTGCTGGGGATGGGAAGTCAGCCCAGCTGGGCTGATTTCCCCATCCCCAGTACTAGATCTGACAGAGAATGGAAGTCAGCCCAGCTGGGCTGAGTTCCCATCTCCTGCGCTAGATCGGGTTGAGGATGGGAAGTCAGCCCATCCCCAGCCCAATCTAGTGTGGGGGATGGGAACTATCTCGTGCTGGGGAAAGGAACTCAGCCCAGCTGGGCTGAGTTTCCCCAGCCCAATCGGGGCCTGATGGTCAGGTGAAACATCGAAACAGTGTCAAAACAGCCTCACTGTTTTGATGAAGCAAAATACTGAGGCTGTTTCGACTCAAAATGGAATTCGATACAAAACACTGTTCTGTCCAAACCTTGAAACTGAAGTTGGAATGGAACAGTGCCATTTTGCACAGTACTAGTAGATAATTCTTATAACAACCTACCATGTGGATTTGGCTTAACTCAAATCTCCAGATGAAAACTGTATATCTTTTAAATGATATTATAGTTCATCCAGAAGCTATGTGTTTGATGAAGATGCTGGGTGAGATTCTCTGGAGATCGGACTTGATAATCATAATGGTCCATTATCCAGCGAACTACCCTCCTAAAGACTTGCATTAGCATATATGAATGCAACAGTGTAGGGCATCTCAGAAACTAAAGAGCTCTGCTAAATAGTTTAATTAACATACTGGTTATAAGGTTTTGAATTCCTCCATTATTTGGAATTTGTTGTTTATGCTTAGCTGGCGGACAGAAAATGTAGGGACTTGTACCTTTAACAAGGCTCTGACAGACATCAACAGGAAGTTGTTATGATATGCAGAGGTTCATGTTATCCAATGCTGATCTATCAGAACTTTGTTACTGAATGAAGTGCAACTCTCTCAGATACCTCAGTTCAGAGTGATTCGTGTGTAACATTGACCATATTTTCTGCTTTTAAAATCTGTGATACTGCCCATTTGTGATAGGGAGCCAGAGGCTCCTGTTACTTTGTCCAAGCCTGCTGTGTGGGGCTGCAGCAGAGGAGCATAGGCTGGCCAATAGGCAAAGGACTGGAGGGCCACATGACTGGAAGGGGTGGGGCTTTAGGGCATAAAACCCTAGGGCCAGAGGCAAAGCAGGCAATCTGAACCTGCAGAGTATGGGGGAAGGAGCTCCTGGGAGAGAAGGGATTCAGGAAACAGGCCCACAGACACCCAAGCTACTCAGATAGAGCAGCTAAAGGGAAAGTATGGCTTGTAGGGGGGAGGGGGGCACTGACCCAGAACAGGGGTAAAGTTTACTGTGGAAGCAATTTGCTTATATATTTATATTACATTTCAGTCTAAGACTGGAGGACCAAGTAGTGGCTTTTGGGGATTGTATGGTGGCCACAGGGTTACCTGTGGGGTTCTCTCAGCAAACCTGGACAGCTGGGCAGACTGGGAGCAGCATGTCTTGCCTTGGAGAGCCTAAGAGGTTGTCATAAGAGACAGGGCCGGGGGGACCAGAACCCAAGGTCTATGGCAGTGGACCTTGGATGAGTGGCACAGCCAAAGCAAGGGAGCCAAGGCCAGAAGGCCAAAGCTTAGACAAAAGTTTGAGGCCTGAGGGGCCAAGTGCCACGTTGGGTACCAGGGGACTCCCTTAAATCAATATTGGGTGACACCTATGAGGCATGGGCAAAGATATGGGGGAGGCTGGAGGCCACAATTAAATCTCCTCAAGGCAATTTAGTGTCAAAGGGCAAGACTGGTGCCAGTTGGGCACATGGAGCACAAGACAGTTGAGGGACTGAGGCTCCCTTGGGCAGGCTCCCGCAATACTTTGAATTGCATTGAGGCATAACGGGCAAGTTAGAAAAGGGAGGGTTCCCCCAGGAGCTGCAGTGGGGCAGGAGGGAGGCATCACTGCTGCCCTTGGAGTCTGGACCTGCTAGACTTTCTCAAAGCTTTAGTGTTCCATTGTGGAACAGCGGTATTATAAGTGGTGTTATCTTATAACACACAATGCAGCAAAATTCCCACACTATTTGGAAAGATTGTATGTTTGATTTTGGCCTTTCTTTTTTTTTTTTTTTTTAAATAGCAAAATCCTCCATTAATTTCAGTCCATTTGCAATGGGGAACCAGACAGGTA
The DNA here is from genome assembly GCF_000455745.1 of Alligator sinensis. NCBI lineage: Eukaryota > Metazoa > Chordata > Crocodylia > Alligatoridae > Alligator > Alligator sinensis. The sequence continues at coordinate 3,757,038 of NW_005841890.1, forward strand.
TGATCAAAGGTGCTCTGAGTGGCTGTATTTTAAATGGATTGTTGCACTGTCTGCCTCTTCCAAAATTGTTCGGAGGAAGTGTCTTTAAGCTGGCCTTCTCAGAGTCAGTCAGAGGATGTTGCTACTACTGCCAGTTTTCACAATCGCATGGCATATGAGACCACGTACTGAGGGGAGGCTGCAACCAAAAGGAAGACAATGCCAGACCCCTTGATTCTCAGGAGAGAGACCACAGAGCTGCACCAAAGCCAGTGTTTGGTCCTAACCAGTCAGTGGGCATGATCACTTCTAAGGGTGGTATCTGCTCGTCTTTCCAGAGAGTCTGTGGTGCTTGTATGAAATCTGATGATGTGATAAAGCAGCTTTTAAAAGGGGGGCGGGGGAATGAAAATATACTCATTATAGCATGTAAGCATAATCTGCATCAGTGAGTCATCATAAAAACAGAACCGTTAATACTGGAAAAGCAAAGGGAATGTACAATTTCAGAGGGAAGACACACGCGTACCTCATGCAGATCCTGATTCTCCAAAGCTTGGCATCTTCTAGTCATTCACACCTGTGCCAACTGAGTGTAAAATACCACCCAGCTAGAATACAGCTGAAGGGCAGGGCGGGGCGGGGTGGGGGCAGCTTGAAGTGGCATGGTCACACCCCTGCTGGCTGCAAGCCACTTGCACAGTGAGCTTCCTGAACTCACCAGCAGGTCAGCACAACTCCTGCTGGGAACTTTGCATATGCTCAGTGCCATACCAAGGCGGGGGGGGCGTGTGACTGGGATGACCACCCCAGGTGCCGAAGTGAAGGGGAGCTGAAAGGCGTTGCCCAGACTGGGTAGAGCATGGGATGGAGCTGCGAGCAGATAATTTTTGGGGGCGCAAGGTGACAGGGAGAGGGCGGCTTCTGCTTTTGAGTGCACTCCCAGGCAAGGCGGGGTGGGACATGGGGCAAGGGTAGGCTGCCGCTGCAGGCTTTGCTCCAGGTTCCAAAATTCATTGGTACAGCACTGCATATGCTGTGAGCTCACCAGCTGGTTGGTAGAGGCTCTTTGCTTTCCATGACTCTTGAGCCCAGAGCATGAAAGCCATTGTCATTTGCCCTCCCCTTCTCTTCTCCTCCCTCTGAATTCAGCAACAGGAGAAAAACAAGGATGAGGGACAGGTGCACTCAGGCCTCCATCCCTGGAGCTACGTGAGATCAGGGGCTGTGTACTGCTGCCACCACTCATCTCCTCTCTTATCCTGCTGTTGAATTCAATGTGGGGAGGAGGGAAGGGGAGGGCAAACAGTGGCAGTACTCAACCCTTGGGCTCTGGAGCCATGGAAAGCAGGGGCCTGCACCCACCAGCTGGTAAGCTCAGAGCTCTCTCAACTCACTGGCATTCAGGGTCATGGGGAGGGGTGCTCATCAGCAAACCACTCATTTGGCTCATTGCACATGTGCCACACAGACAAGGGGGTGTGACTGCACACCCTCTCCATGATCCTGGATCTACCCACACCCCTAGGTCATAACCTCACACTGGGCTATGCCCAGGTGCTTTGTCTGTACAAAAGCGAGGGGTTGCCAGACACCTCCTACTTCCCAGTGACCATCTGCCATTATAAACGCAGGGCAAGCAGCCAGTCAGCTTTTAAAAATCTGTCCCTGTTACTTTAAGCTTAATTTTCATGTTTAAAAATGTCCACTTAAAATAACTACCACCAGAGAAAGAGGAGCAGCTGCCATGATTTCCAAGTCTTTGATCTCCCCCCTCCTGCAGTCTGTAATACGGAGCAAGGATATTAGCACTTGGCCATGTGTCACTGTGTACTCCTTGGGATCCTTAAACCTCGAAGGTTACTGGCATTATGTCTATCCTGTCAGTCTGGTGTGGGCGCTGGCAGCTGTCATTATCAGAAGCAAAATTCCTTTCGTCTTGTAGCTCTTTATGTTTAACTCTGGGGTTGCTGTAGGTTTCTTACACGGTCAAGACGATACAGTGCAATTCTTCCCATCTGCTTTCTCATCCCAAATCTGCGCCCCTTTTGTGTGAAACTAGCTATGTGAGGTTTGCTGATGATCATCTTAAATGTGCAGCATGGTTAGCTTCAACTGGTTATCTTGCTCGTTGCCTTCCCTTGGTTATATTTTAATCATGGGGGTTACCAGAAAGGGTCTTTGAACAGCTGCTTTAAACATAGGTTGACCATAAGGGAAGGCAGGACACTGCCCCTCCCCACTCACCCTGTGTGCTCACAAGTTGGTAGGGGCAGGACAGCATGCCAGGCAGGCAGTGGTGCCTGCCTACCCACCTGCAAGGTGCTCCAGGCCACTCTGAATCCCAACCAGACTGTGCCCCATGTCCTTGCATGTCTGGGATGCCCATTATAATTCTCAACAGCGAGCCAGCATTGGCTTCTGAAAACTGGGATTGTCCTGGCTAAACCAGAATATATGGTCACACTATTTAAACATCCCCCCTCCACCTCAATTTACTGCTATACCTGGTGTAAATCATGTTTCTCATTCAGAGCTGCAAGATCTGAATCCCCTCTACATGAATGATCTTCAATCAGGACTCGGTAGGCAATCAAAGCTCTATTCCACAATTGTTAATGCTGACTTCTGGATTAAAACTCACTGGACAATGGCAATTCCACTTCATTCAAATCAGAGGCTTCAGCTTTGGTTTTTGTTATAATGCAGAAGGAAACTGGAACCTTCCAGAAAGCATTGTTTTTCAATTAAAGCGATGAGGCCCAACCCCAGAATAGCCAATAGTCTAGTGTTCATGGCAATCCTCTGGGATGCGATTGATCCAGGTTTATTTCCTACCTTGCTTGATTCAAAATAGGAACAGAAAACTGGGTCTTCCATATCCCAGGGGAATGTCCTATACACCAGGCTTTTCTGCAATAGGGTGTTAGGAGTCTATCCCTGTTCCTCTCTCTCCCCACTGCTAACTTCCTCCTCGTTCATTTGATCGGAAATTCTTTTGTGGATCTTCAAAATTGTCAATGACTTTGGTGCATTTCATCAACATGGTTTGGTTTGAGCAAATAGGCTATTTTCAAAAAAAAAGAAAAAGAAATATGGTTGTGGGCAAAATTCCTGACCAACTCCATTCTGAAAATGTTCCCACATCATGATCAGGTTATGCAAGCTATACCATTTGGTTCAACAGTTTAGCAAGTCAGAGTCAAGGCTGCCATGAGCCTCTGTTTCAATACTGAAGGGGTTACAGCAGTCTGTAGCAAGCATCTCTCCACAGTAGCACGCGTCTCTCCAATTTTATCTACATGCATGCACACAGACCCCTGCTCTTCAGTTGTAAAAAGCCACCAAGAGCTGCCATTTCCCAGCTTGGCATTCTGAGTCACAGGAGTTAAAAGAATATTGAAAGAATGAGTCAGTTTCTTTACTTTAAATGAGAAGAAAGTCATAGTAGGGCAGAGAGAAAATAATAAATCTGCTTTCTGGAACAAATAGCAGCTGTCTTGGTTTCCAGCAATAAAACCAGTAAAAGGACTAAAGACATGAACATTAAAATAAACAACTTGAAGATCTTAAATAAGAAAAGGCAGTGAGAGCTCTGAACACTGTTGCCAGTTTCCCAAGAAAGCTGCCTTTGTTTGTTTGCATCGGTTTTCTTGTGGGAAGTTGGGGAACTGGATTCTAAACAAGGATTCCCTACCACATGGCTTGATGTAGAAGAGTATGTGCCTTCATAAACACTATACCCTGGAGAACGACCTACTGTAAAGTTTTAAAGCTATACAAAAATAAATAGGGGCTGAAAAACAAGGAATAGAGGAAACTCTTTGATGTCTTATGTGCGACTTTGGGGAAATAGAGAGGGAAAAAAATCACTTGGAACCAAAGGGCTCCTATACACGTGCAGGGAGGTTGCTCCAACATGCTGTAATTACAGCGCATTGGAGCGGACTTGGTTAATCGAGTCTGTTGGAGTGTGGTAATTACCGTGCTCCAGCAGACTCCAGAGCCACATGTATCAGTGTCCCTTTGCTGAAAAATGGCAGCAGAGTGCTTTGAACTAAAGGTCATTTGGGAATCTTTAATTCAAAGTGCCCCAACACCATTTTTCAGGGTAGGGACGCTGATACACGTGATGCTCTGGGCACTTTAGCCCAGCCCTGTCCCAGCCTCCTGGAGCACTTCTATAAATGCCCCAAATCTACCTAACGTGGGAAAAGTCCATTGAGAGGAATGTCCTCAAGGAACTTCTCTTCTTGATTCTTCCGTTGGATATTGGGATACCTGCAAAGTCTACTGCGCAGAACCTCTTCATGACCCGTTTTTTCCTGGCAACATATACACAGACTGACATAGTTTATTCCTCATTAATTTGCACTAATAGTTTATTCCTCATTAATTTGCACTAAATTTTCCACTAGTCTTCCCCTCCACCTTCACCCCCGAGATGGCTATTAGCCTAGATGCAAAATACCTAATAGCACGGACAGGGGTATCTGTTCCAACATCTAGTGCCTGTCGAAGGGAACAGGCTGTAGTATAGTTACTCCCTGCCTCCATTCTCTCCCATACATAATCGGCTCACACATCTATGCAAAATTTAATCCCATAGGAACACGTTGCATGGACTTTATAGAAGCTCCTCCATATGAATTTCACACTTGACAAGCATGACCTATCCTCCTCTTAACATAGGGAAGAGGAGGATACAATCTATTCTCCATTGAGTAACTTTATAATAACCTCTCTGATGTTCCATTTTATAAATTATTTACTTTAAATGGCAGGCCAAACAGAATGGGCCAGATTCCATACTAATGTAACCCCATGGATTTTCATGGAATTATGCCTTTGATGCCTTTGGTCTGCAACCCTCTAAGATCTAGTGACAGACTGCCACTATCACAACAAGCTCGACTTCAAATTAGAAATGTGAGACCAGATTTCCAATTACATTTTATCTACATTTAAGGAAGTCTCATTGAGGAATTTGATTCCTCTAGCATTCACTCAGCTGTATGTGTCTCCCACACCTGAAAACAAACCAGTTGTGGATCAGTCAGGTGCATTGGAGACTGCCTTTAAACAAACATATGTCCTTGTAAATTAAGAGTATTTTTTTAAAGATTAAAGTTAACAAAAAAAAGGCAAAAACAGTTAAAACTTACTGCCTGGAAACAGATGGTTCAGATGAAACTTCCCTTTGCTTTACCAAGTTTAATTATCATGTGAAAGGCATAAAACTATGAAGAGCCTGCAAGTAATGTGGAGTAAGTAATATAGGTCTATTTGGTTAAGGGTCCAGAAAAAGAATATAATATATTTGGTGAGCCAGGTTACAATGATAAAAAGCAAGATTTTTTATTGATTTCTCTGCTAAGTTCTCAGCGATGAGCTTCATAATGCATCCCAGGTCAGGTATTAGCATCCGTCACTGAACTTCTGTGCAAGGAAGCTGGTGGTAGATTTGATACAGGTCAGTAGTTAGAGCTGGAACATCCAATTGAATTATATAACTTGGCAAACTCCTCGCTTTTGCAATCTCTTGCATATTCAGTGTACCTTTCTTTCAACAGCTTGAAAGAAAAGGCTGTTGGAAACTGTTAGCTTTAACTTTGGCTTTTGTATAACTTGCTCGGAAATAACCTCAGCTGCTTTTAGTGTGTCCTGCACTCCAGCCTGAAAAGGAGCAGAAGTCCCCTATTATACACTTTAGGGTCATGTTCACATGAATCTAACCAAGCGTAGCTTCTTTAACCAGGGCAATTTATGCCTCACTCTCAGTGCAAAAAGGATTATGAAGAGCTTCTACTTTGCAGGTCTTGCATAGGGCTGACGAGAATCAGAGTCCCTTATGCTTGCTTGAGGATAGAGCAGGTTTGCAGTTGCTATTCATCTCTGGTGTCACTGAGGTTGGGGGAAAAGGTAAGAGGCCAGGACCAAAGAAGAACACCATGTTTGGTGTTACTATGCCTAACTTTTACGTGCCTGGCTCCTTAAACATTGCCTGGGGAGAGAGAGGCACCTCAAGACTGTGATTAAAATACCTGCACAACACATGGGGAGCTGCTTTGAGCTGGCTAGTTGGAAAGACTAAGCACAAGGGTATAGCTGAGCTCTCCCCACCCTCTGTGATGTAGATGCCTCGGTCAAACTTGCAAAGGAGCCACCTCCATGTACTCAGCCCACACTGCTCTCCTGAGGGTAGGTGCCTACAGCCATTCTTTGAAAGACCTCAGCAAGGCCAAAAAAGCAAGTTGGAAGGAGCATGACTCCATGGGGGGGTGTCTTCTGTCCCTGGTCCCTGTCATTCTTTGAGAGAATGGCAAGGCCAAAAAAGCAAGTTGGAAGGAGCATGACTCCATGGGGGGTGTCTTCTGTCCCTGGTCCCTGTCTCAGGATCATTTGTGTATTTTACATTAAATAGTCACTGGATTTAAAAAAAACCCCAACAGAAATAATCCTAGGATTAGGAACCAGAACACAATTGCCTTCCTTCTCAGCTGATTCCTAACTGCTTGACTACAGGGCCATGCTCTTGCTTCCTGTCTGTGGCCCAATAACTCATGTATTCTTGGGTGCCCATTGGTACATGAACAGGAGAGGTGGATGGTTTCCCCACCTGGGCTAGTTTATGAAAAAAAAAACCCAACAGAAATAATCCTAGGATTAGGAACCAGAACACAATTGCCTTCCTTCTCAGCTGATTCCTAACTGCTTGACTACAGGGCCATGCTCTTGCTTCCTGTCTGTGGCCCAATAACTCATGTATTCTTGGGTGCCCATTGGTACATGAACAGGAGAGGTGGATGGTTTCCCCACCTGGGCTAGTTTATGGCACTGACTAAAGCACTTCTGTGGGAGGTGTGGGCTTGAATCTCCTCAAGCTGAGCTGGGCCCACAACCTAGGTCTATCACTCCCTGGACAAGTACTCTATCAACTACTTTCTTATATAAGGTGAGCGGTAGTATTGATTCCCACATTTTGGAGTAAAACTGGCTATCTATTTATTTGTGAGACTCCCCTAAAGGTTTCTGGGTAGAATGGATGGATGAGCTAATTCTGAGAAGGTGAAACCCTATACTTTGTTTTTGTTACAAAGTCCTTTCCAACTGGAAATATTAGCAAAACAATTCCCGGATTGGTTTTGAATTTGTTTTGCACGCCCACCAATTTAGCAAGTGCTTTTTGGTACTCCTCAACTGAGAAACTGAGGGTTGACATGACAATGGTCTAGACTCATAGAAAGAGT
>NW_005841890.1:3764297-3768781 GCF_000455745.1 Alligator sinensis
CATTCTCTCTACAGCACTTACAAAACTTCTCCTTAGAGCCTCCCTAGCATTACAGCCTGGCCTCCGGCCACAGATCCAAGTCAACAGCACCCGCCCTTCTTCATACACCTTCAGTGTGACAGAGGAAGCTGTTTCCTCAGCAGTGACAGAGCAATGGATTTATGTCTGCATGTTCCCAAAAGGTGGGAGAGAAAAGAAAGCAGAACATAAAGTAACAGCTAAAGGGAGATGCCCTTGAAAATAGGCTACTCTTCCAAATTACAAGTTTGCAAATATTTCTTCCTTTCAAGGGCACTGAGGTCTGATCCTTAATTTTAAACATGAGGAAAACAATAAAATGTGGCTTTGCCCAAATGTAGCTGCTGAAATACCTGCCTTCTGAAATCTTTTTTTTTTTTAATAAAACGTCTCCTTATTGCATCACTTGCCCTGGAGTCATGGTGACACTGAAATGAATGGGGATGCTTATTACACTAGCATCAAAACCCACATCATAAAGTTTTCAGATATTCTCCATACACAAGGAGGTACATGCCCTGTGTTCCCATGAGCTTCCAAGCTGAGAGAGGCAGGAGGAACTTGCCCAAGAGAAGGCGCTGGGTAATAGGTCAGAATCTCTTTGAAAGATCTTTAAGGAGGATTGAGGGAAAAGAAAGAGTTAAAATAAGAAGTTAGTGGTGTGTACTTTTCCTGGAGGATACACAAGCAATTGTGAGAAGGAAACAAGACTCCTGGCCATTGTGGAAGAGAAGAGAAGTGACAGGAGCATTACTTCCTGCTGTCTATTGGATTCGCACGAGTTTATACTTATTTAGCTGTGAGTTTTTTGCAACTGTAATATATTAGGCAGCATAGCCTATTCTAGGATTGGTCCAAGATCTCCTGAGTTCTTTCTCGTACTGTCATTCCTCTTTTGTGACTTTGAGCAAGTGCCCTCAAGCTTTTAGAGCCTCAGGTTTTCATCTACAGCATGGGTGTATTACCTGTATATCTCAGGGACAGTGAAAGGATTGGTTAATGTTTGTATGCTGCATTGTGCATGACAAGTACTGAGTAATGAGGAAATCACCTGCTGGCGGTGGCCATTCTGGAAGCAGAGAAAGAAGCTAATTTCATCAATTGTTAGTTATTTTCTCAGCTGTAGCAGTTCTGTCCTTTTCCATCTCTAACTTCAACATGTTCATAGGATCATATGAAAGTAGGGCTGGAAGGGACCTCACAAACTCATCTAGTCCAGCCCCCTGCTCAATGCAGGATCATCCCCTAACTAAACCACTATCATCTGTACAACCTGCTATTGAAAACCTCCTAGTACAACAATTCCAAATTTCTCTAGGTAGCCTGTTCCAATGCTCAACCACCCTAATAGAAAGTTCCTCCTAGCCTCTAGCCTAAATTTTTCCCACTGTATATTGAGTTAGTGGTATTAGTAAAGCATTATGTCTCCGTATCCATTTGGAAATGTGTCTGCTAATTTTAGCTGCCTCAATTATTGTGGATACCTAAGTGGAAACATCTGTGGCCTCATTTACAGAATTGCTGAGCATCAGGTTCCATTCACTTTGAATGGCATTGTAAGCATTTCACATCTCCAGAAATCAAGAGCCTTTTAAATGATCCAAGGTGGGCATCCCAAATCAGTGGAACATCCTAATAAGTATAGATTTAGCCACATAGTAAGAGAGTGAGACAGAGGAGAAAGCCCAAGAGTCCAAACCTCCTTCGTTTCTTGGCCTTCGTCTAAGGCTATCACAGAAAAATATCTTGTCTGAATGCTTACTTGGGAGAGGCCCACAAGAACGTAGAACTAGAAGGAGCCTCCAGGGCCACTGAGTTTGTCTTCTGCCTTCGCACATGGCCATTTGTAGCAAAGGGTCCGCAAAACTGTTGACTTTGATCCCTCTTGTGTACCACAACCATGGACTGCCCTGCAAAAAGACTCTTCAGTTTGCAACAGGTAAACAGCAAAGGAAGTAAATGCACTGCTATTGCCTTGCTGCTGCAATGATTGGGAGTTAGCCAGATTAAAATATGCCTAGGCATTCCTAGGAAGAAGATGCTACAGCCAAAGGCAAAAAATCCAGTCTTTGCCAATCTGATCTGGAAGAAAATTTCCTTCCTCACCCAAAATTTGACCAACAGTATGGCCCTGATTACATGGTAAAGACCTACCAGCCAGTAATCTGAAAGATTTCAAAATACTGGTAGGAGCACTAGTGCATCGCATACGCTTGTGGCCACTGTCCAGTGTTTCAGAGGAAGGAAGAAAAGAACCTGACAAAATAAAACAAAGCCTCACCAACCCATCCTTCCCCATTTCCTGAGAAGAAGACAAATAATTTTTCATAGATTTCATAGACATTCGGGCTGGAAGGGACCCTGGAGGATCATTGAGTCCAGCTCCCTGCCCAGGGGCAGGAAGTCAGCAGGGATCATAGGATCCCAGCAATATAAACCTCCAAAAGTGTCTTGAAGGCGTTCAAAGTGGGTGCTTGAACCACCTCCGGCGGCAGTCTATTCCAAACCTTGGGGTCTCAGACAGTAAAGAAGTTCTTCCTTATGTCCAGCCTGAAACGGTCACAGAGGAGTTTGTGACCATTCAATCTTGTCATCCCTTGGGGCACTCTGGTGAACAGGTGTTCCCCCAGATCCTGGTGAACACCCCTAAATAACTTAAAGGTGGCCACCAGATCGCCCCTGAGCCTGCGCTTTTCCAGGCTGAAGAGTCCCATGGCTCTCAGCCTCTCATCATAAGGTCTGTTATCCTGACCTCTGATCATGTGCGTGGCTCTTCTCTGGGCTCTCTCAAGCTTCTCCACATCCTTTTTGAATTGTGGGGCCCAAAACTGGACACAGTACTCCAGCTGTGGCCTCACCAAGGCTGAGTACAATGAGAGAATGACATTCTGGGATTTGCTTGAGAAGCATCTATGGATGCTAACCAGCGTTTGCTCACTTTACTAGCTGAAGCATCACATTGAAGGCTTATGTTCATCGTGTGGTCAATCATGACCCCCAAGTCCCTTTCATCTGTAGTGCTAACCAGAGTAGCCCTGTTGAGCCTATAAGGATGCTGCAGGTTTTTCCTCCCAAGGTGGAGAACCTTGCATTTTTCGGTGTTAAACACCATCAGGTTCTCATCTGCCCATTTCATGAGTCTGTCAAGATCTGCCTGGATCACCCTCCTGTCCTCAGATGTGGATGCTTTACCCCAGAGTTTGGTGTCGCCGGCAAACTTGGCCAGTCCGCTTCCGATACCAATGTCCACATCATTAATGAAGATGCTGAATAGTGTAGGTCCAAGGACAGAGCCTTGGGGGACCCCACTGGTGACAGGGCACCACAACGATTGACTTCCATCAACCACCACCTTCTGGGTATGACCACGGAGCCAATTCCCCAGGCAGCAGATTGTGGTGAGGCCAAGGCTGCAGGTGGCCAGTTTTGCTAAGAGGAGTCATATTACAGGAGGCGGGAACCCTTCCTAAAATATACAGGCCATGTCTACACAAGTGCTTTACTACTTAGTGCATGAGTAGACTAATTAGCTGTGCAGTAAAGCATTACTGTCTACATGTACAACAGTATTAAGCCGCAGTAAACAAATTTAGACTGCAGTAAGATAGTACTGGGACAGTGCTATCTTAGGCTGGGGTAATTTACTGTGATTAAATGCACGTGTGGATGCTGACCATGGGTGTAAATTGTGCATAGTCAGCCCAGCCAGCAAGTACTTAGGGTCAGAAGGGACCTAAATAGATCATCAGGTCTGATCCCCTACCCCGGGCAGAAACGGGTGCCGGGGTCATATCACCCCAGTCAGATATCTGTCCAGCCTCCTCTTGAAGACCCCCAAGGTAGGAGAGAGTACTATCTCACTTGGGAGCCCATTCCAGAGCCTGGCAGCCCTAACTGTAAAGTACTGTCTCCTGATGTCCAGCCTGAACCTTTTCTCTAACAATTTGTGACCGTTATTCCTAGTAAACCCAGGTGGTGCCCGGGGGAACAGAGATTTCCCCAATTCCCGCTGGTCTCCCCTGGTGAGATTATAAATGGCCACCAGATCTCCTCTCAGCCTTCTCTTGTGGAGACAGAATAGGTTCAGGCCCTTTAACCTATCCATGTAGGGCCTGCGCTGGTGCCCCTTGACCATGTGAGTGGCCCTCCTCTGGACCCTCTCAATGCTCGCCACATCCATCTTGAAGTGTGGCACCCAGAACTGGATTCAGTACTCCAGCTGTGGCCTGACCAATGCCACGTAGAGGGGAAAGATCACCTCCCCGGACCTGCTTGTGATGCATCTGTAGATGCACGACAAGGTGTGGTTAGCCTTACTGATTGCTTTCTCGCATTGGCGGCTCATCTTCAATCTGAAGTCAACAATAACTCCAAGATCCCTTTCTGCCACCGTGTTGACAAGAAGGGTGTTCCCCAGCCTATAGGTGTGCTGCTGGTTCCTTCTCCCTAGATGCAGCCCCTTGCAC
>NW_005841890.1:3769184-3776879 GCF_000455745.1 Alligator sinensis
TTCAGGAAGATGATGTGCACCCCGACATCCTCGTTCAGGGACTTTGTGACCTGATCATAAAAAGAAACCAGGTTACTCTGGCAGGACCTACCCTCAATGAGCCCATGTTGGTTGCCCCTGAGCATTACCTCCCCTGCTGGGCCCTTAGAGATGTGCTCCTTGATAATTTTCTCAAAGGTCTTCCCAAGGACCGAGGTAAGACTGATTGGCCTATAATTGTTGAGGTTCTCCTTTCTCCCCTTCTTGTAAATGGGGACCACATTGGCCCTTTTCCAATCCTCTGGGTACCTGGCCAGTGCCCCATGGTGCTCATAGACCCATGCCAGAGGCCCCGCTATGACCTCCACCAATTCCCTCAGTACCATCGGGTGAAGAGCATCTGGACCTAATGATTTAAACACATCCAGCCCCTCCAAAAGTTCCCAAACTACACCATCCCTGACCCTAGGCATGGTGGTGCCTCCCCTGGGTCTGTTCGCAATTCTATTGGGGGGAGATATCCCGGTCCCTGTTCAGGAATATGGAGGCAAAGAATTTGTTAAAGAGGTCAGCTTTTTCTTTTGTTGCAATCACCAAATTGCCAAGGCTGTCCTGTAGGGGCGCCACATTACCTGGTGCCTTCTTCTTACCTACATATACATCCATAGATTTCTGCAGGCCCATGCTTCTGTATGTGTTTTCAAAAAAAAATGCCTTCTGGAGGAAGCCCCCCTAGACCAGGTGACCTGATCTTAAATAACTTTTCTCACCTCATCACCTGGTTCCAACCAGAAAACAGGAATTATTTGAACCTTGCTGATGTAAACCAATCTTTTTAAAAGTGGTCAGTAGCTCTCGGTGGAGTGACCAGAGTCATCAAACTGGTTCTACACGTTCCCTGGTGGGAAACTTAAGACAAAGGGTCTATGCCCAATAAGGGGGGATGGCAGGTCTCAGATCTGGGGACAGAGAGAGAGGAGGATTTCTTCACAGCATCCACAGGCACCCAGCTGAAGCCCTGAAGCCTGGGCTTACCAGTCACCTGCTGCAGAGGGACCAAGTTTCCTTTCAACCCCATAATGGGAATATCAAATACGGAATCTCCATATTTCATGTGCTGGTTGTTGCCCCAAGAACATCCATATCTTATCATGGTATTCTCTCTATGAAGTTGGCAATTTTCATCTTGAAGCATTTAAGATTGTGTGCCCTCACTGCTTTGTTCAGTAGCCTATCGCAACATTATTCCTATGATTGTTAGACACATCTTCTAATTTCTATCTTAAATTTATTTTATGAGTAGTTCATAGTCATTTGATCTTGCATTGATATTGTTAAATACTTCTTTTCTTTCCTTGGCATTCACCCCACAAATGTATTTATAAAGACCTATCATATCCCCTCTGAATCTTGGTTTTGTTAAATTAAACAAGCCAAGTTCTTTTCACCTCCACTTCTCTCCTGCCTAATCAATCTTAATAAGCAACCAGAATTGTACACAAATACACTGAAAAGGGGCTCACCAATGCATTTTTCAGTGGGACTAGCCCCTCCCAATCTCCTAAAATATCCTACCTAATAAACTTCAGCATTGCATTAACCTTTTTCACAGCTATATCATAGTGTCAGCTCCTTGTCACCATGAGGGACACAGGTCCCTCTCTTCCACCATTGTCTCCATGCCTTAGGCCATAAGGCAAGGGCACATTTTAAGATCCTTTTCACTTAAAAGAGGAAGCAATTTATTTTCATTATTGCTGGTGAAAAGTCAAGAGTTAAAAGGAAGCTATGCATATTTTCCCTCTCTGCCACAATAAAGAAAAACCTCTCCTAATTTAGTGCAAATTTTATATAACCTAGCATTTCACATGCCATTGATATTAGACTTTATCCTTTAGTAATTACTGGTTGTGCACACAGGAATTAATTAGACTGTAGCATTAGTGACTTTTTTGTCTTTCTGAAAGAACCAAAGAATTGAATTTCTAATGTCTGGCATATGAAATATGCCTTTGATTTTGATTAAACACAGACAATTATTTTGCACACAAAGCGAATAAAATCATTTAAATGGTCTACTTTTTTGACATTATCCAGGACCTGCTAGGAATGGTGATGCATTGATTATGGTCTTTGGCACAAAGAGAACTCCTCTCGCCTTTTTCCTATGGTCAACCAAGGCGAGTCATGTTTGTTTTATCCACCATTTGGTTTCCACTTACATTTCTTTCTCACATAAGCCTACAGGTGAAGTAAGTCATAGGTCCACAATCCTTGGCTGAAACCTGTTAATATCAACCCAAAGTTCCATCCTATTTGACATTTATGTTTTCTTGGAGCTGCAGGATGTTGAGGCAAGAGCCATTGTGTGAAGAATGAAATTTCACAGAATCATAGAAAGTCAGAGTTGCAAGGGACCTCAGGAGGTCACATCTAATTCATCCCCCTGCTCAAAGCAGGACCATCCTCAATTAGATCATCTCAGCCAGGGTTTTGTCTGGCTAGGTTTTGAAAACCTCCAAGGATGGAGTTTTGACCACCTCTCTGGGCAGCCTGTTCCAGTGTTTTACTACCGCCCTAGTGAGAAAATTCTTCCTAATATCTAACCTAAACTTCCCTTGCTGCAACTTGAGACCATTACTCCCTTTGCTGTCATCTGCCACCACTGAGAACAGTCCAGCTCCATCCTCTTTCGAACCCCACTTCAAGTAGTTGAAGGATGCTATTAAATCCCTTCTCAGTCTTCTCTTCTCTAGGCTAAATAATCCCAGTTCCCTCAGTCTTTCCTCATAAGTCATGTCCCCCAGCCCTCTCACTATTTTTGTTGCCCTGCGCTGGACTCTCCAATTTGTGCACAACCCTTCTGGAGTGGGGGAAGGGAGGAGGGAACTGAACAAAGTACTCCAGATGTGGCCTCACCAGTGCTGAATAGAGGGGAATAATCACTTCCATTGACCTGCTGGCAACATACCTATCAATACAGCCCAGTATGCTGTTAGCCTTCTTGGCAACAAGGGCACCCTGCTGGCGCATATTCAGCATATTGTCTGCTGTGACCTCCAGGTCCTTTTCTGCAGAGCTGCTGCCTGACCAGTCAGACCCCAGCCCATACTAGTGCATGGGATTGCTCCATCCTAAGTGCAGGACTTTACACTTGTCCTTGTTGAACCTCATGAGAGTTCTTTTGGCCCAATCCTCCAATTTGTCTAGGTCACTCTAAATCCAAGCCCTATCCTCTAGTGTATCTACTACTCCCCACAGCTTGCTGTCATCTGCAAACATGCTGAGGGTGCACTCTATGCCATCTTCCAGGTTGTTGATGAAGACTGTACAAAACTGGCCGCAGGACTGATACCGGCTGCCAACTAGACATCGAGCCATTGATTATTACTCTCTGAAACTGATGCTCCAGCCAGTTTTCTATCCAGCTTATGGTCCATTCATCCAGCCCATACTTACTTAGCTTGCCTTGATTTTGCCTTGCTAAAATCAAGATACACCACATCCACCTGTCTTCCTGCACATACAGAGCCAACCATTTCATCATAGAAGGCAGTCAGGTTGGTCAGGCATGACTTGCCCCTGGTGAATCCATGGTGACTATTCTTAGAAATGGATTAGTGCTTAGAAATGGATTCTTTGAGGATCTAATCCAGGGACTCATGTGAGGCTGACTGGTCTGTAGTCCCCTGGATCCTCCTTTTCCCCTTTCTTAAATAGGGGCACTATGTTTGTTCTTTTCCAATCATCCAGGACCATGGGCGATGCATAGGGGGTGCATGTGGGTGCACGTACACCCCCTGAGATTGGCCTCTGCTGACTCTGCCAGTCGCTCCTGTGAGCAGTCACCACTCACTTCCCCCTGCCCCGCCACCGCCGCCACTGCCAGAGGAGTCTGCAGGAGGTCACCAATCACTGCTGGCTGCCGTTGCCGGTGGCATCTGCAGGTGGTTGCTGATTGCCACCCGCCAACCCCCCCCGCTGACACTGCCGCAGCCACCTGCAGGAGCTCCCTGCTTGCCAGTACCATGCTCCCACTGCCAACACTGCTGCTGCTGCCTGTGGGCAGTCTCTGTGGCCCCCCAGCCTTGGTAGGCATGCGGCATTCATGTCCAGGACCTCTCCTGATCACCATAAGTTTTCAAAGATGATGGCCAATGGCTCTGTGGTCACATCAGCCAATGCTCTCAGCACCCTTGGGTGCATCCCATCTAGCCCCACGGACTTGTACACATGCAGATTTTCTAAGTAGTCCCTAGCCTGTTGTTTCACCATGAAGGGCTGCTCACCTCCACCCCCAACTGTGCTGCCCGGTGCAATAGTCTGGGAGCTGATCTTGCCTGTGAAGTCTGAGGCAAAAAAGTCATTGAGTACTTCAGCCTTTTCTTCATCCTCTGTCACTAGGTTGCCTCCCCCATTCAGTAAGGGACACACACTGTCACTGATCCTCTGATTGCTACTGACATACTTGTGGAAACCCTTCTTGTTACCCTTCATGTCCCTTGCTAGCTGCAACTCCAAATGCAATTTGGCTCTCCTGACTTTATCCCTGCATGCCCGAGCAATGCTCTTATACTCCCCACTATTCTTTTGTCCAAGTTTCTACTTCTGATAAGCTTCCTTTTTGTGATTTAGTTACTGAAGAGTTCCCTGCTAAGCCAAGCTGGTCTTGTGCCATACTTGCTAGCCTTCCTGAGCATCAGGATGATTTGTTCCTGCAATCTCAGTAAGGCTTCTTGAAAGTACAACCAGCTCTCCTGGACTCCTCTCCCCCTCAGTCTGGCTTCCCAGGGGATCCTGCTCATGAGTTCCCCAAGTGAGTCGAAGTCTGCTTTTCTGAAGTCCAGGGTTCTTACTCTGCTGGTCTCCATCTTTCCTTTCCTCAGGATCCTGAACTCAATCATCTCGTGGTTACTGCTGCCCGTGTTGCCGTCCACTACTACACCCCTCACTAATTCTTCCCTATTTGTGAGCAGCATGGCCCCTAGTTGGCCACTACAGCACTTGCACCAGGAAGCTGTCCACAACATTTTAGAAATCTTCCTGATTGCCTGTACACTTCTGTTTTGCCCTCCCAGCAGATATCAGGGTGACTGAAGTCCCCCAAGACAACCAGGGGCTGTGATTGGGAAACTTCTGCTAGCTGCTTGAACAAAGTCTCATCTACCACTTCCCCCTGGTCTAGTGGTCTATAGCAGAAGCCCCCATGACATCACCCTTTCTGCTCCTGCCACTGACCCTAACCCACAGGTTCTCAACAGGCCTATCTCCAGCTTCATACAGGAGCTCTGAGCAATCATATGGCTCTTTTACATAAAGTGCAACTCCTCCTCCTCTTTTTCCCTGCCTGTCCTTCCTGAGTAGTTTATACCCCTCCATGACAGTGCTCCACTTATGCAAGCTCCTACCAGGTCTCTGTTATTCCAATCATATCATTGCTCCATGACTGTGCAAGGACTTTCAGTTCTTCCTGCTTGTTTCCCTGGCGCTGTGCATTCATGTACGGGCACCTGAGGTAAGTAGTTGATTGCACCGATTTCTCAGAAAGTATGAGAGCACCTCCTCTGTTGCCCCCTGATGCTTGTTCTTCCTCCAGGTCTCCCACTTCCCCACTTACCTCATCACTTTGGTCTCCATCCCCCAGTGAACCTAGTTTAAAGCCCTCTTCACTAGGTGAGCGAGCCTGTCTGCAAAGATATTCTTCCCTCTCTTTATTAGGTGGATCCCATCTCTTCCCAGAAATCCTTCTTCTTGGAAGAACTTCCCATGGTCAAAGAAGCCAAAGCCCTACTGGCAACACCACCTGTGCAGTCAGGTGTTGATCTGCAGGATGTACCTGCTCTTGCTTGGGCCCTTTCCCTTGACTGGAAGGATCAGTGATAACACAACCTGAGCCCCAGACTCCCTCACCATTGCACCCAGATCCCTGTAGTCACTTTTGTTATGCTCAGGGTCTCCCTGGGCAGTATCATGGGTGCCCACATGAATGAGCAGCATGGGGTAGTAGTCAGAGGGCCGGATGAGTTCAGTAGTCCCTCCATGATATCAGGTTGGCAGATGGCTCCCCCCATCCCCTGCAGAAGGGAGTCTCCAGCCATCACCACCTGTCACTTCTTCTGGTTGGCAGTTGTCTCAATCCTTCCCACCTTGGAGAGGCCTGGCCTGTCTTCCTCCACCAAAGGAATGTGCTCCTCCTTCTGTGCTGCTAAGGCTGCATATCTGTTCTCCAGACAAACCACTGCACATGGGGGTGAAGATCTCTGCTGGCTGCCAAAAGTCACAAGCTTCCAGTTTCCACCCTCCTGGGTGTCCATAGCCTCTCTCTTCTCCAGTGCTTCATCTGGCATTTCTTCCTCCACAGTTCTGGAGATCTTCTCCAGCATTGAACTGATGAACTCTTAATAGTGGAGGATGCTTTGGAGCCTTGCCACCTCCTCCTATAGTTCTCTTGCTTGTTACCTGAGCGACACCACCAGGAGGCACCGCTCACACTGCAGGCATTCCCTGATCTGGCCAGCACTGGAAGGAACCTGCAAGCTGCAGTTTCCTCTGCACCAAACCTGGATCTGGGTGGAAGTGTTGATGGTGAGTGGTCCTGGACACAAACCTCACAGGTGCAAGCATAGGTCTCTGGCATCGTGATGTCCTCTAGCCATCTCCCTGGATCTCTTAACCTCCTTTATTTCTCTTACTGCTCTTCTTCTAAGCACACCTCCCCTGGCAAACTCACCTGGAAGCTGACCTGTTTCTTGTTCTTCACCCTAAGGGGTTCCTTTTTTTCCTGCTTCCTCACACCAAGCTTAAAGGCTTGACACTCAAAAAGGTAGGGAGGGTGCCTATGAATTGGCCTGCAAACTGCTTACCCTGTTTGCAGCCCCTGTTTGCTGGCTCCCTGGACTGTCCCTCTTCCTCCTCTTGCCCCCAGCAAACTGCCTGCAAACTGCTTATCCTGTTTGCAGTCACTGGTCACTGGCTCTCTGGTCACCTTGGGAGTCTCCTTTTATACATTGCTGGGCCTGGACTAGCTCTCCCCTCTTGTTAGGGCTTCTGTCAGGCCCAGTCAGCAATCACTCAGCAGTCAGCAACACTCCCAGCTTCTCAGAGCACACCCCCCAAACACGCACAGCCCACCAAAAAACACGCAGCAAACCAAAGGCACAGACAGCTGGATCACTTACTTTGTCTTTTCCTTTTCTGTGGCAGCTGGATCATTTACCTTTTCTTTGTCTTTACATTTTCTTTTCTGTGTAAATGAATTTAGATTTTCATTGATTTCACGTTTGGTTTTCCTTCTCCATTATGACAGCTTTCTCAATTTTAACATCATTTTATCACTTCTGGATCCTGCTATCCCTACCCACAGTGAGCAGTGCCTTTTCCAGTAGGACAGCCCATTGATTTGAATAGGACTGAAGCTGGAAAACAGGTGGCTGTGGTCTTGTGAAGTAAAATGCAGAGGGTGGGCATTTATTAGGTATGCTTATGCAGACACAATATACAATTGTTTTTACCTGCTTTAAAAGGGTAATTATAATAAGCTGAACAACACTTCTGTAGTACCTGAGTATCCTGACATGTGGCTAAACTTTGCATAACCTTCAGACATGGCTGTTGTAAAACGTATTTATTTATTTTGTAAGGCTCATTTAACATGTACAGGCAGCATACATGGTTTGAAAAACAAAGTTAAGCAGAACGATAGGGCCCAAACTGTAG
>NW_005841890.1:3776910-3789295 GCF_000455745.1 Alligator sinensis
ATACTGTAAATCAGTGGTGCTCGACCTATGGCCAATTGTTTCTAGGAAAGAATCAAGGATCAAAAGATGAGTGAATGTTTAGGGAAATTATGTGAGTAACAACGTATGTGTATCTGAAGACTAGAAGAAACTATTGGAACAATACAGACCTGCTGGGAAATGACACAACCATGAATTTGCTGATTACTGGGACAGCCTATCTGTACCCACCATGATCATTTAAGTGGCTATTATTCCATTTTGCCCTATCTGCTAAACTAGTATATATCTGTAATCTGCAGTGATAATATATTGTCCTAATATCCTCTGCCAGCATGGGGCTGCTTTGACCCATTTCATCATGCTATGGAGGGGCTGGCTGGGGAATAACAGTGCTCCAATGTGGGGCTAGCCAGGAGACAGCTCTCACACTAAAGTACCCTCATGCCCAAGCCAGTGTTTACATGTGCAGTGATGTGGAGTAAAAAACTCTGCAGAACGTTAGTATTTGTAGTTATAAGTACTTCCCTGCTGCACAGTTTATTAGTTTCCTGGAGCCTAATAGGGCCGCATGTATAGATGCTGAGATGTTTACTGTGGAGCTAATCAGGCAGCTCCGCAGTTAACATCTCATGTAGACATGCCCAGTTTTGTAAAGTTGTTGGAGTAAGTTTGAGCATGATACAACTTCTGGCATAAGGAAATACAGTGGTTCTAAATCACACGGAAATGTACAGGAAAAACTACAAAAACATCAAGGGAACATTGTAAAAGCCCATGTACATGTTAGGCACTTCAATTAATAGATCACCATAGCAACTTACTAAACTCACATCAAAAGAATAGAACTAGAGTAGGAGTACTGGCACCATGAAGCATGTGACCCTCAGCTCTCACGTCCCAGGAGAATGTCCTAACACCGGGCTACAGAATAGTCAAAATGGGGGTTATACTGTTGGGATGCTGTTGGGTCCCATACTGTTGAAGCCAGGACACTGTGGAGAGAGGAATGCAAGTTTCATGGGACCCAAGAGAGAGAAGGACTGTGTAAGTAAGGATAAGGGCTACATGATAAACCACTGGAAAAGCCAAATCTTGGTTTCTGATCTCTGCTTCTCATGCTATTTATGCAGAGACTCTAATGCAAAGATACCGGACCCTGCTCCTTTCTTGTTTTTTGTCTAGCCATATGTGTCTATACAATGCTGGCATCATGCCCCAGCTGGGCTGGTCCTGAACATGGCCTGCCCACCTGTTCCATGCTCCAAACTCAGAAATATGCTGGTGAAGCTTCTCAAGTGCCTCATCCTAGAACAGTATTCAGGACTTTAATTTCCAGCAGCCTTATGGACAGCTGAAGAGGATGGCCCTACAGCAGCTTCCCTCCAGGCTTGGGGAATGTGAACGGGGTGTGCTTGAGAAAGACTGAACTGGGACATGCTGCTGTGGAGAAGGCATCCCTAATGAGTCTTACATTCCTTACATCTTCAATGAGAAGAGTGCATCAGGATAGTGAACCACCAATCCAATTTTACTTTAGTGCACAGTATCAAGAAGAGAATAAACCTTGAGTAAAGTAGGTTTCTGTGGCTTCTCCATGCATGAAGCCGTAAATCAAAAGAGGTCCATTTGTATGGCAGATAGACAAATGATCCGTCTTCTTGCCCAGATCCAGAATTTGCACATATACATGGCCAATTTGACAATTAAGGTCCGACCTTGCAATATGCCAAGTTCATTCAGTTCCCACTGAGGGCAATGTAAGATGAAACACCTTGTTGATCTGAATCCCTAATAAGGCTGGTTCTCTCTCACCTGCTCAATGATTAAATTAATCAGACATTAGTTTAATCTCTCTATGTGTGATCTTCTCAACTGTATCAAGATCCTTCAGAATAGGAATGACTGTCTTGCTGAAAATTCTAGCCCACTAACTCATTTTTTCCAAATATAATCTGCATTTAAGTGTCCTCGTAGTTAATCTGAATAAGTATAATTTTGTTTTTGATACTTATGGAATAACTCCAAGCAATCCTTAGAGAGCACATTCATCTTTTCTTTTGTGTCATTATTATTCTACCGTGCATGGTGTGTAATGGAAATAGCATAATTATTTTGCCTGTTTCCAGTTTAAGCTCAAAAGGCTGGGACAAATCCAGTTTTTAATGATTTTGCTGGCTCTTTGTGTGTCCATTTGTTTAATGTCTTCATGCTGAACAAAACCAGTATTATGAGAGAGACAGAGCTGTAGTGGGCTCACTAGGTCAGTGGATTGACATTTTTATATCAAATTGCAATATAATATGAAAGTAGTTTTGCTTAAGTTGTTCTGATTTCCAGGGGGCAAAGCTCTCATTTTCTACGTAGTCCTAGTTTTAACAGGCTCCGAGCATGGTGAGTTATCTTAAAGACTGCTGTAAAAGTGAATATAAATATGAAGCTTCATTTCAGAGCTACAGGGTAACAAGTAATATTTTTTTCCCCAGAACAACAAACCACATGGAAAAAGTATATTAAAATAATGTAGCTAATGAGAATCTTATTTACATATTCATTTTTAAAGTAAATTCACTGCACCCCTGGGATATAAGCATAATTAATACTAACATTAGGCCCAAGAATTAGGTAATTATGGAATAAAAGAATTTGTGATTTTTTTGCAAATAAAACCGTATTTTTTGTTTATTGTTCTGTTATTCCCCCCTTCATAAATGTGAGCGTGTTCTTCTAGGGCACACAACAAGATGTTATAGCTTTGTCTTCACTCATTTCGGTGTCAGTCTCACCTGCCATGACTTTGATGGGCGTAATTAAGGGGAACACCACACGAGAGGAGTGCTCACTTAGTTTTAATAATGATCATCAGCAATGCCCGCTCACAAGAAGTGTAACTCAGCTAGCCGCCAGCTGTCAGTCCCTCAGCTGGTTCTCCATACAAGTTCCTGATTCACTTATCAGTCCCACAATGAGCACTCGCCGGGTGGGAGTTTGCAAGCCCACCCCGCTTATCAATTCACAGCAACAAAGTCCTTGTCACAGATCCGGATGGAGCTGCAATCATCCGGCTGAATCAGCAGTTCATCTTCCAATGGGCTGGATGCCTGACACTCACCACTTCAACAATTCTTGGCGAATCTTTCTCTCCTAGCCTGCGCCTCCGTGCAGGTTGCTTGCCATCTCTGGCATCTAAAGCCTCAGCTCCTTTTCCCCTTCTGGGGAAATGCTGATCACACCCAGTTCTTTATACAATGTTTCCACCTGGCTGTTGTCAATCTCCAGTTGTCCACTGCCTTCGGGGAAGACTTAATTGGCAATTAAGCCTTTTCTTATCTCAATCTGATTGAGCACGTTGTCACTGTCAGCAAGTAATGGACACTTAATCAAAGTCCATAGTGTGTATTTAGTGTCCTGGATGGGCGAACAGTCAACATGTCACCCAGTTCAATGGGTCGGACAGAGAGTTCTCAACAAAATGGGTGCTTTTCCCAAATGTTCCTGTAACAGGGGCAGTGTCTCCCTGTTACAATAAACATTCAGGCAGATATGCATATATTCACCAGATTGCTGATGGTGAAAAAAACATAATTTATACTAACACAAAGAGTATCCAAAATGGGAATACATTCATGACCAGTTCAGAAAACTCTCTATTCTCACAAGGTACATCTTCTTACAATGTGACTATATTTGGAAGACCAATGAAAATGATATTGAAGGACCTGAGAATTTATTTCATTCACAATGAGATAGATTATGAGTATACCCCCATGACCTCTACCTTTTAGTCTGTCAGTCTGCTTCTATCACTCAACTTTTATGCTTCTATGGCTGAATATGGGCAAAGCTCCAAGATTTGGTGCCTTGATTCAGTATGCCATGAATAAGTGATTCCTGTGAGGAGAGTTGAACAAATTGGATTGTTTCACCCAGGAAAAGAGAAGATTGCCACACCTTTATTCTTTATACTTCAGTTCAGGAAGCTAGTACCAGACATGGGGATGCTCTCTCACTGGGTGTGGTGTTTGTGGGGTTTCTTCCTTCCTGGTCTATTTCTCTCTCTTCTTCTTCAATTGCCAAACCTTTTTGCACTTGTAAATTTTGTTGGGGTCTCAGCCCCTTTTCTGTGGCTGAAGCCATTAGATCAAGGTTCACTGTTTTGGTCTTCGCTCCTGGGGCCCCTGCTCTGTCTCTTCCCCTTCTTGGGCACTGTTTTGGCTCTGGGTCCTCAGGCCCTGTCTCCGGCCCTCTTAGGGTGTCACTAGGACCTTGACCTCCCCAGTACTCCCAACTCCATAACATTGGTTTGGTTCATAAAGAAAGGTAAAAAAGAAAAAGCTAAGTAGCAACCAAGAGTCCTCGCCTCTGGTAAGATACAAAAAAAATGGAAATTGAAATTGAAAGTAGTGTTCTTTCTAATGATAGTCTCTCTCTCTCTCTGGGCATTAAAGCCTCAACAGTAGGCTGTCTTTTCTTGCTTGGCAGACTTTCTCTCAGCTTCCCTGTGGCTGGGTCACCACACTCCAGTTTCAGGAACTCCAAATCATGACTTCTCTCACCTTCCTTCATAAATGCTGCCTCAGGTCCTGCTTGGATACTCTTCCCTTTCCCTTTTCCAGCCCTCTAGTTGGGGTTTAAGTAGTGAGGTGCATCTTCTCCCTTTACCATGCTCATCTCTGGAGCACTGGTGAAGAAGCTGCTATTGACTTAATTGGCCAGATTAAACCACCAGCTCTTTAATTTTAAAGAGACTGGTCCTCTGTTCTTCAGCCTGAGACTCCCTTTCTTCCTACCTTCTCTTTAACCCCTTCACCCTCAGTCTTTCCATCTCTTTCCTCACTGTGTAGTAACAGGATAAGGGTTCCCTGTTAGAATTACCTTCAGAGACAGTGGAATCTCCATCATTGGAGTTTTAAAGAGGTTAGAAAATAACCTCTATTATGGGAAGGTCTAAGTATACGTGATCCTGTCTCTGAGAAGAATGCTGGAGTAGATGACTTCCTGGGGTCCTTTCCAGCTTTATAGTTCTGTAGCTGGATCCCTTAGTAAGGAATATTTGATTTTCCATAAAGAAGTTTAAAGTAGTTATGGGCAGGTAGAAGTGGATCCAAATGGTAGCAGGAAGATGCTTTTAAAGCCAGTCAAAGACTGACAGTTTAAACATAATATCCATTTGATTAACCTGTGCTCTTGCCAACTATGATGGCTCATGGAGCAGATACAGCACAGAAAGCCTCTCTCAGCCTGTTTTATTATATCTAGATGACATCTTGGTACATGCTAAATCTTAGGAACTAGAACTGGTGCATTTACAAATGGTTGGAGGTAGGCATAAATTTGCTAGTTTGAAATTAAAGTCAAGGGAAAAAGAGTTGTTTTAAAAAGGAGAGTGATTTATCTTGGTCACTTCATTGGCAAGGAAGGGATTTCTGCTGATAAAAGGAAAATATTTGAGAATGTGAAGTGTTTTCTAGGACTTTTTTCATGTTGTGGCAGATTCATTTGTGGGATTTCTAACATAGCAAGATGACTGCTTAATGATTAGTTGATAGAAGAAAATTTTTACCTCTCCCAAAAGTGTAGCCAGGAAAATTAAAATATGAGGAACATGTTCTGAATGTATTACATAATTTTGTAGAAGAGTTTACAATGACACCTGAATTCACAAATACATTATTAATTGCAGGCCAGAAGTCAAAATTACAAAATTTGTCACCTCTCTTTTCTTTTGCATAGTTTGGCCTTTTTCATCCTTACTAAAAGATAACCACCCACAGAAGATAAAAGATGACCAAGAAAATACAGTCGTCTTGGCTTGTCTCTGAAAGATGCCATATATAAAAAAAGAAAGTAATGTGCCTATTTTATAGCAGTCTTACTCAGCAGAGGACAGAGAACAAGAAAGAACTGGAAGAAAAAGAAGAGGAGCAAAAGTTAATGAAACAGTTTTCCAACATGCCACTTGGACAGAAATTTTCTGGTCTTCTCTACTCAGGCAAACATATCTAAATACCCAGCCATGTCCCCTAGGAAAGGTGTTTCAAAACATACTATCTTCTGTAACTTGTGTCTGCTTGCCTGCCAGCTAGGAGTGTGCGAAATGGGCCCTATTCAATCTGGATTTGGATTCAGCCTGAATCAGGGATATTGATTCAATTTGTTGATTCAGTTCACTGTCCTTGATTCAATTTGGCCAAATCTGAATCTGAAGATTCAATGCTGATTCAGAGAATCAGCGATTTGCACATAAACACAGCTTTAAATGTTTTTTCTACATACCTCAAGGTACCAGGCACAGCTTGCTAACGCTATGATGCTGGGGCAGATGAAGCACCCCACAGGAATGCGGGGGGGGGTCCCCTGTGTGCTCAGCAGTGAACCCAGAAGTGGACCAGAAGTACTTCCAGTCCACTTCTGGGTCTGTCAGGGTGTGTGCTGGGGACCCCCCTGTGCTCCCCTGGATCAGTGATCAGTCACAGGGGGCCCTGGGTGCCCTCTAGACCCAGGAGGCACCAGTCACCAAGCTGGGGGAGGCATGGGGGCCTCCCAGTGTGCTCCCTGGTGGACCTGGAAGTGGACTGGAAGTGCTTCTGGTCCACTTCTGGGTCTGCTGCTGAGCGTGCTGGGGATACCTCTGCATTCCTGTGGGACGCTCCATCTGCCCCACCATCGCAGAATTCACAAGCCACCTGCTACCTAGAGGTATGTAGAAGAAACATTTAAAGCTGTGTCTAGGTCCGAATCACCAAATCTTTCCGAATCACTCTAATTCAATTCAGAGGGTTCTGATTCGATTCAGAGAGATTAAATCCTGATTTTATTTGGATTCAGAGATTTGGCCACTGAATTGGGCCAAATATCTGCCAAATTGAATCAGTGACTGAAGCTTTCCACAGCCCTACTGCCAGCCTCCAAGTTGTTTTCTGAATGAGAGGGAAAGGGAGTGGAGGGAGTTCGGATTGGATTTTTTTCACCCCCAGCTGAAGCGTGGGTTGGGTGTATTGGAGCCTCCCCCCAGAGGTGGGGGTGGCTCCAATTCCCCCCCACCTTCCAGCACTGGATAAGGAGCCCCTAGAATGAACTCTTTCTGCTCCCTTCCCTCCCCCTGCCACTTCTGAAAACAGAGACAGGCTCTGAGGGAAGAGGGGCTACTGCTAGGAGAAACCAGATGCAGGCTGGCAGCCAGCAGCTAGATTCCCCTCCCCCCTGGCTCCAATAGTGAACTTCTGTTTGATTTGGGTGAAAACATTCTGAGTTACAGCGGGGAGCTGCACTTCTGTAGCTATAATTGTAACCAGTTATCTGAAAGGATTCCACAGGCACACTCTTTAGTCTAGAAAGACCATGTGTGTCAGTACAGCACCCAGCAGTGGACCCTTAATCTTGGTTAGAGCTTATAGGTACTACTGTAAAACAAATAATTATTGATAATGAAGTCACTGGAGTTAGAAAACAGTACATAAAAAAATCATATACAGTCACTGCAATACAGCTAGTTCATATTACCTTTAAAACTGCTGGAATAATTTAATATGTAGTATATACAATATTTATTCAGCAGAAGAGTATTATATATCTACTCATTATACCACTGGAACCACTGGAACCTCAGGTTCTGCTATACCCCTGATAAAGGTGGGATAGTTGCCCTAACAGTGCTGCTGTTTACACTTGCAGAAAGTACAACAGTGTGTGTGAAATTAGATGGCTAAGGTGGATACAACTCAACTGTTTCAACTTGCTACTTTTGAAATAGAGCAATGAAAGCACCAACAAAAGATACCTCTGCACTGGGCAAGGCTTAAGGTAGTGGGTTGAATAGATTGGGAACTTTCTAGCAAAATGGTTTCTAGTTGAAAAGTGCAGATTTGTCAACTCTATAATACTTTGCTGGAGATTAAGCACTAGTTTCAACAGGGAAGGTTCCTTGGGAATAGGATGTACTTCCTTGTCAAAATCAGGGAGGGAGAGGGGCACCCACATTCACCCAAAATAGGCACTCTCTTACCTCTTTGTTTATTGTAGTCCACAGAAAATAGGTAGACAGGAGACTTGAACCCCGACCTCCTAAGTGTCTTATCCACTAGGCTGTTGGCCTAGGTGTCTTAGCCTCTTCTACTTGATAGAATCCAATCATAGTATCATAGTACTTAGGGTCGGAAGGGACCTAAGCAGATCATCAGGTCCGACCCCCTGCCTTGGGCAGGAATGGGTGCCGGGATCATATCACCCGAGCCAAATATCTGTCCAGCCTCCTCTTGAAGACCCCCAAGGTAGGAGAGTACTCTTCTTGAATGGACTTCCACCTCACTTTAGCTAGCTGGGCAAAGGGAGCTAAAAGACTGGTCCCTTCCCTCTTCCCTCAAGAATCCACAGCTAGGTGTGCTGTAACAGATAGCATGTATTGATCAGAGAGGAAGAGACTGGGGAAGGCGTACAGGATGTAGGAATGTTAAAAGAAAATGCCTTAAGCAACACGGACTGGGCTTGTTTGCCGTTTTAACGCATGGCTAAGGTTACATGATCCTAATTTAATGGCTAAATTTAAGGTAAGCTACTTCATAGTATCATAGTACTTAGGGTCAGAAGGGACCTAAATAGATCATCAGGTCTGACCCCCTACCCCGGGCAGGAAGGGGTGCCGGGGTCATATCACCCCAGTCAAATATTTGTCCAGCCTCCTCTTGAAGACCCCCAAGGTAGGAGAGAGTACTACCTCACTTGGGAGCCCATTCCAGAGCCTGGTAGCCCTAACTGTGAAGTACTGTCTCCTGATGTCCAGCCTGAACCTTCTCTATAACAATTTGTGACCGTTATTCCTAGTAAACCCAGGTGGTGCCTGGGGGAACAGAGATTTCCCCAATTCCCGCTGGTCTCCCCTGGTGAGTTTGTAAATGGCCACCAGATCTCCTTAGCCTTCTCTTGTGGAGACTGAATAGGTTCAGGCCCTTTAGCCTGACTTCATAGGGCCTGCCCTGCTGCCCCTTGTGGCTTCTTCTTACTTCCTATGTATTTGAAAAAGGACTTTTTATTATCCTTAATTCTGGTTGCTAGCCCTAGCTCCATCTCTGCCTTGGCCTTCCTAACAGCCTCCCTACAGTCCTGAGCAATGGAGGTGTAATCCTCCTCGGTGATAGCCCCTTGCTTCCACTGTTTGTATGCCTCCTTTTTTGCTCTCAGGCATCCTTGCCTTTGCCAAGCCATGGGGGCTTCTTAGCACTCCTGCCCCCCCGGGGCACTTTGGGACTGACTCCCTTTGAGCTTGGAGGATCGTCTCTTTGAGGAACAACCACCCATCTTGGACTCCAATCTCATTGAAGCTCCAAGACCCCAATGCATCTCCCCTACTAACCTTTTTAGCTTACAAAAGCTGGCCCTCCTGAAGTCGAGGACCTCTGCCTTGCTTCTTGCTTTCACCACCCTGCTCTGGATAGTAAATTCCAGCAGGTGATGATCACTGTCGCCCAGGTGGTTGAGTACCCTCAGACCCCTCACCAGGTTGTCAGCTGTGGCAAGGACCAAGTCCAGCATGGCATTTTACCTGGTGGGACTGTGCACCTCCTGGGTTAGGTGAAGGTCCTATATCCTGGCTAGGAACTACATGAGCAGTTGGACCTGGCTGACTGCTCCTCTCAGCAGATGTCTGGGTAGTTTATGTCGCCCATGACAACCACATGACTTTACAGCCTCCGTGAGCAGACCTGAGAATTCCAGGTCCAATTCATCCCCCTGGTGGGGTGGTCTGTAGTAGATGCACACTATCAAGTCCCTTTCCCCATGCCCCCTTGCATTCTTACCCAGAGTGCCTCATTTTGCCCTTCCTCTGACCCCATTCTTATCATTGAGAAAGTGTATTGCTCTTTGATGTATAGCACTACCCACCCCCGCTTTCCCTGCTCTGCCTCACCTGTAGAGCCTGTATCCCTCAATGTCCACTGTCCAGTCATGGGTAGAATCTCACCAGGTTCCCGTGAACCCCACTAGGTCTGGATTTTTGCTAGCTAGCAGGAGGGCGAGTTCCTCCTGCTTATTCCTCATGCTTTCAGCATTTGTGTATAGGCATTTGAGGCCTCCTGTAGGTGCCCATGGCACCCCTTTTTCCTAAGCCTGCTCTGGCCCCTGTCACTTACCTGGGTACTACCTGTGCATGTCACCTGGCTTGATGGAGAAGTGTCCTCATGTTCCTCTGTGTCCCTGTCTCCCGACGAATCTAGTTTAAAGCTCGCTGTACCAGATCAGCCAGCCTGGAAGAAAAAAATAGATATTCATTGCCCAGAAACTTGAACCTCAGGTCAGTCTCTCTTTCCTGATCTCTTCCCTCCTCTCCCCCACCCATACCTTTTTCCACTACCCAACTCTGTTTTTCTGTAAACTTCCCTCAAAGGTATTAGGTTCATTCCAATGCACAATGGGGACATTTTTGAAATTGTAAAAGCTTTTGTAGGACAAGAAAGCTGTTTCCTGTACAGTTCAAATATTAACAGGTTGGTTTCTGGGGCTTCATCTTATAAATACTGAATGCACATAACTCCTGTTCAAATTGATAGGGATTTCGTTATTTGGAGGAGGGCAAAAATCACATAGGTACACACAGGGTAACAAAATAAATCTTTGTGCTTCAAATCTTTAAATGATTTTCCCATGAAGCAGTTCCCAGAACTATCCATGGCCTGCATTTGCCTTTGCTCACTGCATTCCCTGTTTATTCCAGACCACCTGGTAATGCTTTATGCTGTGTGCCATTTAGTAGGATTTCTGGTCTCATTTTTCATTCCACATTATCTTATTTTTTATCCTTGCCTCCTTTCTTCCAGCTTGTTGTAAGGATTCCTCTCAGCATTTTGCTATGATATTTTCACTTGCAAAAATTCCATTTGGAGAGATGCTAAATGATTTCACATTAATTCACATAGCTATACGTAGCATGCTTCAGCAAGCTCGCTTATGTGGGCATATACAGAATAATCTCCAGCATTTTCTGACTGCATGGGAAGGAAAACAGCATATCTTTACACTCTCCCAGGCAATGAAACAATTTAATCTGAAGTTATATAATGCACAGTTATTCAACTCAGAACAGACTGAAGCAAGCTGGAAGTTGGTCTGAACATAGTAATTGCCATATTGGATCAGACCAGTGGTCTGTCAAGCACAGAACTGTTTCCAAGGCTGTGTGTATACTAAAACATTTTGCAGCAATTGCCCCACAATGCTACAGCTCCACTGGTGCTAGCAAAAAGAATTAGTTTCTAGGCTAATTCTAGAAGCTCTAGTGTAAATTATAGAGAACCTCTTAGAGGACCAGAATTAAGAAGCATATCCTGTCCGAGGAGGAAGCTTCTTTCCAAGTTCCTCATGAGTGGTTGGGTACATGTTGCCAAATATGTGGGTCCAAATTCTTTATCAATCTCCAGTATACTATCACAGTGGCACTTACTCATATACAAGGTAGTTAGCCTAGTTAGTTTGAAGTCGAGTACATGGTGGGCCAGGGTGGGATACATGGTGGGACGGGTGGCATCTTAGAGAATAACCCTCCCTATGGAAATTTGTCTTTTCTAACTGAAGATGCTTCCCTTCTCTGGACGCTTTTTATTTCTGGTATGTCACTCTTGAGATGGGGTGGCCACAGTTAACACAGTATCCAAAATTAATGCATGCCGCTGCCTTAAATCAAGGCATTATCATATTTTTAGGATTTCTTTCAAGCCCTCACTTAATACATCTTGACATCTTGCTTGCTTCTTGACTGCTACTGTGGATTGAGCAGATGTTTTCATGGAGCTATACACAATGACAGCTAGATCTTTTTTTTCCAGAGTGATTACATTTAATTTATAACCCAGCAATGCATAGGGATAGTTTCAATTGTGCATATCACTTTGAACTTATCTGCAATATATTTTCATTTGTTACTAAAATGTTGTCTAGACACCAGATTTAGCTTGCTGTTCTAGAGTTTTGAAAGACTGAGAATCTGGGCCACAATCAAGTGAGAAATAAGGGGTTTCATTCAATGAATGAGGGGTAAACTACGGCAGACATTAGTTGTCATCTATTGTGGGGAAGAAAGCATACACAGGCAGTTCTCACAGGGCAGCTGATGTCCTGGCCTCATATACCTTGAGCTAACTTATTTGTGTGCCCACATCCTTATTCACCCTTGACTGGCCTAAATGATATCATACAACATGACACAACATTGGCGATATGTGGGGGGTGTACGCGGGTGCAGGTGCACCCCCTGAGATCAGCTGTCTACCCCCTGGAAACTCACCCATGAAACTGGAAGTGCCAGTGGAAGTGCACTTCCAGTTTCATTGCTGGGTTGGTGATTGGCCACTGGGGGATCCCTCCACCCCCAGTCAGTGATTGGCTGCTGGCCCCCACCCCCATCAGTGATTTGGTG
>NW_005841890.1:3789390-3874048 GCF_000455745.1 Alligator sinensis
CCCCCCGGCCTCAGGAGGCATCCATGTGACACAACAAAAATAATTTTCTTGTAGAAATGATCTTGCCACCAAACTCACTTCTCTGGATCATTAACAATATTTATTTATTATTCATAATAAGCTGGGGCTCCTTAAACTGAAAAGAAAGCATGGTTTGTCCCTGAAGGAGTTCACAAACTAAAGAAAACTCTAAGGCCAGAGGTGTAACATATAAACTGAATGGCCACGGAGGTGACTGTACATGGGTAGCATGAAGATTATGTTTACCATTTTTTAAAACATATTAAAACCCCCCCCAGTTCTCGGGTACTTCTCAGACATGTCAGCCTAACACAGCTAGTTTTCTTTTAAGCATCACAATGCAGGTCATGCAGAATGGCGCCAGTCTCCCTGTATCAACCTTCCTGCCATGGTAAAATTTGCTTATCAGTTTTGTACCCTTTGCCCTTTCATTTCTAACCCATTTCCAATTTATGGTCGAGCTTCACCTCTCGCCCCAAGACTTCTTCACTAAATGACCTCTTGTGAGGAATACTGCTAAAGGCTTTTTGAAAAACCTAAAAATTGATATTGTGGTTTTATCCTGATTCCATGGCCTTGATTCAGTTATCAATCAGTAATTAGGAAAGGCACTTAATCACATACTTGAAATGCTCTGCTTAAATGCCTAAATGCTCTGCTTAACAGGATTGGACTTCAGCGCATGCTGAGCTTGGTTAACTAGATCCTTAAAGGCCTACCTAGGCAAATGGCTCAATTTATTCCTTACATTGTCTCCCAAACTCCACTCTTGTTTTTTCCCCTCTTTAATTTACTTTGTATGTATTGTAGGGGATAGCTTCTCTGTGGCAGTGACTGTTTGCTTTGCTACACATTTATATGGCACCTCACCCTGCTGCTTGCTTTGGTGTTCAGAGCACTACAGTTATGGAAATATCTACAACTACTACTAAAAATAATGTGGTGAGGCACAGAAGCCATCTAGGTGTTTTATTACTATCTTTAGCTGTAATATCTTCACGGAGTTGGCATGGCCAGTACCTGTTCTGTGTAGAGAGACTGTGGAGAAGTGGCTATCAATTCTGCCTGCATATAAATGGAGGGTGCTCATTCTGCTGTAGCTAATGCACAGTGAAAGAAAAATTCAAAATGTCATGGGCTTCCTTCCTCTTTGTGTCTGCAGAAGTATAATGCGCCTCATATCACACAGATCATCCAGGTGGCATTCAGCTGTAGCTCTCCTCTCCCATTTTTCCCCATTTCATGCCATGCTGGTATTCTACAAATTATTTCTATGTCTGGCTATAGAGGAGATTGATGTAGATCAGAGTTCTCAATTTCTCCCATCACCAAGTTGGCAATGATAACTGAAACTGAGGATCCTTTTACAGCTCTGAATGAAGAATAAATCTATAAAAAATTAATTAACCTCTGCAGTGCTTATTGAATCTTTACTGGGTTTAATCACAATTTTTGTAGCTTATGAAATGCTTGGTATATTTTTGATTCTTGTACAATAGATTGAATTGGCTTTATGTACAAACCAAATCTGTAAAATAATCAAAGTAATTGATGTTTTTATGAGGGATGTGTTGCTAGTGGCACCCCTGCCTTCCTGAACAGGCTAAGAAAAAAACAAAACAAAACAAAACATAACCTGGCTTCTATTTTCTTCTTTTTTCCCCCTTAATTACCTGTATTAAAAAGAAAAACAAAAAAAAAAAGAGCAAGGGAGAAGAGACAAATTAATGCAAGAAAAGGGAGGAATGTCATGCATTATTTACGACTTATGGGATGTGCTCAACGCTGGTTGTGTGCCGTATCCTGAACAGGTTTCCCTCTCCAATCACAGTTTTGCCAACCACGGTTTTGAGTATCCACACTTCAGAGAAGCAGTGGGGAGGGGGACAGTCGGGACAACTACAGGAACTTTCAGGAACCTAACCCACGTGGTTGGTGAGGGAAGCCTATATCCTTTCAACTCAGACACATATCCCATTGATGGCAGTAGGAATTATGCCAGTTCCTGGTGCTAGACTGGGTTGATGATTAATTATTCTAATTATTTATTCTATTCTTTCAACAGATATCCACAGATGGGGAATAGATTTCCTCTAGATGCATAAAGGGGAATATGGTTGAAAGGTGAATTCATCAAAGTGCCTTTCCCTCTCTAATCCTCTCGCCCTCTAACACAAGAGGACCATAACAGCTCTAATTTTAAGAGCAAAGCAGAGGTCAGGGCTATTAATCTTTATTATTAATTGCATTACTATAGTATACTATTGCCTATGTGCCCCCCCCCGCCCCCGCTAACATAGGTGAGGGCCACCATTGTGCTAGATCCTGTACAAGCAGAGAAAAAAAGACAGCCCCAGCCTCAAAGAGCTCACAATCCAGGCGTAGGCCACTGACAATAGGTGGATATAGAGAGCTAGGGGGAGTATAAGGGAATAACAAGATAATGTTAGCCGGTGTGATAAACAGAGAATGTATAGCACATCAGCAACCAAACTCTTGTCAATTTTTTTGTAGACATCACAACAAGGGCGAGTTTCAAGAGGATGCTGGAGGATGATAATGAGGTGGCTTTGTGGCTGCTTCAGGGAGCTCCTCCCAGATAAAGGACAGCATCTCAGAGTGTACAAAGGTCTCCATTTGAATAAGTGGTCAGTGAAACCTGGCCTCAGAGGTTTGTCAGAAGATTTGATGTTTTGATGCTGAATGAGATAGGTTAAAGTTTCAAAATAAGAGGAAGAGTTAGAATGGCTTTTGAAAAGGAAGGGAAGAAGCTTCTGTCTGCTGCGGTACAGAAGGGGGAGCCTAGGAAAGGATAAAAAGAGTGGAGTGACATAGTCAAAATGACAGACAAGGAGAATGATCTTTGCAGCTGCATTCTTAGTGGATCCAAGCAGGTCAAGGACAAGAAAAGAGGTTGTTAGAGTAATTGGGGTGTGTGATGAAAGCCAGGAAGAGAGATAGATAGGAAAGGCTGTAGCTTAGGGATGTAATGCAGAAAGAAGCAGCAAGCTTTAGACATAGCCAAGATATGAGGACCTAGAGAGAGATGAGTCCATGACGATGCTCAAGTTGAGTGCCTGAGTGACAGACAGGCTAGTGGCATGTCCGCATTGAACCAGAAAGGAAGCAGTGGGGAGGACTTGGAAAGGGAGATTAAGCCCTGTTTTAGATACCTTAAGCTCAGGATGACTGACACTTGCAAAGGTAGTCGGAGGCACAGGATGAGAGTTTAGTTTGGGCAGGAGGCAGGCCTGGAATAGGAATGTCAATGGGTGAGTCATCAGTGTAGAGGTGAGGGATGGTTTTGTGCTGGTGGATGAAATCAATAAGAGAAGATGTAGTGAATGATATGAATGAGACTAAGGACAGAGCCTTCTTGGGATTCCTCATAGAAATCTGGAGGGAGGAAGAGTGGGACCCTCCAAATGACACACCGAAAGAAATGGGGTGGCGGGAGGAGAGTCAGCAGAGTACCGTCCCAGAGTCCAAAAATTCAGGAGGAAAACCATAGGAATTGTGTATAATGTGGCTAACAGGACACAGAGGATGGGAACTCAGAGATGATTCAGAGCTTTGGCTAAGACTAGGTCATTAGAAAGTTTGGCAAAATGTTTCAGTGAAATGTAAGCTATGGCTGCTGGATTGGAGAGGGTGTTGGGTGGAATTTGAGAAAATGATCTTCAGACAGTGACTGCAGACAACATGCTCAATGACAGGTATGGGACTAGGGTGGCCATCATAGAGGACAGTCCAGTTGTCCTCTGTCCTCTATTGATACAAAACCTTGAAGAGAAAAAAAGAGGACATAAAGGCATCAGGTTTCGTATCAGTAGAGCATAGAGGACAGAGTAGCAGAAAACCGGAATGTCCTCTATGATGGTCACCCTATATGGAACTTTGGTCTAGAAAAGAGAAGACTTTGGGGGGATTTGGTGGCAGCTTACAAATATATCAGAGGAGAGCATCAGGGGTTAGGTGAACAACTGTTCACCAAAGTGCTCCAGGGGAAAACCAGGAGCAACGGTCATAAACTCCTAGAAGAAGGTTTCAGACTGGATATAAGGAAAAACTTCTCCATGGTTTGTGTCACCAGACTCTGGACTAGACTCTTAGTGGGGGTGGTGAAGACACCTACCCTGGAGATCTTCAAAAGGAGACTGGATGCACACCTTGCTGGGATAATTTGACGCTGGCAGTCTTTCCTGCCCAGAGCAGGGGGACTGGACACGATGATCTCATGAGGTCTCTTCCAGCCTCAAACTTCTGTGAATCTGTGAATTTGGAGATGAAAGAGGCAGGGTAGTTGGAGAGGCAAAGAGGGCCAAAGGTGAGCTTTCATAAGGAATAAAAGACTAAAGCACATTTGTATATTGAGGAGAAAGAGCCGGAGAGAAGTGAGATTATGCCTAAAGTTAAGGTTGTCCTAAATTTCATGTCCACTGACCATCCACAATAAAAATTCAAAATCTTGAGCTATGGTTCAGCCTGATCCTCAAAGCTTTGCTGAACTTTAAGGTACACGGTCCAGCTTTCCTTTCGCTTCAGTGTGTTTGGCGTTCACTGTCACACTACAGACTACAAGCTCAGGAAGACGGCCAAGAGCAATTCTACAACTTCCTTTCTTGACTTCTGCTCTTCACATCACTTCCAGTCTTTGCTATCCATAATTTGATCCAGGCAGAGAAGCAGACAAGTAGTCCATAGGCTGACTTTCAGAAGGGCTCTGCTTGAGCATAAGTGAGACAATATGGATAGCTTTGGTGCAGGCCGTGTGTCAAGATATATTTTATTTTATTTTATTTTATCTATTCAATTTATATGACACCCTTCCAAACGAGGCTCAGGGTGGCTTACAATAAGAAAACAGAAACACTTAAAAGCAGGAGAGTGACAAGAAGACCAAAATAACAAGAGAGGTAGAGCTTGGTCTCATGTGCATACTGATGGTACCTCAGTCCAAATCACAACACAATCTTGCCCAGCAGTCTCATTTACACATAGAACAGGAGAGGAAACAAGATGGAGCCCTGTAAGACTTCACAGGAAAAGTCCCAAGATGATGATGAGCACTCATCCTTTTGGACCTCCCTGCTAGGAAAGAGCAGAACCAAATGAGAGAGATCCTCCAAGTACCACCCCCAGGTCATGTTAATGCTTTATCAGCACCTCATGGTCAGCTGTATCAAAGGTCATTGGAAGATGGAGCAAGGTCATCAGAGCACAATTTTCCCTACCAGTCTCCAAAGATCATGAACCAAGCCCCCAAATGCAGCCTCTATGCTATATTCATCATGAAAGCCAGACTGACAAGGGTCCAGGAAACCCATGGTATCCAGATATGCTTGTAGCTGTCAACTACCTGTTCAATGACCTTCCCCAAAAAGGGGAGGTTGGAGACAGGGTGATAATTGGCTGGGGAATTATTATATAGTATAAAGTTTGTAGGATATAGTAGGGAAGGGCAGCTTAAGAGCTCATGCTGGTTGAAGATAACCTCAAGGTTGACCCTATATCAGTGTAGACATGCCTTGAAAATGACCCAACCATGAACCTACTTCTCAAAGTCCTGACCTGCCTGGCACTCCCTACAGATACCACTCCTGCTCAGGGTGGGGCAATCCCATGGACTTGCTGAGCATGGGAGTGGAAGCAAATTATCTGTCTATGTTAGATCAATGCCTGTTGAAGGATCTGGAGCCTTAGTCATTTGTTCCCACAGCCTTCCACTGATGCTACCTCCTTGTCCTAAGTCCAAGGGACAGTACAGCTTCCATTTCTTACATTCTCTACTTACACTCTGCTCCAAGCAGTCATTTTACCAGCCTCCTGAGAACAAATGATTAAATTGTCTATTTGGATCCTGAACACCTGACGATCAGAGCAAATATGTAAGGCTTATGTTTCATTTAGGATTGACCAAAGTGATATATGAAGGGCTGGAGATACAAATCCCAGTTAACCAATGCAAATTGCACTAAGTATGACTTTAAACACTACATTATGGTCCAGATCATCAACTGAGTTAAATGATAAAGCTTTAATCTTTCATTACTTTAATGACATAGGCACTGACTCTGTGGGTGCTCAGGGGCTCAAGCACCCACTGAAAAAAATACCAAGTGCTCAGCACCCATGAGCCACAGCTGGCTTCTTGCAGATATAAAAAAAAAAGGAACAAAAAACCAAACCCCCCCCCTGCACTTTACCGGAAGAAGCAGTGCATTACTTCAACCCAGCTCAGTAGATTGAGGTAAAGATTGGGCACTTCAGCTCCATCTTTTTGACACTTTTAGCTAAAGCTGATTGAATCAGATATGAGATAAAAGGGCTAAAAAAGCCCCGCTAAAGTGCTCCATCTTTATAGACACTGCAGAGCCAAGTTAAAGTAACACGCAGCCTCTTCTGGGCACGCATGGTTTCTGCACCAAGTTTAAAGTAAAGAACTATTTTTCGGTGGGGAGGGAGGTTATGTCTGCAAGCACCCACAGACAAAAATCAAAGTTGGTGCCTATGTTTAATGAGGATATGTCAATTTGTGCCAGCTATGGTTCTGGCCATTAAATTCATCATAGCACACTGCCTTTTGCAGGTCTGTGTATAGAAGATCTCCTATTATGTCTCCATGTCTATACCAGATGGGTTAGTTGGAGCAGCAACAGCATTCCCTGACCAAGGAGCTGTGTGCACGTCTTTCTGTACTTTTCTCTTCCGCTCTCCCTCCCAAAGCAATCAGATGTCTGTATCTTGAGGATGTCAGGGTCCCATTTTGGGGGCCCTGGGACTGCTGCCTTGGAGCAGAGGTCTTCTAAACTGTGAATTTCTTGGACCTTCTGCAGTCCTCAGGATCTGAAGGAACTGGGGGCCAAACCCTTGCTTCATTTAGCAGGCAAGTCTGTAAAGGTAAATCCTGCTACTCCCCCAAAATGGAATAACTCAGGAAATGGTACAAGGGAAAGCATTTATAGTTTTCACACACTCAGGGCTCCCTTGCCCAAGCACTGCCCTTTTATCCGTGCCATAGTGAGCAGCTTTGAAATGTTTTCCTTATGTTTTGCCTCTTTTACAGTTAAACCTGTATAGACATCATGCGAGTCTTTGGCCACCTCTAGGAATGGGACCACATAAGAAGAACATAGTGCTGCTCTCAGCTGGCTGAATTAGATTTTAGCAATGTCTTAGATTTTTTAATCAACATATCACAGGACTCACTCCCTGTATCCATCAGCATCTGCTTCTCTCCTGATCCCTGCCTCTTCTGCTTGCTAATTCTTCTTTCTCTTCTAATAACCAACTAACAGCCTGAAAGTCACCAAGGGAAATGGATTTAAGGCAGACAGCAGCAGTCACAGAGCAACAATGTTAAGAGAGGAAGCAGGGTTCCATATAAGTGGATTTAAACAGAAGCTCTTGGCACAGTGACAGCTTTCAATAGGGTTTGTCCATGGAGTTTTTGTTGCCGTTTTTAATTTTTATAAAAGAAAATTCAATCTGGAATATAAAATAGGGGAAGCGAAGGGTGTGCTGAAAGCCGTGCTGCTGAAGTGAAGGGAATGTTCAGAGCTGCTGGTTGGGCCCAGCAACAGGAGAAGTGTGAGAGGGAGGTAAGGGAGGATGATTGAACCCAGCCACATAAAACCACTTTGCAAATAAGAAATCAATGAAGTGGTAAGAAAACAGCTATATAATCCCCCAGCCCTAATAAGGTTGCCTCACTGGCCTCACTTCCCTTGCACTCCAGAACTCATAGATAGGCCAGGAGGCAGCATTTTCTTTCTCCAGCTGACCTCCTGCATAAACTGTGCACTGCAATTCACTCAGCAATTCTTGCCACAGCCCGAATGCCTTGGGTTTGAAGAAGAGGATCTCTAGTGTTCTGCAAATACCCATCCCAGTTCATGACCTCTCACTCTCTCCATCTCCTGACCCCCACTGCAACATGGTTCTTGCTCCTAATACAGTGAGTATATGGCAATACAGCCCATGGCAGCACCATATTAAGGCATGCCATATTAGTTCTATATGCTTGAGCTCCAGCTCAGGAAGCTGTTATTGCTACACACAGACAAATAACCTGTGCTAAGCATGAGCAACTGGTGCCACTTTAGGGGGGCATGTGCCCCCCCCAGCAACCAGTCAGTGACCAGGGGGATCCCCCCATGGCCAATCTCAGCAACAGAGAGGAAGGGGCATCCCCCGACAGTCAATCGCAGTGCTCCCACTCCCCAGCTGACTCTCACGGGGGTGGGGGGCGGGCACCAGCTCTCCTGCCTGCCCACCCTGCCCATTGCCTAAGTGGTGAACGCAGTCTCTCTTTTTCTTTATTAAAGATGTTCCCCTTAATTTAGGAAGGCCTTTGACACTGTCTCTCACCTCATTCTCATTAAAAAATTAGGCGACTGTGGCGTTGATGCCTACACGGTCAGATGGGTCGCAAATTGGCTGGAAGGCCGCACTCAGAGAGTGGTGGTGGATGGGTCTTTTTTGACCTGGAGGGATGTGGGCAGTGGGGTCCCCCAGGGCTCGGTCCTCGGGCTCACACTGTTCAATATCTTCATCAGTGACTTGGACGAGGGGGTGAAAAGCCCCTCATTCAAATTTGCATATGACACTAAGATTTGGGGATAAGTGGGCATGCTGGATGAGAGGGACAGGCTACAAATAGATCTAGACAGGTTAAAGGGGTGGGTGGATGAGAACAGGATGGGATTCAATATTGACAAGTGCAAGGCACTGCACCTAGGGAGGAAGAACCCGCAGCACACCTACAGGCTGGGGATCTCCCCTCTCGTCAGCATAGAGACAGAAAGAGATCTTGGAGTCATTATCGATTCCAAAATGAACATGGGCCGACAGTGTGGGGATGCAGTCAGGAAGGCTAACTGCACCTTGTCCAAGGGAAGTGGTGCTGGCTACTACCCTGGGGGTCTTCAAAAGGAGGCTGGATGTTCACCTAGCTGGGGTTGTTTGAACCCAGCGTTCCTTCCTGCCCATGGCAGGAGGTCAGACTTGATGATCTGCTCAGGTCCCTTCCGACCCTACCTACTATGAAACTATGAAACTATAATTTCTTCCTCTCTTCTCTTTTTTCACTCAGACTCTTTTTACCTGTAAGCCTTACTTGGAGGGCTCTCCTTTTTTTCAGTCACAAATTATTTCTCTGACATTTTGTTTCCCATACAGAGCCCTCTCGGCCTCTCCCTCTAATCCCTTTAATTGCATTTTTTAATATTCTGATTGGAATCCCCCCCCCCCGAAAGACTAATAATCTTCCCCCTACCCTTAAAATATTATTTTAATTAAAAAGTTGCTTTTTTTGACTGAAAAGATAAATTTTTGATTTTGCTTTAAACATTTTAAGGACAGTAACAATCATGTCATTTACCTGAGTTCACTGCTTGGGGCTGTATGGATATACTCAGAACACTGGAAGGAAAGGAATGAGGAGACAGAAACAAGCCAAAGGAAATGGAAAAAAGCATATTTGGGAGTCAGAGAGAAGATATATTATCCAGACCTCCACCATCCACCTCCAATAACATGAGTCTAACTGTCCCCAGATTTGTTCCACTACACTGGCCAATCTCTTCATCTTCAAGACGCTTACTGAGAATGGCTTTGCAATTGAGATCTAGTCATTCATAGAT
This sequence comes from Alligator sinensis, assembly GCF_000455745.1. Lineage (NCBI taxonomy): Eukaryota > Metazoa > Chordata > Crocodylia > Alligatoridae > Alligator > Alligator sinensis. The sequence continues at coordinate 3,799,056 of NW_005841890.1, forward strand.
TTATAAAACAGAAGGGGCCCCCATAATCACCAAGTCTCAACTGCTACATAACACAGGGCATATGACTCCCCTACATTAATGGCTGTTTCAGGTCTAGTTGCTATGGTGGGTTCATTGAGGCGCATCTTTTAGGGAAAAAACAAAACAAAACAACCCCCCCACCCCATCACTCCTTCCAGTGTTTACCTCATTTGCAAACTTTATAAGTAATGATTTGGGAGCCAGATCCTATTCTACCTATTAGGTGCCATAGTCTAGGAATAGATGTTGCATTTCTCCCTAGACAAGTTGTATCTATGTTAGTCCCAGAACAGAACATACCCTGGAATTGATCTGTACACACATAACACTTCTAATCAGGGTTTAGTGAGTGGCTAAATGCACTGCTGCTTTTCTGCCATTGACATCAATGGTGCAATTCTGGCATAACAGTTGAGATGCGCTTTGCAACGTTCTGGAATAAACTGTTAGGGTGTCTATACACATGTTCCAGGGTGGGGGGAGAAGGGGGAGCATTTTAGTTAGACAGCTTCTGGTCAGCTCTAATTAAATTGGTGCAGTGTCACATGTATTCAGCATCCTGTGTTTCCAAATGGCTGCAAGGGCACTTTATCTACAACTCACTGGATGAGTTTTAGTTAAAGTGCCCCTGCCGCCATTTTGAAAGATGAGACACTGAATACACAAGACGCTGCAGCACAATGGAGCATTCTAATTAAATGAATCAAGTCCACTCTGACGTGGACTTGATGTGTATAGGCAACCTAGGTCATCATCTGCAATCCCTCACAGTTGAGGATAATTGCCTTCCATGATTGCCTTATTTGTGGGTCTGAACTGTTAGTGCGTCTTACCACATGAGCCTTTTTAGGGCTCATGCCAGGACAATGGACATAGATGTCTGAACAATTGCACTTTGTCCTGGGATAAAATAGTTTAATCCCAGGATAAAAGTGACATCTGTTTGTGGCCAAAGTTTCATCCTATTCCATTCTGCTCAAGTCCCTGAAAAACTGTTAATGCATCTACTTTTGTAATGCGGCAGCATTTTAAACTTAAAATCACTTTGCAAAAACCAGTGAGGACACACCGAACCTTTTGCATTCATGTTTATTCAGGGGCTTGCATAGGGTGGAATGAGATTGCAGTTAGGTACAAAAATCTTTTTAGGCATCTGACTGGTGGACTACGATCTACCCTTTGTGTTTATTTTCAAATCCTTGATTAAAATTTTCGTAACGTGGGCCAAAAACTATTCTTTGCAGAAACCAGCTGAAAACATACCCCTTCAATGGTAATTCCCTATTTATCATTACATTTTGAGATCTGTCCTGTAACCAGTGTTTAATTCATTTCAAGTGTTGATTGTGTATTGCATAAATTGATCAAGCAAATATGTAATCTCATTGTAAAACAACGTTGTGCTCTTGAGGTTCATCATACCTTATCAGTTCTGGGGAATGGGATCTGTCTTTATTGCATGTCTTTTGTGCCTAGCACAGAAGACCCTTTTTAGAGGGTCCCTACCAGAATATAAACCAAACTTGCATAACTCTAATTCAAAAGCAAATATTACATAATAGTACTTTTTCATGCACTTTGTGTTTCAAGATCTGTCGTGTTAAACCATCCATTGTCACATCAGGTCATCAAGTAGTATAAAGCAGCCTAGCCCCATTAGATAACAGTTTGTACCAGCTGAAATTGTGTCCCTAGAATTGTCCTTTTTTTTGTTAATCAGCAAGCAGAAAACAGCTATTCACAGGGAGAATAAACTGTAAAATGACGAGCCCTCTATAAACGATTTATAGCCAGTACAAAAGAAGTGCTAAGCATACCTTTTTCCAGAAGCTCCTAATTTTTGGATAGTGCCATAACATATAGGGGAGGGGAGGCTCTCTAACACTGACTGTTACTCAAAGGTAGGGAAACAAGTTAAAATCAGTCAGTTTATATTCTGAGGCTTTTTTCCATTCCTGCCAGGGATGGAAAGCCAAAAGCCAAGTATCCTGGTTGCTGTTAGTTCACTTATACTGATTTCAGAAGAACGAGTGAACTCAAAGTAAAACTTAACAGAATCCTTTAAAAAAAAAAAAAAAAGCTTGTTCATCCTGAAGCAAGTCTATGCATGTTAGGTCTGAGGTCACAGAGATTTAAAGCCTTGGAGGAAGGTTTGATTACCTGTGAAAAAGCAGACAATCTCCATATTGTGATGGTACAAGAGACATGCTCCAGGATAAAAAAAAATGTTTAACGTGCCCTTCAGACCACAATCGTTTTGCACCAGAATAAAATAAAATTAAATAAAAAACATCCACATTAAGGGAAAATGCAGAAAAATCCCTGTAAATTATATTTGCTTGTTTTTCAGAGGAATACGCTGGCTGCCAGAAACCCAGTTACTGATGGTTAGAAGCAGCCTTTGGGAGAGGAACAGACTAGAGGGCAGAGTATGGAAAATGCAGTTTATATACTTGGTGATGAGATAAATTACAGAAATGTCCATACCTTCAATGTGAAAAGAAATGCACATATATACTCATCAGCCATGTGTCCAACTACACACCAGTTTAGTGCAAGAAGGGAAGAGTGCCTGCAAGGAGGACTCAGGAAAGAGAGTATCGAAACTAGGATTCAGCTGAGGCTTTCCTAGTACTTGTGAGAAATGCCATGAGATTAATTAAGTACGCATTGTTGACAGCAAGTAATTTTATTCATAGGAATAATCGTTATTAGTTTTTATGCATATACCCTGTTGATAGCTTTATTTCCCTATTTGTTTGGGGTGGGATTAAAGTTTTTCTTTTCTCAAGACACGCTACATTTCCTAATTCCAGAAATGAGAGAAAAATATCCCATTAAGATTATTATCTTCTCTAGTGGCAAATAATTCAGTCTAAATGATTTTGAAAAAAAAAAAAAAGGGCTGGTAATTATTTACTCTTTTCCACTTCCTTTAATGGGAGATTTCTTTGCTGAGAGTAAACGGGCTTTCGGTGCTGGCTTCTCACCAAAGAAAGGGAAAGGCTGGAGGGCAAGGGAGACAGAACCTCTGCCACCTAGTTGTCATCTTCAGGAGCCATAAAAGAATAAACCAGACATTTACAGCTTTGCTCTGCAGTCCCCCTCGCGGTAAAACCACCCATAATTGGGAATTAGAATTGCTAAAGTCAGCATTACATCTCAAATACAACCACTCCTGTTAACTGTCCTGCATGGACAAGTTGCATACTACTATATTTTTTCCTGAGTTCTCCCCTTCACGGCAAGGGACAGCTCTCCTTTACGTCCCATTTGAACTCAGTCTTCCAGAAGTTAGGACTTTCCCCAGTTTTCAGCTTGAAGGCTGCAGAAAGGAAAGTATAAATCAGGAGTCCTGGCTTGTAATTAGGGCAGTAATTGATTTGATTGGTATGATGCACAGAAATGCCTAGAAGTCCCAATAAAATCAGGTCCTCATGATGCTAGATCTGGCATAAACACATAGCAATTGAGATAGCTGTTCACAGCAAGCTCTAAGAACTGAGACAAAGGGTGGGAGAGGAAGTACAGAGAGATGACTGGGTTAAGAGCACACAAGAGCTGAGCCCAGATCTCTTGAATCTCAACATAACTTAACCAGAAGACCAGTCTCCCTGCACTTCAGTTGGCCTTGCTTTCAGTAACCATCTTGTCTAATGGTGATAACACAGAGTAAGGATCTTATAAAAAGATTCATATTTAGGATCCAAGGTCAAAGTCTGCTGGTCTTAAACCTGTGCCTGCAGATTTAGACAGGCTGCAAATGAAGGCTAAGTTTGGATCAACAAAAACTGTCGACTATATCAATCACCATTAGTTAGTTCCATTAAGCAAGTCATGATTCTTAAAATGTGCTAGGAACTGTCCAGGTGCCTAAAAAGACAGACCAAATCCCTACCAGCTCAAGCTATTTTTCTTTGGGAGCTACACCTATGTACCACATCAGCTTCTCATAGATTTAATAGATTTCATAGACATTAGGGCTGGAAGGGACCTCAGAAGATCTGCACCATGAATTCTGCATGTAAAAAATCATGCATAGGTGTATAACATTACTTAGCTGGGATTCACACCCTTAAAAATGCTACTGAAAGTGTAAAATAAAGCACAGCCCTTCATACAAAGAAGGGTGGGGGGAACACAAATTTTAAGGTGATGCTAAAGGAAATGTCTCAATATAATTTCAGGTGATGGGAAGTCTGTCTGCCAAAACAGAGAATAGTCTTCAAAAACTCTTCCCCATGCACTGTGTCAAAATGCAGCGGGATTTATAATGACACTGGCGTCTTCAAGTGGAGAGCCTTGAATAAAGAGCTGGAAATGAGAGTGCTATGCTGGCTGCATTGCTTTTGTCTTGGGGCAGCTTTACCACATCTGCGTTGCAGGCAGAGAGTCACGGGGTGGCTGCTGGAGCTGACTGGAGCCACTGATGGGAAGCCGGCCCGCTGGCAGTGCTGGGACTGGGAGCCAACAGTGTGAAACAGAGGACAATGGGAGTGGCGAGGGGATTAGCGATCGAGAAGGCCTTTGAGATGGGGCTGAATGCATCATCAATGCAGGGCTTGAAAAATATATCAAAGTTACTTAGGAATAGAAGCATGGCATGAAAGGAGGCGGGGGAAAGGAACCTCCTCGAGGATGGGTTTGATGTAGTCCTGCCAGCGTGTGTGCGCGAGGAGGCAGGCAGCAGAGTTGTACACTTCCGGAGGCTAGCAGCTGAATCTAGAGCAGGTCACTGATGGGAATGATTTAGGGAGAACCTGTGTAAGCCAAGTATTGGCCATTGTTAGGGGATACAGCTACATAATACCCCCTAGTCCTTTTGATCTTTCCCGTACACTACTTATAAGGCCAGCCACTGCCTCAGGGGAAAATCCATGGATTTCCTTGGCCCTGTGTCCCAAAGTCATAGGATAATCAAATACAATACTGATTCCAAACCAGATCCATGAACCGTGGCAGAACAGATGTCTCTGTTGCCTGTTGGGATAGACTTGGGCCACATTCTTATGAAGGAAGACCCAGAATTAAGGAACGGAGAAAAACCGATGGTCCACCCAGTGGTAGGGAGCAGAAAAAAACTGTAAAGCTGTTCTGGTGGCACAAAGCTCTGCTTTGCCAAAATACACCTCTTGTTTAGTATGGATTTGATAACAGTTTTATATTAACTAATGATGACTCACTCTCCAGGCAGTGACTTATTTATGTGGCAGCTTTAATGTTTTGCAAATCACTGTTTTAAAGATGCCCAGCTGGAAGACAGAAAAGCTTGGGAGACAGAATCAGCCTGATAGAGAACCGGATTCAATAAAAGCAAGATGGGATTTGACAGCTAGTGCACACGTCTGGAAATAGAAAGCATGTCATCTGGAGAGCTGCCACGCAGACTTGCTGCTACCTTGTGTCTGGTTCCTGTGGCTTCAGAAACCAAGTTGTTACTGTGTATAGATAAATAAGAAAAAAGGAAAAGAACCTAGAAGAAAATAGGCAGAGAAATGTGCTTATATACAGTGACAGTTTTTCTTCCACCCTAAAAAAAATCTATTTGTTTATTGGTTTTTAAAGCCTGAAGGGACCTTTCTGATCACGTTGTCTCACCTTTGAAAGAGATGCACTATGCTTAAAACAGAGAAAGCCGGTGGAGCCAAAAGCCCCTCTTAGAACAAAAGACAATATAAAGTGTAACCCACATACCAGTTAGCTCCAGCTTGTTGGTTTTGCACTTAAAACTAACATCTAAGCATATTCCTTCCTAGGTTGAATTTTTTTGCATCTTGAGATAGGTGTGCAACTTGAGGCTTTGGAAGGAGGAAAGGGAAATATTCCACTGCATCAAACGGGCTGGGATTTCAGGGATCTACGTTATATTCCTGAGTCTTCCACTGACTTGTGATGTGACTCTGGACTTCGGCTTCACCACCTACAAAATGTAGGTAATAGCTTCCTTTGTAAAATGCAGAGTTATGTGGATGCAAATTGATCTATAAATGCTAAGCCTTATGGGGAGATTTTCAAAGGAACAGCTGCTTGTTAGGTACCTTGCTTTCCTTGAAACCCAGTGGAGTTGAGCACCGCACTAGCACCTATTTCTTTGTCTATCTCCCTTTAAATACCATTAATATTGCATTGGCTTTCTTCTCAATGGGGAGTATAACTAAATATGTTAATGCTGATAGACTATGTTTTATGGAGGGCATATCAGTATCTATATACCTGTCATTCCTTATGCATATATAGGCACCAAGGAACCTTGTCTGCCTATATAGGCACCGATATCCACACGAAACTGCCATGGTTGGGGACCGTTAGTTAGATTTCAAAGAGCGATTTTACTGTTCACTGGACAGCAAAAACCTTTTGCAACTGTATCTACTATCATGACAAGGGAAGTTACAGTTGCCATGGACAACGTGAACAAACAACCATACTTGCCCTTATAAAGGGATGTATCTCTCATTTCAGAGCTAAATGACGTTCAGTCTCCCACATACCAATGCTTTTCTGAGTCTGTGGCTTCGTGTTTACAGACAGGGGCTCTGGGATGCCTCTGTTGTATTTCCAGCTCTGTCAACGACTGACTGAATGCCTTCCCCCTTTATTTCTCCTTGTTTTAGATCCCCTATGTGTAAAAGAAGGATAACAATACTTAACTGTCTCTCAAGGGTCTTATGAGGCATATTTGAGCACAAAGAGGTCTTTTTTGGATGGAAGGCACAATGCAAATGCAAAGTGTTGTTATTATCATAATTGCAGCTATAAAAGTGTTCAATCTGGATAGTAAAAGTACATGCTCTTATGTAAAAATAATGCTTGCCCCGCAATTCTAGTTACCAGACATTTATGGAAGGCCAGTCTGGGATAATTAGCAAAAAAGAAAAGAGAAAAATATATGAGACCCAATTATCCTCTCATGTAAGTTTTACATTCCTGGAGCCCCGCTGACTTAGTGCTATGGCAGCACCTAAGAATCCCAGGCATGCATGTGGAAACCACTGTGGTAGGTGCCGGTCCAGCACATTGCTCCTGACACTCCCTGGTGTGAGTCAGGCCTGTTCGTTCCTTATGTAGCAATGATACCATTAGCACTTTGCGGGCACGTCTACATGTGCTTTTAAGGCAAAGCAATAAACTCTGGTGCATATCACGCTGGAGTTAATTGCTCTGGGGCACTGCATTTGTCTGGGACTGCAGCATGTTGAGCTGGGTTGGAGCAGCCCCAACAGGCAGGGGTGCCAGGGATCAGCCTGCCAGGCTGCGGAGGGGCTGGCTGGAGCATGAGGGTGCTCCAGTGCAGGGCTAGCTAGCCGGCAGCTTCCACACTGAAGCACCCTTGTACCCCAGCCAACCTCATCGTCGTCTACACATGTGTTATGGTAGACTAAAAAGCTCTGCTGCAGGTAGTCCATGCATTTACAAGTGCCATCCTGTGGTGGAGTTAATTAGTTTACTCCGTCCTAACAGAACTGCATGTGTAGATGGTGACTTTTTACTGCAAAGCTAATTAGGCAGCACTGCAGGAAACGCCTCTTGTAGACACGCCCTACCTGTCTTTCCACAGCACCCCTTTATTACCTTCCACCTGCTGATCTTAGGGTGCTCTTCATTGAATTTGAGTCTGGTAGCAGTTTTGTAAAGCAAGAAAACCTGTATTTGCAGAAGGTAAAGTGAGATGTGGAGATGCATCCCCATGGGCAGGAGTCCTGCGAGAACTGGTAAAACTGCCTCAAGTTTCATCAGGATGCCTTGAATAGGTAAGGCCTGAGTTGCCAATGGGTGTCCCACCCATAAGTGTAAGACACTGTAGGTAGACAGCACAAAGAGAAAGTTGAGAGGACATAACCCCCCCCCCAGCCCCCACTTCTGTTTTTAAAGAGCATCTAGGATCTATGTAGCCAAAGAGAACATGGCCCTTAAGAGGCAAAAAGCAATTTATTACATTAAGTGTCCTGTAATCCCCAGTTTGCATACTGCTTTACTTGTGCCAGCCATTTTTCTTAGATAAAGCGAGAGAGAGGTTGAGCTCGCTCAGTTCTGCTTAGTATTGAGCTTAGCAGAATATCTTCTGACAGTCAGGGAAAGGTAGCCTAGGATTTTTTTTTTTCCTGTCTAGAGATTGGGTGATGTACTTTCATGTAGACTAAATTTAGATTGGACTCATGAGGCGAGGAGGAAGAAGTTGATAGGTGTCCCTGGACACTTTGGTTGGGATTCTCTTTCATTGCCGAGCGCTAAATCTCATTTCACTCATTTATACACCTAAATGGCATGTACGCAGCTACATAGCAGCCATTTTTGGCACTTGCACACAGTTTTAGATTTTAATTGTGTGCTGTGGCAAGGCAGGATCACCCTCCGCACCCATATCTGCTGGACACAAAATGGAGGAGGAGGAGGTGGAGAAGGGCTTTCCCATGTTTTAGCTTTATAGCTTACCATTTAGGGCACTTATGCATGGAGTGGGAGGCACAGCTTCTGGGAACTCCACATCAATATAGGGTATTGAACCTACATCACCAGAGTCACACTAAAGTGTTCAAACTACAAAGCCACAGGTTAGGTATTACACCCATCTCTCTATAGACGTCTTCTTCAGTGTGGCCCTCTGGGCATCCAAGAGAAGGAAAGATATGGTGGGCTCAGGGGAAGACAAGAAACCGGACAGTGAGATGGATGTTCCCTTGAATGAATGGAAGATCTTGGTTTATCTTAAATTGCTCCTTGCCGGTAAGGTGGAAACTCCCCTACTGCATGTTTCATTTAATAGTTATTGGATTAAATGGATAATACCATCAGCAGGTCTCTCCTTTGATGTTCTTCCCTTCCTAGTAGCCCTATACTCCCTGACTTTGGTTTGATAACATATATACCACTATTAGTGCGTTTACTGTGTGTTTACTGAAGTCAGGGGTATACAGTATGGCATACTTCATTAGGCTTCCACATATATAACATAGCAGCAGATGTACACAGTAGGCCAATTTTTTTCTTGCAATTAAATGTCAATCTTGAGTAGGTGCATCCCATTGATTTTAATGGATTAGATTTGGATTCTTTCCAACCACGCAGTGAGCAGCAAAAATTGGTTCAGTCTTTTACATGCCTTCTACTGGTAGTCTTAATAGCAGTAGCATCGATGCTGGAAATGCCTCTTAGCGTGCATTATCTCAAATTGTTATCCAAAAGCTTTCTGTGTATGCATGTTCAGGGTGTAAAATAAATCTGACTGGATTAAGAGCAAACCTCAAGATCTTTCCATGAGCAAGAAAACAAACCCCCAGATGTGCATAACATGCCACACTGTGCCTATTCCCTTCTAGCCTATAAATAGTGACTGCTGATGGAAATCATGGTAAAATATTGCCCCAGGGATAAAAGGTTACTGAGATTACGATGCAATGCCTGCAGCTAAAGTCTGAGAGTCTTACTGTAAAACTGAGGTGACATTTCCTGTCCTGAGGGCAATATTTCACTTTGCAATTGCAAAATAAATAAATAAAATAAAACAAAGGAAAAAAAAAACCCCAAACCCCAGACTATTGCTTCACATAGCACAACAAAATAATGACTGATTTTGTATACATGCTTAGAAACATCTGTTAATGAGAAACTTTCCAGATAGATCGGTATTTCAGGCAAAGAACTAAAGCAATGGAACATTAAGGAAGTAAAGTCAAGTATTCAAAAGTTAGGAAATGCCAGAATTAAGACTGTCTGTGTGGCCTTCATTCATTGTGTACTGGTATAATGATACAGTCTTTAATTATGTTACGACATGTTATTTTTCTCCTCAGGACTTGAGTCCCTGTTTTGTCCTGTCTCAGACTGGAGCGAGTGTCCAAAACCACGGCATTTTTGCCCAAACGGAGTGCTTGTTTCAAGATATTTATACCATGTCTTCATTTATACTAGAGGCTGTTTGTCTTTTCCCTAATTCTCAAATCAAATGATAGGATAATGCCTGGGATGAGTGTAAAGACATACAAAAAACTAGAACTCTTGGTTCCAAAATGATATCTTTTATAAGGCCAACTGGAAAATGGCAAGAAAACTGTCCTTTTCTGCAAGCTTTCGGGATCAAAGTCCCTTCATCAGGCTCTGGGAAAAGTGTAGATGGTTCAAGATGGTAAAAAGTCCCCATGAGAAGGAAATAAACTTCATTTTTGCACAGAGGGAGCTGAAGATGGAAGTCTGTCCCTCTGGGTCCATGACAGTGTCTTTGTGAGCTGTGTTAAGTAGCCCTTTGATGTGTTCATCAGGTAGAATTCCTTCCCTGAAGGTGTCAGATGGTAGGTGGGTTGGCAAAATACTTCCTTGTTGTTCTGCAATGAAGTTTAAAATCCAAAATCGGCTGAAATTCGGCATCTTCCATGTTTTTTTACCTCCCTGCCTCTCATCTGACACCTTCAGGGAAGGAATTCTACCTGATCTAAAACAAGGTGGAAAATAGGAATTCTCTTCTGTGAAAAATTTCTAAAGGTCTCAAGATATTTATACCATGCTCATCTCAGGGGTATAGGTTGTAGCTGTGTTGGTCTAAGGACATAGGCAGGCAAGGTTCTTTGGTTAGATGTGATCTCTTTTATTAGACCAATTGAAATAGTTGGAAAAATTCTTCTTAGCAAGCTTTTGGGTATAAATACCCTTTGTCAGGCTGAAGAAGCATCTGCAGTTGGTGTGTGCTCTTCCTGGAGGGAATGAAGAGCACACACCAACTGCAGATGCTTCCTCATCCTGACAAAGGGTATTTATACCCAAAAGCTTGCTAAGAAGAATTTTTCCAACTATTTCAATTGGTCTAATAAAAGAGATCACATCTAACCAAAGAACCTTGCCTGCCTATGTCCTTAGACCAACACAGCTACAACCTATACCCCTGAGATGAGCATGGTATAAATATCTTGAGACCTTTAGAAATTTTTCACAGAAGAGAATTCCTATTTTCCACCTTGTTTTAGCTGTACAGAAAAAAAAAATAGTTATTTTTCTCTTTTTTTTCTCTACATTCCACATGAGACCCAAAACACTTTCCAACTATTATTTATTGAAATCAAAGATAACAAGTTTCTGGGGTGGGGAGTGGGGGGGCATGAACATTTTGACAATTTGTCATTTTCCTAGGTGAAAAATGTGAAGCTGAAAAAGTTTAGAGCAGTTGCATGAAAGCCCCGCATCACATTGTGATGCAAGGAGATTGATTTTTTTTTTTTATTTTATATTGCCTTACATGCACAGACATTTTCTCACTCTTCAAGGCTTATGCTGGCAAACTGTGTTGTTGTTTCTACTTAATTTTTTGTGCTTCCACTAAAATGCATAGTATATCCAAACAGCAAGTGACTTCATGATCTCGTGTATCCTCAATTTGGACCTGCCAGTCTTCCCTCTAGATAAATTATAAACATAAATTATGCATTAAAGAAGGGACCAACCATAATTTTAGCCCTTAAAAGGTAGGAGAGCCAGAGATATCATATATTCATGATAGAATTTAATATTACTATGGATTTTAAGTGGAAAAGCTCCAACCCTGGCAGCATAAAGCCTTATGATAGTTAAATAGATCTCATGGAAATTAGTGGGAAATTTTCTTTTGATTTCATTGGGATCAGCCTTGTGCTACCTACAGCTCAAATACTCATTTTTATATGCTATTACTTTCCAGACAGAGAACTGAAACATAGAAGAAGTTACCCCAGGGCACAGAGGATTTTACAGCAGAACTAGGAATTGAAGAGATCTCTAAAATCCCAGTCTCGTATCTTAACTGTAACACCATCTTTCTTTTTCCTTATTACCTTACCTCTTCTTTCAGAAGGTGTTTGTCTTTTCCCTAATTCTCAGATCAAATGATAGGATAATGCCTGAGATGGGCACGGTATAAATATCTTGAGAGAAAGAGAGAAAGTATTTTACCATGCTAATAAGATGGTTTATGCATCCCTTGAGAAACACAACACCTGGCTTAGACTTTTTTCCATTTATTTTCCTAGCTATCAATTTCTCCCTTCCATTGTCTTGTCAAGACATATTGAATGGTTTAATATTGTGTGGCTATTGTCTGTCAGTTTTTACTTTATGCCTGTGGAAGTTTAGTTGGAAGAGAAAACAATTAAGTCCCTGGTCCTTTAAACACTTACGCATGTGCTTAATGTTAAGCATGGGAGCAGCCCCACAGAAATCAAATGAATTATTATTATGAGTAAGGCTAAACTTATTTATCATAAAGTGTTTGCAAATGTGTGAGCTTGTTTGCTAAAACAAGTAAGCAAACATCTGAGATTTTCAACATATACCAGAACTGGTAGTGGAGGCATTTTTTTCACTGCCCGATCGCAGTGCTGGGGAGGGGAACTCAGCCAGGCTCATTAGAAACTTGAAATGTTTCGAAACTTTCAAAACATTTCAACTGCCCTCATTTCATTTCAAGGCTGTTTTGAAGCCCTTTGTTTTGTTTTGATTTCGCTGTTGCGAGTTCAACATGAGTCAAAACCGTGTTGAAACGAAACAGCTAGTGAAATTTTGCACAGCCCTACTATCAATGCTCTGAATCCAAGGAGCAGATTCTTTCCTCCTCTGATGTTGACCATCACAAAACTTGATCCAGTCCACCTCGCAGTGCCTCTCTCCATCTGCAGCCTGACTCTGCCAACCAGAGCAGCATTCTGCACTCCTTTCCTGATCATCCACAGAGTTTCCAAGGATACTAAGTCATCTCTGCAAGCATCCCAAAATCTGCACAGGGGCCTGCCTCTCTTTCTAGACCCTTCACGAGCTTCGGAGTACAGTACATTCTTTGGGATCCTGTGATGCAGCATTCACTAGACATGATCAAACCACCTAAGTCTTTTCTTCACCAATCAATGGTCCTATGAATGACATACTATCACAATTTGCCACTTCCTCATTTAACACCTTGTCTTGCCATCTTGTATGAAGAATTTTACACAGGCATCTGATATGAAAGCTATTTATTCTTTTCATATGTTTGGCATAGGTCGACCATGTTTCTGAATCATATAGAAGAATGGATAAAAAAATTGTCTCATAAATACAGATTTTCACTTTAGTTGACAGTTTGTTGTTGTTTTAGGCTCTGTCTTGCAAAAGACCAAAGTTCCTGGCTGTTTTGTTGATTCTACTAGTGAGCTTAGCATCTGTATCAACATTCCTTGTAACAGTAGAGTCATGGTAGAAAAACTGGTCATGGACATCCAGACGAATACCATCTAGGGTGATACCTGGTAGGGCTGTGCGAAACGGCTATGTGTTTCAGTTTCAGACTTGGCATTTTGGAGGGACAGTGATTCAATTTTGTGTTTCAGATCATGACCCTGTTTTGATTCACCTGAATCTGTTTTGGAGTTTCAATGCTGTTTCGGTGTTTCGGCCATAGGCTATAATGGGGAATCACTAAAATATCTATAACTTTGTCATTTATTGCCTGATCTAGATGAAAATTTCAGGGATGGTAGCCCCTTCTGAGGGCAGGAAGTCTGTCAAGTTTCAAGGAGATAGGTGCAGGGATTTTGTGTGAAACTGCACCTCAATCTGTTCAAAGCAAAACTCATATCACTTGCCATCAGTGGCAGCATGCTGTTATCCTGCATGTAGATCCGGGGGCCTGCGCCCCCTGGGAGGACTGTGGGGCTGTGCTGGACTCCTCTCAGGGGGTGCAGGCTAAGTGCCAGAAAGAACCCATTGCTGGCCAGGACCTGAGTCTGCTCAGAGCACCCTGCGCTGAGCGCCAGGAAGCCAGTGGCGATTGGGGCCTCTGGGCACTCACGGCAGAGTTCCCCCATGCAGCATGGGGCAGCAAGGGGCAGCAGGGATCACCCCCTCTGCCTGGAACCTGCACACCAGCTGTTACATCATGCAGCTGCAGCATGGCTTGGCAGTGGCCACTGGCAGCACCTGTCTTCCTGGCACCCGGCGCAGGGTGCAGCAAGCAGACTCAGGTGCTGGCGCTGACCCCAGCCCCACACACAGATCCAGGAACCTGTGCCCCCCTAGGATGGCTCTTCCTGGGGGGTGCAGGCCCCTGGATCTGCGTGAGGAATGACAGCATGCTGCCACTGTTAGCTGGGGCTAGCACCAGCACCCAAGTGTGTTTGGGGCAGCCTGCACCAAGTGCCAGAAAGAACCCAGTGCTGCTGCTGTCATCCCACATGCAGATCTGGGGGCCTGCACCCCCCGGGTGGGCTGCAGAGCTGTGCCAGACTCCTACCGCGGGGTGTAGGCCCCCAGATCTCCACTCGGGATGGCAGCAGGCTACTGTCCCTCCCCCAGAGCACTGGGATTGGAAAGGACCTCAGGGACAGATGGCAGACACTGGCCAGCTACAGACATCAATATCAGAGCAGTCCTTCCACCCCTTTTCCCCCTTCCTCTTCTTAGTTTCTGTTTCCCTGAAAGCCCAGCTCCAAAATTTTCTGAAATTTTCTAAAATGTTTCACATGTTTTAGTTTCATTTCGGAGATGTTTCGGAGCCTTCCATTTCAATTCAGATTCAGTGTTTCGGGAGCTGAAACGGGCTGAAAAACCTCTGAAATGAAATGGCTGCCAAAATTTTGCACAGCCCTAGTACCTGGAACTAGTTCTGAAGACCTTTGGAGCATGATAACAGTCTTCTTCAAGCTAGATTTTGCATGAGTCAGAGGACTTGGTAATGAGATGTTGTAGGGCATCAACACTGTGAGCCACAAGGGCTGCATCATCTGCAAACAGCAGGTCCCTGTAGATGATCTCCTTCACCTTCATTTTAGCTCTGAACCTTGCAATGATAAACAGTCCTCCATCATGCTGACATAGACACCCCCCTGAACATCACAGAACATGTGTTGAAGCACGAATGAGAAGTAAATGTTAAACAATGTGGTAGCCAATATGCAACCCTGCTTCACTCTGTTATTGATGTTGAATCAGTGAGACTCCTGGTTTTCATACATTACTGTTGCCTTCATGCCATCATGTAAGGATTTCACAAGGTTTAGCAGTGTAGCTGAAAAACCAAACTTCTTCAGAACAGTGTAAAGTCCTGATCAACTAACCATGCCAAAGGCTTTGGTTAAATTTATAAAAGCCATGTACGAAGGGATATGCTTCTCTGCACTTTTCTTGCAGATGTCTTACAGGTCCATCTATGGTGGACCCAGACAATTCATCTAGCACATGTTGGTCTACCACAGACTCTCTTGCCTATATCATTCCCTGGTGCTCAATCCACCTCTCCAGTTGCTTCCCCTTATCAGTTACGATATTACCATCCGGGTCTTTCAACAGAACTGGTTTGTACTTTGTTGGCCCAATGGCCTTTCTAATGCCCTCATACAACCTGCATCAGCTGCCTGTTGGACACTGTTACAGAGACCCAGCCAAAATTCTGGAGCACACGTCCTGGAAGCTGTTTGAACAGCCTTATGTGCTTATTTTAGGTTGTTGAGTGAATCAGTGGTAGGAGTAGATTGACAGGTGACTAGAGAAGTTCTTTTTTATGGTCTCCATATAAGCCTGACAAAAAAGGGAACTTGGTAGATATAGGGATGTAACAAGGTGGTCTCTCCCTTTAAGAGGGAACAGTCATTCCTGTGAGAAGGCCCAGCTGAAGAGCATTTGGATGGACAGGGAGTGTCCTGTTTGAGGCTTTAAAAGCTCCTGGAAGAGCAAACAGAGGAGGAAGAACTGAGCCGTGAACAGAACAGCTTGCTATAAGGATGGGACAAGCTGCTGCGTTAGGGCCAGAGCCAAAGGGCTCCCCACCTGGTGACCAGAACAGGGCAGAAGAGGTTGGGCTTTTTAAAATGTGCTTGCTTGTGTGTCATTTAAAGCCTCTAATTTGGGAGGACTGATTAAGGAGCCCCCACAGGGAGCAAAACCCACCTGCAGATGCCAGCAGGTGAGGGAACCCATTTTTGTAAGGCATCTATAATGCAGAAAAATAGTAATACTGTGTTGGGTTTGCTTATCCTTTTCTCAGATATTACCAGCACATGGTGATTTCCTTTCAATAACCTCCTTTCCCACCTCCCAACCACATCACAATCAGTGGAGAGGAGAACTATGAGTTATCTTTCTTTTTTAATTCCCATATTAAAAGGTGGCAGCTATATTATTTCAGAGCGGTGAGACTTTGCTCGATGTCTGAGTCATGCTACTTTTCACAAGACAGGAAGACGTGCCATTATTCTTGCGTTCACTGGCACCTGCTGTAAAACTGTGGGGCATTCTTCACTGCTATGGTATATTTATGGTTTCGCTCCTCAAGTGCCTTATTTCACGAAGCAGTAGAAGCACTTTCATACTTCAACTCATCAGAATGCACTACGTTCAGGTTTGTAACTGCTCATATTAATGCCTACTAGCAGGTCTTGGATTTAGGATTACACAGAAGCATTTGTTTCATGAAATCTTGTAAATAAAGTATTTCAAATAAAGATAGATCCTTTTACATAGTGTTCTGTTAAGGTTTATTCCCTGTTACTTTTTATAACCAGTAAGGCATTTTAAAATAACACTTCTTTTTCTGTAGTGTGTGTGGTTAGAGTACAGGATTTAAAGCCAGGAGATCTGAATGCCATTACATTGATTTCTTATATGAGCCTGGGCAGGGCATTTAAATTCTGTGCATCCCCGTTTCTTCAAAGTTGGGAGGTGGAAATAGTAATGCTTCAACAGCGATGTTGGGAGGACCAAATGCCAGACTGAACTCTTATGAACACCTTAACTCACAAGAACCGACCCATTAAGTGTCTCTTTTCTGGTATCCCTGAATGGTCGGGAGAACCATTTCAGCTTGCAGAGACCACACTAGAAAACCACTGGAAGAATCTGCATTAATGAGACCATGGGTGGATAATTTCCCCTAGCCTAACCCTGCTCCCATTGAAATTAATGTTTGATTGAAACCAGCGCTACATGCTCTTATATGTTGTTGAAACCCCCCCTTATTTTTCAATGAAACTGAGAGCACGTTTTTTCCAAAACACTGCCTTTATATGAAGGATAGGACAAAAAAAATGAAGGTATATGCACATAAAGACAACAGATCCAGAGATCTTAAAATCTGCCCACAAACTTTCAGCTTTTCTGCAAGACCTAATGTTCCATTAAAGACAAGTTTCCGGTTGCATTTGTAAAGATGAAGTAAATACAGCGTAAAGGAAACCAATGCTGCCTTTTTGACTCAGCTCTGTAGAGAACTGCTACCAGCTGAACAGCAGCCCCATAAATGTCTACTCTTAGGCACAGGCAGATTTTAATTCTGTGTTAAGAAGCAAGGAAGTTAATTCCAACCCACCCTCCCCTGCCCCACTTCCCATTATGGGTATGTAGATCCTGTGGACTTCACTGGTAAGAATCTGAGAGCAGAATTTGGTCACTGAATTTGAATTTCGTTGAATTGAAGATGGACTGAACTGGGAAAAATGGGTGAAAAACACGGAAAGAAACATTCAGCGTTGGCATAAAGAAAGAGTCCCTCTTAGGACGTAAACAGATGTTGTATTTCTTCCAGGGGAAAGCCTTGTGTCCTGGGATCCTACAGATGAACATGCCCATTGTCTAAATACCTGTAGAGTATCTGAGATAAAATATGCTAACATGTTTTCCTGGGACGGTGCTGTGTATTTCTGTGAATTACTGGCAGGCCATTCAAGTTAACAGCCATTCATTCAAGGGCAAGCCTGTCAGTGGGACAGCAATGCTGCTTGGAAGAACTATATGCATAAAAAGGCTTTGCTGCTTGTGTTTGGATTTGGGTTAAAATCCGGGACAATCAGGATTGCTTCAGGTGAGACATCTGTTTACAGCCTTAGAATATAATGAAAGGGATGGCTGCAATATGCCCAGCAGAGACAGCACACATCTCTACAGCTTGGTGGGAAAAGTTGGGAGCTGCTTGGGAGGTTTTCTGGTTTGACTTTGCTTCCTTGTCTGTAAGAAAGCAGCACAGACCAAAGAATCAGGAAAGCCAGAAAGTCGGAGCTGAACATTTGACTCTACCACTGACTTTCTTAACACTGTTAGTGCCTTTTAACCACACTTTAGGTGGCTTAAAATTATGCCACTCCAGGGCAGGTTTATCTCTGATCCATGTTATCCAGCTCGTGTTCTTTTAAAGTGTGGCCACTCCCCACAGATAAGCTGACCAAGTTGCAATCCTCCAGCAACCTAGGATGCAGTGTCCCCTCCCCTGCCCTCCTGTTCTGTGTGGACAAACTTTCCACCCCCTAAAGTCTATTTCATAGACATCAGGGCTGGAAGGGACCTCGGAAGGTCATCGAGTCCAGCCCCCCGCCCAAAGGGCAGGAAGTCAGCTGGGGTCATAGGATCCCTGCAAGATAAGCATCCAGTTGCATCTTGAAGGTGTTCAATGAAGGCGCTTGAACCACCTCCGGTGGCAGGCTGTTCCAGACCTTGGGGGCTCGGACAGTAAAGAAGTTCTTCCTTATGTCCAGCCTGAAACGATCTTGAAGTAGTTTGTGACCATTCGACCTCGTCATCCCTTGGGGCGCTCTGGTGAACAAACGTTCCCCCAGATGCTGGTGGTCACCCCTGATAAACTTGTAGGTGGCCATCAGATCACCCCTGAGCCTGCGCTTTTTCAGGCTAAAGAGCCCCAGGGCTCTCAGCCTGTCATCATAGGGTCTGCTTCCCTGACCTCTGATCATGCGCGTGGCTCTTCTCTGGACTCTCTCAAGCTTCTCCACATCCTTTTTGAATTGTGGAGCCCAAAACTGGACACAGTACTCCAGCTGCGGCCTCACTAAGGCCGAGTACAGGGGGAGAATGACGTCCCGGGATTTGCTTGAGAGCAAAAATAAAAATGTTTGTGCACTCCCTGCTCCTCCATTGCAGAAATCTATTTTAATCCGTTTTTAAAAACACACTTATTCTCTAAAGCAATTGGCTCCAAAATGTGGTACCTCTACTTTTGCTATTTACACACTCTCCTTTTTCATCCCTAAAGCTATTTCTTTCGGATTTGGGGGTTCCCAGTTCCTGTCATCTTGCTTTAGTTCAATCTATTCTAGATGGAGCTTTACCTGACGATTGCCTAAAAACGAGGCGCTGAACGCCGCTGCTTAGCGGCGTTCCTGTCAGAGAGTGCATTTTGCACGGGTTCTGTGATTTGGATTGACATACCACTTGTTTCTGTATAAATATGAACTCGCCATTTTCTCAACCTCCTGAAACCCTCAATATTTTGGATCTTGGAAATGGCCCGTCTCCTTATATGGTACTGGAGCAGCCGCTAAAGTTAGAGAGAGAGTTTTGCTAAAAGCTCTTTCCATTCTGGTGTTAGAAAGGAAAAAGGAGAATTGGCAATTGGGAAATTCAAGTGCAACTGCTTTCTCCGCTTGGTTCAGTAGAGGCAGAGTTGCTTGCTGGCATTCAGAACTCACTCTCTATTCTCCAAATAGTTTTGAAAAATAACAGGGTTCAGAAGGATGCCAAGGTGGGCTAAGTGGAGAAACGTGAATGTAGTGGGTAGGGTGCGTGAGAAAGTCTGTTACTAGAAATGGATTTACCCTGATCTTGCAAGCTGCTCTGCAAGGGGGGATTCCTGCCCTGCAGGAAATCAATGGGGTCTGTGGGATGGAAGGGACAACCCAGCTTTTGGCATATTTTCCATACTCTATGGACCCCTGGATTTGCAGTTTAGTACATCTACACAAACAGCCATCTATCTTATTCTCATCCTTCTAGAACCACATGAAGGCTGTCACTCCAGCTCATATGTTATTCAGAGTTAATTCAGTGTCTGCAATTTTAGTCACTATATATGGATAACTATAGGAAGCTGAGTGGGGCTCACTCCGCTACATACTGTACAAATGTTGTCAGACACAGTCTATTATGTCCAAGTATTGTGTCCACATTTTGCAATAGTTTTAAAAAAAGCAGGCAGTAGTTTCCTATTCTTTTGGGCTCACAGCATGTTGTCTGCTGCAAATCTCTATTCACGTTCTTACAGGATAACACAGTGGTGTCACATTCATCATTAAATGAATTAACCGTTAACCCTATATTTACACTCCTGCTATAAACAGAAGCTTAATTTGCTGCACTGACAGTCGGTTGCGTGCCATTTGTATCTTTTCTGTGCTATTTGGTATTTATATAGCACTCAAAAGTCACTAAATGCTTTACATATTAAAAAATACAAGTCCCCATCTGGAAGGGTTTTCCACCTTATAGCTCAATTCTGTATATTCGTGTACTTCTCATAGGCGTTCTGGAAACAGAGGTCTTGCTGAATTAGTTCTTAGGCAGCATTACATATATAGATAATTCCTAATTATGCTATATAACACCAACACCAAGCCCCTCTTTTCAACCATCACAGAATGAAAAGGAGCATTCCTACTTCGGCAGATGACAAAACAAAGCAGAGCAAAACAAATACACATTTTCCAGGGCAGATTTCACAATTGCAGTATTCCAGCTGAGCAACAGCTGGTTGGAAGAACAAAGCTGAATTCTTTTAGGGTATTCATTCGTGACATTCCCAAAAAGGAAGCAAGACAGATGAGGGAGAGATACAGCTCTTTACAGTACCTTGGCTCATCTTCAAGTGGCACTCCACTCTGCATCGGAAAAGAATTGCACCTTGTGTGCAAGAACAAGTGCGATCTTCTTTAGTAATGCTAGGAACCCACCATGCTCAGAGCTGTATCGGAGAGAGAACCAGGATGCTCTGCGTTCAGGCCCAAAGATTTGCCTGTGTCAGCAGTGGGTCACGCTGGACTTTTCTATGGGGCTATTCAAACCTTCCTGGCTGTGGCCTAGCAAGCTGCTGAGGTCATGCAGGCCTGATCCACCTTTGCTGACAGGCAGAAAACACAGACACTCATCACTCTGACTGTAGCACTGCCCAGTGTAGGAGGGTAGCAAAGCCGTCCTTGAGAGAGTGGAAAACAGCACAACTTTGAATACACACTGCTACCCTCTCTTTTGCCTTTGCCCCTGCCTTGGTATAACAAAGAACATTTAAAAAAACCCTTACATTACCATATGCAATTTAAAAAAATCTTGTAGCACTCTTAATTCTCAGTTATTTTTCATGTATGCACTCTTACGTAGTCCTGATTCATTATTGCTTTTGCTTACATTTCTCCACTTCCTTGTTGGCTGCTTATTTAGAAATGCTAAAAATAATAAACGATACGGGTAGGACAGCTTAGCTTTCTCTCAATCTCTGTGTTAATTCTGGCTGTCGTGCGGAGACAGATTCTTTAGTAACTACAGTAATTCACCTGATACTTGACCTGTTGCTTTGATTACCAAAGATATAAATCTAAGCTATCTGAGCATTTACTGTATGTATCACCTGGGGAAGTGCCAGAAAGCAGGAATGAAATATTGGCTCAGACTTAAGGAAACTGTTATGCTAAGGGTAAAGTTTCAAGAGAACCGAGCATTTACTGTACATACTATAAGGGAACAACAGGTCCTGGATGAGACGTGATGAATTGTTATGCTCGCCTCAGCCTGGCTAGAGGCACTCTCTAGTGGTACAGTTCCAGTCTCATGAAAACACTCTAAAAGACTAATTGGACTAATCAGAATAGGAAAGATCTGGTGTACTACGTTATAACAAATCCTCCGAAATGTGTATACTGTTGCCCACACAGGAATTGCCATAACCTTTTAAAAATTCAACATTTAAATGGCACGAACAATACAGAGTGAGCAATCTTTAAAAATGTACATGGATCTGAAAGGACGAACAAAAAAAATCATCTCCACACCCCACCTGTGAAGCATCTTGTTGTGAAAGAGATAAAAGATAATCAAAGGTGGGTGGAAAATAATTCCCAGGAGGATGAAAGAACAACAAAAGAGTAAGACTGACACAAAGGCAATTTCCCAATCCTCCTGCATCTATGATGTTGGTGTCAAAACTGGTTATTAATCTAAAACATGATTCAAGTCCCAGTGAACAAGAGGGTCTACCAGCTTATTCCTCCCTCTCCGGTACAAGTTACACGACTCCGTTTTCATGCAAGTGCACTGAACTCCCCCGCCCCCATCACCTCTGCTCACGCACGCTCAAAAAAGCAAAGGATTTTGTAATGACATTTTGAGGCAGACCCTCAGCAGAATAATCATATATTAACAAAGGATCTGATTTTTGTTGTGCTGATACATTGAAACAGGCTGTACAGTTACATTAGATTACTTCATATTTCATTTCAGTCCATGGCCACCAAAACCTGATGCTCTATCACCTAGTGCAAAACCTGAACTATGAAAAAATACATCTATCTGTATTCCAGTTTGCAAAACTTTCAAAGCTAATTTTATGTAAATGGGAATGTCATAACCATTAACAAAGAGAACAAGACACCCACTGACATTTCTGACAGAGAAACTTTCAAATTAAATGAAAATGAGACTTCTCAAATTAATTAAAATGCAAAGTGCATGGGGGGCTCCGCGGCTGCTGGAGGGTTTTGGGGGGCTTCTGGGGGGCTTTTGGGGAGCGGGGGTGCAGCGAGCTTTCACCCGCGCGTCTCTCGCCACTTCCGAGCCTCACTGGTCTTTTTTTCCCGGTCGGCGGGCCCTTTTAAACTTATTGTCCAGGGGGCAGTTCTGGCACAAAGTCAACTCACCCTCCCACCCGCAAGGGTGTGACCTTCCCATCCCCAGGGCGGCAAACACCCTGCAGAACACATGCCAGCTAGCCAGGTCACAATGCATGCATGGGTTCAGGAGTGAGGCCTACTGGGGGCAGGGGGTGGCAAGGTAGAGGACCAAATCAGTTCCCCATGAGCTGAGGCCTTCTTCCTGGGGCAGGGGCAGTAGCTCCCTGCAAAACACCTTCACTCACTGCTCCCAGTTCCCAACCACCCTGGGAAGCATGATCGGCACCCCCACACCCCAATCTTAAATCCTAATTTATTAAAACATGAGACCTTCCTTAATTTACTTTCTATTTAGTTCTTTTTCAATTCTCTCTTTTTTTTTTTTACTTCTTTTTATTTTATCCATTGGTGGCTGACTTCCTTCATTTTACTACCCTTCCCTCACCCCCATTTTGCTTCCACTTCCCATTTCATTCCCCATCCCATTAACTCTCCAGCTCCCAGCTTGATGTTCCCACTGCCCCTTCCCTGCAACCCATCTTTCATACCCCCCCACCTAGAACAGGGATAAAAGCCTGTTCTGGCTCACCCGCCATGTAGTGGCAATTCACAGCTGCAGCTCCCAGTCAGGCCCTTACTCACCCCCCCTCTAGTGACAAGTCACAGCTGCTCAGGTGGGAGACAGAGAAGGTTTTTATTCTTAAGGTGTAACTTTTCCAAACTTGAGTTAGCTCTAACACACATGGAAAATAATGCTATGTTATGCTAAGTTTAGGTATCTAAATGAACAACAGACAGGACACAAGCTATACTGAAGGCTCTCAAAACTGCATGAACTCATTCATGTCATATGCCATTCAGAGTTAACTTAGAGCAGAATCATGCCCTAAATGTGGATTTACACCTCTGCATATCCATTGGACTACTTTAGTCTCTCTCTTAACAGCTAGTCTTGGCTACTGAAGCTCTGGGTCTAATTTTAACAGGCAAGGCCTTGTGCAAAGGGTGTGTCATTTGAGTGTGAAGTTCGAAGTGAGTAGATCATGATGACAGCGTGGCAAATATAAATACTTTAGCATTCACTTGCCGTTGGTTGGCCTGCACACGCATCAAGGTGGCATGGCTGAATATCAGACAAAAGGCAAGATCTTGATTCATGGTCATGGGATCAGGGGCTCAAGACCAATTATCAGATCGGACAATTGATCAGGAGTCTGGCTCAAGGGCAGGTGATGCTGAGAAGGCAAGGGCTGCTTCTCTGTAAGCCCTTTACATAACTGTGTGGCTTCCTGCTCTGTGTGTTACTTGTTCCTGGGGGCATCCAGGACAGGTTAGCTAACTAGGTTGCATGGGGATGGGCTATCCTGCTGCAGCTGAGGAGGGGAGGCCTCTTGAGAGATGACTCCTCAAGTGCGTGGTGTGACTCACACAAGGGAGCACATGGCCTACATGGCTGAATTGACACTATTAGGATGCCATGGTCTTTAACATCAATCCTTCCCTGCCTTGTAGGTCTAGTTGTCTACCACCGTCCATCCCCTGCTGTTGCTTAATTTTGTACACGGTGGGGTTTCAGTGTGACTAGATCAGAATTCACCTCTTGTACATGCCTGCAGACTAAGGGGCATTGGAGTGTAAGACCTTGACATGTTTAAATGTGTACCTATTTCTTTTTTACATCTTCCTCTAAAGGATGTAGGGGCAGATATAACCCTCCCCCCCACCAGATCTGAGAAGTCCAGACTGAAAGGTGCTTCTTGGCAGGTCACAGAGATGTTAAGGAAGGTCAGATTAGAACTCTAACCTATGTTAGGTCAAATTATAACTGTAACCCATGACCCTACGGTCAGCCCCAATGGGACCTAGTCCCAAATATGCCTTCTGTGACAGCCTGAACCCATTTGTGTGAAAATGCTGTATGCAAACCATTTTCCATTAAAGATAAAAAACAGAAAGGGAAAAATCAAAGTGAAATGGAAATGAAAGATTTATTTCTTGTGAAGTGGTTAATGTGATTAGCTTTATTGTAAAGGGATTGCTACTGAAGCTACATTTTTGATCTCTGTCTGGCTTGGGAATTGTAACCATGTAGAGCAGCACGCTTTCAGATCTTAATGCTTTGGGCAAGGGGTTTATTCTTTGAAGTGCTTTTTTTTTCCTTGGGTGGACAGAGAAACTAAGGAAGATATTTAAACAGCTAAGCACTTTTAGAAGTGTATATCAGATCGCTGGATATTGACAATCATCACAGGTAGTGCTACGAGCACCAGCAGCAGGATGTATTCTTTTGAACGGCTAGCTTTCGGCTAGAAAGGCTAGTAACACTTACCACCCATCAATCCCAAATCACTCTATAGAAGCAGTAGGATCATCCCCACTTTAAAGATGGGAAAGCCAAATCAAAGAGAGTGCAGGGTTTGCCCAAGTTCTTGCAATAAGTCAGTGGCACAGTTAGCAATAAAATGTGTGCTGGATGGCTGCCATCTGCTAGGGTATAACACCTTCACTGCAAGGAGAAATGTAACACAGATCATAGAAAGTCAACCACAGGACTGCTTTCATCTGCATGCACATTTTTCAGGGACTGTGGAACCTTGAATTTATATTCATGTCCAGTGAAAAAAATCATTATCTTTTGTTCTATTATGCACAGAATTACCAAATAATTCTGTCTTTTTTTAAAATCTCAGTGTCACAACCCAAAGTTGTGATTTTTGTTTTTGTGTGCGCTTTGGCACCACTGAATTATTTTCCCGCTAAATTGCAGCTTCTTTGCACAGTGGAGTTTTCTGCTGTAAAAGAGAACCCCGGTGCAAGGGAGAATTTCCCGCCAATTTGTAGCTTTCTTTGCATGGTGCATTTCTTTTGCATCTAAGAAATGCTCGGTGCAAAGAGTTCCCGCCATTTGTATGCTAATTTGAGCCCCATTATTGGCTTGCGTGAAATTATTCACACGTGGCGGCTAGTGATTGGCTTGCTAGCCGTATAAAAGGCTTGGGTGGTTTCCGCCCAAGTTGGAGAGAGAGAACTTGAAAAATTTGGAGAGAAATTGGAGAACTCCGAGGAGAGCCCCCGCAAGGGAGGAGTCCACGAACACCAGGAGGAGAAGACTTCACGCTGTGTGAAGATCTCTAAGCGCTGCGGAGCCTATGGAACCCAGCGCATTTCAAGCAGGCAACAGGGGTCTGATCAGCCTCTAGCCTCTCCCTGTCACTGATAGATTCCTAGATGTATCCCTCCCTGCGCGCAAAAGAACCGGACCCACGGAGCCTAGCAAACTTCGTGTGGGTGAGTGAATAAAAGGATCCACGGAGCCTAGCAAATTTCGTGAGAGAGCCGAGCTTGTCGTAGTCCTCAAACAAGGAATTAATCGGAGCTGTGCCTGGAAACTGTCCACCCTACACCGCGACCATCTTTGGTGTAAGTAAACAATCTTGAATCAACCATTACGCGTCCGTGGCTAATTCCAGTGTGTCGCCTGTTCTCTCCGATCCAGCGTGCCCGGGCTGCTGGCCACAGCCCGCACGCAGAACAAAAGGGCTCCGATCGCTCCCCGCCGTCCGCACATGGCGATGAGGGTGGGATCGGGAGACGGCCCGCACACTCAGCATATTTAAAACACAAGCCTTTCTTGAAACTAAGCTAAATCACAGGGCTACAGAGTGAATCCTGCCAGCAGATTTGCACTCACGAGTCCTATTTGAAATCAGTGGGACTTCTGTGCAGAGGATAGAGGACAGATTGTCTCATAGTCTTGCAGTGAATTAAGAGAACTGCCTTCACGGAGCACGGTGCAAAACTGAGTCCCCACAGTGCATGGGAAACAGAAACAAATTCCTCCTCTACCCATCATATATGTTTCAAATTTATTTCAAGCATTGGATTAGTTTCCTGATTCAACAGAGCACCTTGAGGGGAAGAAAATGTGTCTTATGGTGAGGGGGGTTTGATGGAAATCATTAATATACAGAATCAGATTTTTCCTGTGGGTTGTCTCAAAATGCAGAAGAAGGGAATGCCTATCTAAGGAGGGAAAAGGACAGGAGACAAATATCTCATGACAGAACAAACATCAAGGTGGAGATGCATCAAAAGATGGTAGGGAAATTACTGGGGGAGCAGAACCTGGTTAGAGTCTATGTTGTAATGGAAATACATGAGCAATGCTTCATAGTATCATGGTTGCCACGCTGCTCTACAATAGATACAATGTCCAAAAACATGAGATAACTTGAACTTTCTTTATTTCAAGATATGTAAGAAGCGCTGGGTTTTCCTTGTCTTACCAACAAGGCAATTGATGGGGGCAGAAAAGTCAATGACTGCAAACTCTCCGTGGCCGTTGAATTGTTATACTGAGTGCCCCCCAAAATCATGTTATCTTTCCTGCAGGGCGGGAGAGAATTGACCGCTGTAAGCCGTTATTATGAACCAGGATTTATGTTACAATAGCACACCTGTAAAGGGAAGGGGCAGGGGCTGCATTTTATTAAACACTGTACCGCCCTGAATTTGACGCTTGTAATCCGTCAGGATAAGGGGTGAAGGGGGAAGCAGGGGTACAGGAAGCATTTCTCCAAGCCTCCTAGCCTCTAGCTTTTTCACATACTCCTAAAGAGGTCTCTGCTGCAGCAGAGCCTGGTGGCGCATACCACCATCGGTGTATTTTATTTCTTTAATGTGATTTTCTCATTGATTGTAATAGATTGTGAAATGTCAGAGCCATAAAGCTCTGAAAGGACAATGCTCAGTGCACGGTTTCAGCATCCTATAAAAAGCACTGAGTGCCCAGTGAACTCCTAACTGTGACAGCTGGATTAGCAAAACCTCACCTTACAGGGACTCAGTCCACTTCAAATTCAGAGAGGAAGGCTTGAATGATGCTTGCTATTCAGGGTGTCCTTTATTAACCCCGGGTTTATAAAGATTTATCAACTGAGTATGAAAACTTCCTCTGGGATAAATTTTGGCATATGGGGTCACAGCCAGAACCAGTTTTGGTTTCACTAAAGCTCATTAAAACCTGGTTTGATGTTTTAAGTTATGTTGAGGTAGGGTAAGGGGAAAAAATCTCTTTTTGTGGATTTATACATCTTTCCCCCCTGTGTTCCATCCAATTGTAATTAAAATACATACAAATAACAGTGATTTCTCACCACTTTTTCTTCTATGGTCCTGCCATCCATCCCCACTGGGGGCCAAGCATTGCCTTCCTGACCTCCTAATAATTCCCTTGAGGAAGAGTAGAAGACAGTCCTATTACAGAAGGATTTTCTACTGTGCAACAGATTTGAGGTCTGTGCCTGCATAATGTTCCCAGGGCCTGATCAATAGGCCATAGAAGTCAGTGAGAGTCTTTCTGTGGACTTTGGATCCAGTCCTGTCAGAGCCAAGGATTATTTGTTAAATGTACCCCCTTTTTTTTAACCTGTGTGTACTAGTTTTGCAGGAAGGAGATGCATTACTGAATGCTTTTTGTTCAAGATGAGTGGCAAAAAGGTGCACAATTCTAGTTGAGAAGTTTTCAAGTGGAAGAGACCACAGAAATAAAGGGTTAGTTTTGAGATGCAGGTATAGATATTTAGCCTTCAGCCTTTAAGTACCTCTCTGCAGACAAGCTCCAGACCCTCAAGGTCATTTTGTGCATCCTTCTGCCACTCTAGCAGCATCAGCTGCATGGAAACACCCAGTAGGAAGGCAACTGAGGCAGCAGCCCTACGCACCATGTTTATGTGTGCGTGTTGGAGAGGGCGAGGTGGTAGGGACTAAAAAAGTAGCGGCCATTGCAGTGGTAGCTGGCCACACCACTATGACAGTCACAGCTGGTGTTGCACTGGGCGTTGCAGCTATCCCGGGCAGGAAGCTGCCCAGAAACACCTCTGTAAACACCCATATCCTTGCTACTGCATGTTCTAATATTTATTAGATATTCTTTATTAGAATATCTAATAAAGGCATTGAAGGCGTTCCTATGCTCATGTCAGCCAATAGATCCTTTTCCCATTTAATTCAAAAGGAGCAACAAAAGCAACATGTAGTCGCTGATCCCCGTTGTGCCGCAAACATGTCACTCTTGTATCTAACAAGCTTGATTTAACGCTGAATCAGAAATGCTGCTTCTGAATTTATCACAAGTCTCATGTCAGCCAGTGTTCTTACAACCTCAGCTCGGAGAACCTTGTGATCACATGAGAAATCGTTTTCATTTTATTTTTTTCAAAAAGGTGAGTTTCTTGCCTCATTTTTGTAGAAAAATGCTTGTGAACATGAACAGGAAAGACTGCAACACTCAAAAGGAAATAAGAAGAAGCTATCACCCGTTTTTGTTTTGCTTTGCTTTCTTATTTTTAAGACACTTTTCTCTTTGTTTCTTCAAGATAAATCTTGGCCTCCATTTCATTTGGAGCGTGCAACAGAGCCAACAAATAGAGTTTTTGCCTTGCCAAAAGAGTGCTTCTAGTCCAAGTATTTTTTTCCCCTTCAAACTCCCCAAAATTAAGAGCGATTTGAATTATGGTATCTAAAACATTTATGAGAGGGCCTTCTGCAGCCCACTTTCTTTGTATAGTTTAGAAAAAAGACACCATTTACAGTCTGTATATGAGATGTGCAAAAACATACAGCCAAAACGGGTAGGAAAATATATTTACTAAGAGATGCAGACACCAGTTACAAAATGGCCGCTTTATGGTTTCAGCAGTTCTTTCCTGCTGAAGATAAAGGGCCAGGCCCTAGAAAGTCATTCAGGGAGAAGAAGGAGCCATGATAAGGGCTAGGAAATAACGAATGAACCTGAGAAGGGAACTGCTGGTAGTTTTCATCTGTGTCCTACCAACATATATACTGGATGATCTTTGCTTTTAGTTAAAATCTAGGGACAGAAGTTACACATAAACTGGTTTAAGTGATCAGAAACTAGTTTAAACCTGTTACAGTACAGAAGTTCAGTTCATTTAAACTGGTTTCAAAATGTCTGAAACTGGTTTAAGATAAACCTGGCTGGATGTAGTATCAGACCGAACTGATTCTACCTTGTACACTTCCCACAGTGTCCCTTTATGTTAGGAATGGGAAGCCTATTGAAAGCTGCGCTGCTAATCCCTGTGACTTTAATCATGAGATTTGGAATATTTAGTATTTTTATTTCCCCTCAAAGCTCCAGGTTGTACAATTTGATGATTTTATGGGAGTCACAGCTTCTGTTTGTGTTGGCTTTTTTTGATTTTGAAAAAAGTTGGGGGTTCTTTTATGATCACATGGTAGCAGAGAAAAGGTCAGGAAATTTACCCTGTGTGCTTTTCATTCTCAAAGCCAGACAATAAATAGAAAAGGACACACCGTTTTATTCTTTTTTAATAGAAAGCACATATTTTTGTGTAGTCTGAGTCTCAATTTCTGACCAAATGGGGTTGCAATGCTGTGAAAGTCACTCCGTTCCTTTCAAAAATCCTTTCTTTAAGTCACTTTTGCTAATGGCTTTGAGTGCCCTGCAAGGGTCACGAGAAAACCACTCTCTCTCCAATCTCTCATTTGTAATCCTCAAAGGGAATTTACAAAACACCTTTCATAGACAAGCCCATGAACTTCACTTCATCTATCGACTGGATACAAAAAATCATGGACTAAATATAGACACTGGATTTATGACACATTATAACCTGCCTGACATCTGACTCCCCAGGTAAACCCTCCACTTTTTACCAGCTATTCTCACTCCCTTGCCCCCACCCTCATGTTTCTCATCCTTTGGCTACAGCTACATTCATTCCCCCTTCCCTCCACCACACCTCGCTCTCACCTACTGACCACCTCAATTTACATTTTAACTGACTAGTTTTCTTGCATCCATACTGGTCTCTGGCTGCTTTACCACGCTATCCAGGAAGAGCACAAACCATATGCAGATACTTCCTCGGCCTGACGAAGGGGTTTTGTGCCTGAAAGCTTGCTAAGAAGAATTGGTACAACTATTTGAGTTGGTCTAATAAAAGATATTGGATTTACCCAAAGAACCTTGTCTGCAGGGGTCAGTACCTTATAGCTGGTGGGCTGGATCAGGCTTGTGGAGCCTTTTTATATAGCCCATGGATCCAGGGGGCTTCATCTGGGAGGGGGAGTGGTAACTGGAGGGGGAGGGGTGACTCCAGTGGTGGGGGAGGTGGCATGGGCCAGGTTGGAAACAGACTGAACTCAGAGCTCTGCTCTATTAAAGCTGCCCCTGTTGCAAAAAATTGCTGAACGCTAATCTATAGTATGTAATAATGTCCTCCCGAGCTATTTCACTGAAAGTAAGGCAGGTTCAAATACAGCATGAAACTCTGTGCTCTTCACTGGCAGAGTCTGTCAAAAGTCCCTGCAATATCCATTGTCCCTCTGAGAATTACAATGAATAGGCTTACTTATAACAATGAAGGCCCTCATTCTACAAAGGCATGTGCTTAGCTTTCTGGGCAAAGAGTAGTGCCTCTGACTTCAGTTCAAGTGCATAGAGTTCACCATCAGAACGTGTTGAAAGTTTTCATTCGAAACTCTTCTTTATTTTAAACAAAAAAATGGCTTTGCTGACATGGAAACTTCTGTGAGAGCTGGCCATTTTTGAGGAAGTCACTCAGGTTGAATAACACAGAAAATAATTCAATTTGTGACAGCCAGCACCTAGACAAAGGTCAACCATTTGCAGAAAAGCTTCTCAATAAAGCCAAAAAGTTTTGCTCACGTGGCTGGAATTTTATGTTGTGCTGTTGCCAAAATCTTCCTGTGTTGGTGGGTTTTTTGTTTCCCAATGAAGTCCTGAAAAAAAAAATCATATAAACTGTTAATATTTTTTCATTAAAATTTTCACTGGAGATAAAAACCACGTCCAGAGCAGTTCTACTAAAGGGTGCTTATGTTCTTTGCCAGATAAAAGTGAAGAAAGTACAGGGCTGGTTGCTATGGGACCTGGTCCACATGTGAAGACTCCAAATTGCCCAGGTCTTGA
This sequence comes from Alligator sinensis, assembly GCF_000455745.1. Taxonomy (NCBI): domain Eukaryota; kingdom Metazoa; phylum Chordata; order Crocodylia; family Alligatoridae; genus Alligator; species Alligator sinensis. The sequence continues at coordinate 3,830,643 of NW_005841890.1, forward strand.
GAAAAAAATAGAAAACTGTGAAATAGGATGGCATTTCTAAAGGTCTCTGTGAAGATGTCAGGCAGCTTTTGCCAAGTGTTATGCTGCACTCTGTTTAAGAACAGCATACTGAAGTCTGTTTAAATGCAGGAATAAAAGTTGCGGTGAAAATGGTTTTGATTTGCTTTAGTTTTCAAATAACGCTTGTTCAAGGGAGGCAAAGTTAAAGTGATAAATGCATGTGCTGGAAGCGGGTATGTTACAGCCTGTGGTTACTGCAGAAAGAACAAAACACACTCACACACATATTCCCTAACCAACTGCAGCATGTCCAACAAATGATTAATAAAAGATGCAGTCAAATATTAACATGACATGAAATACTAGGTTACATTACACTACAACACCTGCAATTTATCCTTTGATTTAAAATCTTCATGCGTATGGACTGAACATAGTGTGCAGCCACACCAGGACTCTGGAGATAGCAGCAGCTGACACTAGTGAAGACAGGTTGAACCCAAGTAATATTTTTGTGGAGGTGTTCCCTTAGGAGTATGCAGGTGCTGCAAAAAGCCATGCTAGTAAGGCTCTTAACTGAGTCTATATTAACCATCCTCTCAACTTGGAGTGAAGGGTGGCTACTTGGAGTGAAGGGATGGGCCCAAGGGGTGTCCATCCCGACAAGAAGCAAGGGGGGCAGGAGTGTCCAAAAGCCCCCCTGGCTCACCAAGGGTGTCCGGGAATGCCTGCTTGCCAAAAAGGCGGCGTACGCCCGGTGGAAGAGGTGTAATCTCCAAAGAGGAGTATACCTCCTCTGCTCGGGCCTGCAGGCGGGCTGTTAGGAAGGCCAAGGCAGATATAGAGCTCGGATTAGTGTCCAGGATTAAGGATAACAAAAAGTCCTTTTTCAAATATATTGGGAGGATGAAGAAGGTGCCGGGTAATGTGGGGCCCCTACAGGATATGCTGGGCAATCTGGTGGTTGCGTCAGAGGATAAAGCGGACCTCTTTAACCAATTCTTCACCTCCGTTTTCTTGTGCAGGGACCGGGACTTCCCTGCTGTGATAGAAGCCAGACGCGAGGGGATCGCCTTCCGACCTCAGGTTGGGGAGGACCGGGTTAGAGAGCTTCTGGAGGGGCTGGACGCGTTCAAGTCAATGCTCTCCACCCCAGGGTGCTGAGGGAGCTGGCTGGGGTTATTGCAGGGCCCCTGGCACGGCTCTACGAGCGATCGTGGTGCTTGGGCCAGGTGCCAGACGATTGGAAGGTAGCTAATGTGGTCCCCATCTTCAAAAAAGGGAAAAGGGAGGACCCGGGCAATTATAGGCCCGTCAGTCTTACCTCAATCCTGGGGAAACTCTTTGAGAAGATCATCAAGGAGCACATTTGTGATGGGCCGGCATCAGAAATGATGCTCAGGGGCAATCAGCATGGATTTATTAGGGGGAGATCATGTCAGACCAACCTGATTGCCTTTTATGATCAGGTCACAAAGGCCATGGATGCAGGTGTCGCGGTGGATGTAGTCTTTCTGGACTTCAGCAAGGCCTTTGACACCGTCTCTCACCCCATCCTAATTAATAAACTAGGCGACTGTGGCATAGATGCCTACACGGTCAGATGGATTGCAGATTGGCTGAAGGGTCGCACTCAGAGGGTGGTGGTGGATGGATCATACTCGACTTGGGGGGAGGTGGGTAGTGGAGTCCCTCAGGGCTCGGTCCTGGGCCCTGCGCTGTTCAATGTCTTCATCAGCGATCTTGATGTTGGGGTGGAGAGCAACCTGTTTAAATTCGCTGATGACACCAAAATTTGGGGGGAGGTGAGCACGCTAGCAGGGAGAGAGAGATTGCAGAAGGATCTGGATAGGTTACAGGGGTGGGCAGACAGGAACAGGATGCGTTTCAATACGGACAAGTGCAGGGTGCTGCACTTGGGTAGTAGGAACCAGCAGCACACTTATACGATGGGGAACTCCCTACTTGAGAGCACGGAGGCGGAAAGGGATCTTGGTGTCATTATTGACTCCAAGATGAACATGGGCCGACAATGCGAGGTCATGGTTGGCAGGGCTAACCGGACCTTGTCGTGCATCCACAGGTGCATCTCGAGTAGAGCCAGGAAGGTGATCCTCCCCCTCTATGCGACGCTGGTCAGGCCGCAGCTGGAGTATTGTGTCCAGTTCTGTGCGCCCCATTTCAGGAGGGATGTGGACAACATGGAGAGGGTCCAGAGGAGGGCCACCCGCATGATCCGGGGACAACAGGGCAGACCCTACAGTGAGAGACTGCGGGACTTGAACCTATTCAGCCTCCACAAGAGAAGGCTGAGGGGGGACCTGGTGACCGTCTATAAACTCACTAGGGGGAACCAGAAGGGTTTGGGGGAGACGCTGTTTCCCCTAGCCCCTGCTGGCATAACAAGGAATAATGGGCACAAGTTGATGGAGAGGAGGTACAGATTGGACATCCGAAAAAACTACTTCACAGTTAGGGCGGCTAGGAGCTGGAACCAACTTCCAAGGGAGGTGGTGCTGGCCCCTACCCTGGGGATCTTTAAGAAGAGGCTGGATACTTACCTGGCTGGGCTCATTTGAGTCCCGTTTTTGTTTTTAGGGTGAGTGGTTTTGTTTGTGTTTTTGGGTTGTTCTCCCGCCCTGGCGGGGGGTCGGGCTAGAAGATCTATTAGGTCCCTTCCAACCCTAAAACTATGAAACTATGAAACTATGAAACTACTTAAAAATAACCAACAAGTGCAGACAGGGGATGCAAGGATGGTCAGAGAAATGGTGAACCTGTCCCACTCGAGAAGACTAAAAAAGCTGGTTTGGGTAGTAAAGTACAGGGCAAAGGAGGGATGTGACTGCCCTTTAGAAACACAAGACAAGGAGAAGAGCTAAGAGACAATGAAGGCTCACAAATGGGGCGCATCTACAAGAGATGTTAAACTAATTAGCTCCGCAGTAAACAACTTGGTGTCTACACATCCAGGGCTATTAAGCTGGAGTAAACTAAAGTTTTTGTAAATACAAATACTACCCTGCTGTGGAGTTTTTTACTCTGCAGTAGCACATGTGTAGACACTGATGGGGCTGGCTGGGGTACGAGGGTGATTCAATGTGTGGGCTCCCTGCCAGCTAGCCCTACTTTGGAGCACTATCGTGCCCCAGCCGGTCCCTCCACAGGCTGTTGAGCCAGGTTGGAGCAGCCTCAGGCTGGCAGCCTGCCCTCCAGGCCCAGTGTGCTGCGATCCCAGGCACACATGTAGACGTGGTGCCTGGGAGCAATAAACTCCAGCACAATAAGCACCAGAGTTCATTTCTTCGCATGAATATGCACATGTAGATGCACTCACAAATGGGTATAAAATAGCCATGAGCTAAGACTGGGGATCAGAAGGAGGTTTTTAACCACAAAAGTAGTGAAGTTCTGGAAAAGCCTTCCAACAGAGGGCAAATGACCTCTGGTCCTTTTAGGTGGAATTTGATCAGATTATGAACAGATCTGTCAGATGCATTTGCCTATAGCAGCCAGAGACATGGGGTTACCTGGCAGTACTAGTTTAAACCCTGAATGTGGGCCCACTTACATTAGTTTAATTCTCACTTAAATCAATTCTGTTTGAGTTTACAAATTTTAGCATAAGGAAATCATACATTTGTTTAAATGCATCTGCAGTAGGAGTTGGTGTCAGCTTCATCAATGATTTTAATCAATTCAGCTAGACCAGCACATTTTAGTACAGACAAGGTCTCAGTGATGTTAATGGAATTAACATATTTAGGATGCTGATTGTGGACTCCCGCCTGTGCACCTGTTCCCACTTCCTAGCAAATCTGGCAAGACAAGGGATATTTTCAGAAGAGGGGGAAGGGAAATATTTACAAATGAATGAGTGAATGAATGAAATGGATAAGAGATCATAAAAACAGTGCAGCTATTTGGGTGCAATGAATCGGTGTGCTTACGTTGCTGTATAAGGCTGACCTCTTTTTCCTGGGGGAGAGCCTGCTGCAATCCAAAGCTAAGGACTCTGAAATAAGGCTAGTGCCTAAATCCTAGATTTATTGGTATCAGGGGTAAACCTCCTTCTCATTTCAAGGGAGAGCAGGATTTGCCTCTAGAACAGCAGCTTACTTAAAGCCCTTCCTTCTGACACAGACTCTTGTCTGGCACCTGGCCTCTGTTTTGTAACCCTCCCTTGGGTTGTCTCTGTCTATGACATGCATTTAGGAAGTGTAAACGTTATACTTAGGGCTCCCTATCTAACCCATATCAATTCAGTTAATTGTGACAATTAAACTAAGTTCATTCTTTGTAGCCTTGCATTATTGCCCTCTCTTTCCATCTACCATGGAATGACAGACATGAGATTAACAGGTGAGGCCTGACTGCCCAGAAACAGGTTTCTACCTTGGATGCAGATTGCTGGAAATGTGGTGCTTCTTGCTTCTTTTTTAAAAACACTTATCTAGACTAAGCATTTCTCAGTTTCCAAACACTGCATCCACCTCCACCTTGCTCCTCTAAAGGTGTGTCTTTGCTTTCCCAGAGTCTGGTGACACAGCTGCTGCTCTGCCAAGGTAAACACAAATATCCCAAGCATGGTAATTCATTCTGCAGTCTAATGGGGAAGGTCTTAATCCTGTGTGGCTTCTGATTTTGAGTCCTCCTGCCTCATTCATTTACACAGCCCTCACTGCAGGACCTTCCTTCTTGGGCTGGGCAGGCACTTCCACATAAACTAAAATAAAAATATAAAATGAGTTTTCATACATTCCTATGGTCACAAAAAACCTAGCTCCAACACCCTTTGGCAGGTTGGGGCGGTGTGGGTCCTAAGGTGTGTGGTTGATAGTCCAGAGATTGCAAGTTTGAGGCCATAGCAGAAGCACTCATAGCACTCTAGCTCTGCCAGATCCCAACAAATCTGTGATTTCTGTTAAATATCTTGTCACACAAGAAGAGAGGAGGGAATAAACCCAGCTTTGTTGAGAGGATCTTGCTCCCTGGCTGCTTCTCCCTTGTGTACTGTAGGTCTGATCCTACAAATGTTCATGGAAGTAATTGTCTTGGGGCCAGTAAAACTATAAATGACATATTTAACATCTCTCAGGCTGTTGATGGAGCAGAAATTTGACTGGAGACTGTTACATTAAAAAAAATGGATGTGAAAGAGTCTTCTCTGCTGATCTAGAAACATTTTTTTTAGCTCCGTAGAACAATGTTAGTCTGCTTTTCTTTTCCTTCTATATGAACAGGTTACTATTATATTGTCTTGAGCAAGTTATTTCACCTCCGCTGGCCTGTCCCATTTTTTGATGGGTCTAGTTAGACCAGGGGTAGCAAACTTTTAGGGTGGTGAGCTGTCACTTGTGACCGAGCTGTCACCATTGGCTGCCACCCTCCTCCACACACCCAGGCTACATGCTGCTGCCTCCACCATGTGCCACTGATCCCCTCCTCAATGGAGAATTTTGCACTGATGGTGAGCTGTGCATGCCATAGGGAGCAAATAGGGCATTGGTGAGTATTTTAGAGTGGGAAGGCACTGTAGGGGTGTTTGGCAGCATGGTGTGAATGGAGAGAGGAGACACCAGGCTAGCTGCATGCCCCTGATCCTGCGCCACTGTAAACTATTCTAAGTACTTCACAGATCAGATTGAATGAACAGGCCAGAGGTTGCTGACCCCTGATTTAGACAATAAGCTCTTTAGAGGCTGCCCCTAACTCCTGGCCAGTTTTTCATAAGGGGTTTCCAAACTGGTGCTGAGCTCTTCTAAAAATCTGATCGTGGTCCAGTAGGGCCATTCTAAACAAGGACTTGAAATAGGACTGAGAAGGACTTTAAGAACTAGATCCAATAACTAATTTAGCCTCTGAAAATTAGACACTGCCATGACCAAAATGTAGGTGCCTGGTCCCCAGAGTGAAATGCAGAACTCAAGAGACGGAAACAATTGAAGGGTGGTCAAAACAATCCTGCATGCTGAGTGGGGAGAAACTAAGCTCAGATCTGTATCTGAAATCCATTTCTTCTCTGGAGTCTAGATGCTGAAGGCAGGCTGACAAGGGAGGTGATTCTATCTTTTCTTTCTAGATATCCTTGGACTCTAGAAACCACCTGAGGCTAGGTGCCTGAATATATTCTTTGAAAGAATGGGTCAGAGCTTACTTTTTTGACAGGTGGAGGAAACCACATTTTGTATAATAGCCTCAGAAAGTGGGATACCTGAATAATAGGCTCTCTTCAGCCTGTGGAAACTCAAACCCAAATCTGCTACTCCCCAAGAGATGCCATAACCATCAAACTATAGAATATTCTGGGTCCTGCTCAATCCAGGCCATATGCAAGATTTGAAGGGTAAGTGAGAAAGCAAGGAAGAAAGAAAGAGCCTGATTCTCTTCCCGGCATTTGGGGCACCCACCTGGACCAGAACCCAGGATGCCATGCCACTATGCTTCAGGGGAATAAGAGTAATCTTTACTCAGGTTTTACAAGGAAAAAAAAGTAGGCATTATGAGGGCTGCCAGCTGTCTTTAAATTTATGAATAGTCCATCAAAAAGGCTAAAATTACCTATTCATAAGGCCTGTATAAAAAAGGAACCACCTGTAAAAAACAAAACACAACAAAAATGTGAGCTTGATTGAAGCTCTGTCATTACAAAGAGGCTGGAAGCTGATGCACAGAGCAAAGCAATACTACTTGGTGTCTCAATGGGATTGCACCATCCTGTGGGGAGTATTTGCACTGGGTTTTGTAGCAAACAGGAGCTCCTGTATCTTCCTCCTCCACCCCAATCGTGTGCTACCGCTGTTATATCTGCATCCAATCACCTGCTTGTATCATTGCTCACTTTACAGGTAGGCAGACAGCAGTCCTGCTCTGGATTTCTGTGCTGATATGGGGAGCATGGGGCCAGCAGGGGTCAGGTTGGGGGGTAGGCAGAGGGGGCAGCACTGTGGAGGTGTAGTGGGGGGGTATCAGGGGTCAGGGGCAGCATGATGTAAAACTATTGCTGCAGCAAGCAGGGTTGTCAACCAATAATGTTTTTTCTTTACTGGCAATCTCCAAGCTTTTTACTAACAGCCAAACTTTTTGATGTTAAACCTCTAAATTTGAATCTGGCCCCTGTCCAGGGCCTGGCAGAAGGGCTCTGTTTTCACTATGTAAACCATACTTCAGTAAAAAAGTTTGGTTATCAGTAAAAATTCTGCAGCTTGTTAATACAAACATGTGTCTTTGGTTGGCAACCCTGGCACCGACTCCTAAGGGAGAATTCTGTGGATTGAGGTGTTTCTTAGCAGTCTTAACTCAAAATTTCAGCTTGCTAGTGTCACTGTTTCCTATTGCCTAACTCTAGGCAAGGCACCTAAATATTTAGGCATTGTCATGCCCACTTTGCTGATGTCCAAGGCCTTGACTGGATCTAGTCCTCTGTGCCTAAATGGGAATTGAGCTCTTGAAAATCTTGACGCTCTATTGAAAATTCTGGTGCATGCATGTTTAATGCCTAACAAGTATTCAGAGGTGTCTTCAGCAATGAGCCCTATATTCAGTTGAAAGGAGGTTCCAGATAACTTAGCAAACCCCATTCAGTGCCATGATCTGCCCCAGATTTCCCCTGTACTCTCAAACTCAGCTTCATTGAGCCCTGGCTGCTTGGAGGAAAAAAATACCTTAAAAATTGTGAGCTGCTCAGAGGCTATGGTAATAGGAACCACACAGATCTCTTAGGTGGATATAAATGCATATGGCGTCTTACATCTTCAAGTGGTTTACAGATTCCACAGAGTTAAATCCCTTAGCAAGGGGTTCCTGTTAATGGACAGCACATTGCTTTAGGAGGAGTGCGGGTGGGAGAAGTCTAACTAATAGCTGCAGGGCAAATTCTTATTCTGACAAAAAAGGATTGCATGGTTCTTAGTTTTTAAAGCCCTCTACTAATGGTTTCTATTTAGGAAATGACATGGCGGTTAACTAAGATGTCATTTACTGTACCTACAAATTCAGGGATTGCAAAAAGACCCCTGCTATTCTTCCATCTCAGCACATATACATACAATTTTCTGTAGCAGGAAGGAGAGGGAAGCTGCTGGGGTGACAGGACCTAGGAGAAGGCTCTCCATGAAAAAAAGAACGGAAGGCTCATAAGGGCATATCTACATTGCCTGTGTAGTACCCAGGAGTCCCGCTGTGAAACAAATCCCATCCATTTGTTCTGGCTCCCTGTTTGCCAATCCTTTCAAATGAGGCACCATAACTGCCTCAGAGCATCTCTGCCTGTGGGCCTTGCACTGCACTTAGGCTTCCAGCCTTGGAGGTACATATTGGCTACATTGCCTCATGTCTAGGATTTAGTGTGAATGGGGCAGGCGGGGAAGTGTCCATGGGTGCAGTAGTATAGGTTATAACTGTGTTTGTCTAAGGACATAGGTTTATATTAACTCCTTATCAGATTTACCCAAAGAACCTTTCCTGCCTAAGTGCAGGATCAATTTACCAGGATTTAGGAGACAATAGTTCAACAAAAAAGAAGAAAATAAACTCTTGTATGTATATATAGAATATTTACCTTAAATGATCAACATTGTCAAAGGTAGTAGCTAATTAAATGGAGGGAAGCAAACAATCACAGACACAGTGGAGGAAGCAACATGCCTGATTATAAACAACCAGTGTTCTCCAAATTAGTGCCCTAAAGTTAGGCTGCTAATTTCCAATTTAAATAAACAACCTGATTTTTGTGAATATTAAATCAGCAGCAGCTCTCATGGACTGGAGTGGGTGCTGTTGAGTGCTCATTGTTCATGAAAATCAGGCCACTTGCTTCATGTGCTTAAATATGGATTTAGCTGTCTAGTATCAAGCCACTAGGTTTCAAAATCTTGGACAATGCTAGCTAAAAACCTTGAGAAATTATTGGAGGTAGACAAGCCAGGTCAGCTGCCATGAAGCTTGAGCAGTGGGACAGTATCTTGAAACATATAGCACCTAAGAGTCTTTAAGTCTGTGAGGATTGTGGCTGTTGGTAGAGTATGGGAGTTGGTATTGCATTTCCGGGGGCCTGCCAAAGCCATAATGCAAGCCTGATTGTTTCAAAACTCACCAAAATTGAATTATTAACCTTGGATAAGAAGAATACAGGATTATTTGCAAATCTTATTTTGATAATTAACATGCACAAGTGATAGAAACAAACAGCACCCTTCCCCTGGACACCTACTTCCTCATTTGCACATGCTAATTAGTCACATTTGCATACACATATGAAAACACAGCGCCTTCCCCATTAGTACTGATCACATTCCTCATTAACTTAAGTAAATACCCCCAAAATGCAAACACGGTTCCAGCTAAATTTAACATTGCTATTCATAGACCAACAACTGATAACCTCTGTGCTTTTTGGCCATTACAAGCAGTAGCCGAATGAAGGAAAAAAACAATTGCACACACAGACAATGAAAGTAAGTCAAACCCTTGCAGTATTGCCTCCTGACACTGTTATGTTTTGGTCTGCATTTGTCAGATGTTGGAAAGCTGAGCAGCTGTAGGTGCAGGCTGCTCATCTGCATGCAGCTAATATAACATTTCCTCTGTGTGAATGAATTGTGAATACAACTCTATTCAACCCCTCTCCTCATCTTTGAATCAACACAGACCCCCATAGGCCCCTTCAGTTTCAAACAATTTTAGAGGAAAGAAAAAGATGCTCCATTTCTTTGTAATGGCTAAGTTAACCATTGCTGTATTGTATACGAAGGATTATGGCGAGTCCAGTGAAGGAGAGAAATACGGAAATTAGTGATGAAAAGAATTTTACGGGGTCATCTAATCTCCCACACATGCCTCTTGCAAAGGCAAAATGCCGCAAAAAAAATTTAGATGGATATTCCTGGTAGTGTGAATCTACAGATGTAATAGTAGGTTATGATATAAATTACAGATCTATCGAGCAGTTATGCACATACATTGCAAAACTGATATTTTCAACAGACTTCATTCCCAATGTTGTTTTGGACTTTTTCAGGGTATTACAAGCTCCAAAGCAAGTCACTGTTGGCTCTGGCTGTTTTGCACTGTCTGGTTAAATGACCACCAGAGCAATACAAAGTGGCCATAGAATACTGATAAAGCTTCTTGTCTGGTTTAGCAAGGTGCTGGTGCCTCCCAGTTACACTGCTGCAAGGGAATGCTGATGGCAGATGGAAATGGAAGCATAACTATCATGGTGTAGCATGGAACTCCCTTTGTACTAAAACTGCCATTATATACTGGAGGGATACTGGATTTATTTATCATATGGAAAAGATGGTAAAGAGTAATGCAGCAAAATTTGCAAATGACACAAAAACATTTAGGTTTCCAAAACTGGAGAAGACTCTGCAGAACTTCAGAGGACCTTAACCATGGCAGGTCAATGAGTAGGACCATGACAGCTGATGTAAAGTGCTGACATAAGTGAAGTCATGAATACCAAAAGAAATAATTTGAATAATTCATATTCCTTACGGAAGAAGTGGGTCTTTGAGTCCTTCAATGTTGGCCTTCTGATGGCATTGCTTCTGCTGCAGCCATCATTTGGGAGCCAGTATGAGTGTCATAACTGAGTGGATGAGTTAGTTATTGGTCCAGCAATCATCAGCTTCTAGCATAGCTTGACTGATGCAGATAGCTTTGCTATCTGGGGCATGAGCAATGCTGTAGTCAATCAAGTGCCAGTGCTTAGATTGTGGTGTTTTCATGATGTCTTGTACATATTTTTGTGGATGAACAGGTTATTGGTGCTGGTGAGTCCATGTTTCATGCATTTGGTTAAGAGGAGGATGCTGTTGGAATGAACCTTTCCCATTCTTTCATTGCCAATGGTTCTGTTCCAAAGGGTTGAGTCTCTTCCAATGCTGGCATTGAAATCACCAAGCAAAATAAGCCTGTCTCCCTCTGGAATGCCAGAAAAGACCTGGCCATGCTTGGCATAACATTTCTTCTTGATTTCATTGGCAGTGTCAAGAATCAGGTCATATTTGCTGATGACAGTGGCATATTGGTTCCCTGCCAATTTGAGATGGAGAATTGTGAGGTGCTCATTAATTCTAATAAGGAACTCATCGAGTTCATTCTTAATAGCAAAGCCAACTTGTGAAGTCAGTGTTCTCCTTTCTGTTTACCCTTCCACAAGAGGTCATTGCTTCCTCTTTGTTCTTTGAGCTGCCCATCTCTCACTTGCCAGGTCTTGCTCACTGCAGTGAGGTAAGTGTTGTGCCTTCTGATTTCTTGAGCGACCATTGCAGTGCAGCACTCTTGATGTTCACTATTAGGATTGTCCATAAAGGTCCTGATGTTTCAGATCCCAACATTGATTGTGTATCTTCATTGATTTTGACTGCAGTAAAGGTTATCCAGTCAGGAAAAGGGAGGGTAAAGCACATTTTCTAGCCCTGTCCCCATATGGGGTAAGCTGTGGAGATCCTAAAGAGGGCTGCTCAGTCACAGTTACAGCTGCTGAATCACACTCCTGCCTTGGAAGCCATCTCTTGCAGAAGGCTGACATCAGTGAAGGGAACCAACTTCACCTCAAATGTGCAAGTGAAATCCTTGGACATCTGAGGAAATGGATGTTTGAAGGAGGAGACATCAGATTTGAAGTCAAGCTCATGGTTTATCAAGCAGCTGCGATCCCTTCCTTACTATACGGAGCTAAGACATGGGCATTGTACAGGAGACACCTCAAGCCACTAAGTACCATCAACACTTCCTGGGGAAGATCCTTTGAATCTAGTGAGAAGACAGATGCAACAACATTAGAATCCTCTTGCAAGCAAACAGCATGGGCATCAAAGTGATGATCATCCAACACCAACTTTTCTGGGCTAGCCATGTCATCTGGATGTCTGACTCCAGACTCCCAAAGCAAGTTTTAGTTTCCCAGCTCAGTCAAAGTGTACACTCAAGAGGAGGGCAGAGAAAGCACATTAAGGATGTCCTCAAGGCCAATTTGAAAGAAATGCAACATTGACCTCAACTCTTGGGACTCACCCAGAACCGCCCCAAATGGAAGAAGACTCTGCAGCAAGGATCTCAGTACTTTGAAACCTCACTATGACAACAGGAGACAGAAAAGTGGGACTAACAGAAATAGTGTTTTACAGGCTGAACCAAGAACCCAGAGCCACCCACCCCACATGGAAACACATGCCCAAGTTGCAATAGAACTTGGTGATCCCACATTGGCCTTGGCAGCCATCCTCGGACCCACCGATAAGGCAATCATGGAAGACAATCATCCTTGGCTGCAAAGTCTTGCTGCTGATGATTACCTCAGGAGAGAAACAAGAGAAGTGATATGCTGTGGTATATAGAGAATAATAAATAATATGGCAAAGGAAGGATGGATAGAAGTTCTCCATCTTATAGAAGAAGAACAGGGGAATATTCCTGAAAGGCAACAAGCAACACTGGAAGAAGAAAGAGCTTTTTCCTCATACAATTCACAATTAACTTATGGAAATTGTTGCCATATGATACCACAAAGACCACCGATTAAATAAAATTAAAAAAAGAGATCTTAACATTTTTGGCGACAGGAATAAGTTTGTGCTTTTGTTTGCCATTTCATCTTAGGGAAATTTCTGAAGAAACAGATCCCCAAACAAAGCCATGTCTGATACATATGTAATGCACAGAATTTTATACAGTGATATTTTTTGCTCACTCCGAGACATTATCAAAGCAACTAGGCTAGGAAACTACACCAAAGCATTCATGCTTGTTCCTTAGGATCAAGTTAAGCTCTGATACTTGCCTCCTAACTCTGAGAACTGTATTTTGCAGTGATTGGTGTTATATTCAGACAGGTTATTTTGCAATTATAATATGGTAGCCAGTGATTCAAGTCATAAAATGAAGACTGTCTTTCCGGGAAAAAACAAAAAAACAAAAGCTTATTTCAAGCAAAGCAACAAACAAGAAAAAGAATGACATCTCTGTACCCAAGAACAATGTGTGCATCTCTTCTATTAATAAAGACAGTGCAAATCAGAAAACAAAACGGCTGCTGCCCGTGCAGGCAAGGGAGAGTTTTTTGAAATGTGAGGTTACAGTAAACAGGCAACGAAGAAAACACATTTTCAAGTTAGGGTGTATACTGTATAGCACAGCTCTAACCCCTTGTCCTCCACCTCCTATTTTTATTTCTTTTTCTAAAAGAAAATGTGTGCAAGTGCACTGCCAAGTAGAGGCCTCCAAACCCAGTACTTTGAACTGGATGAAGAAATGTTTCTGTTTATATCCCCGAATTCTCCATTTTCAACAGCGTTAGAAGATGAGCATACGTATGAGTTTGTATCCAAAGAGACAGCAAACCTTTTTTGCCAACTTTGAGGCATTATCAAAAGCAACTATCATATCATATTATTCACTCTTGTGGTTTTTCACTGTTGGGAAGAGTATCTGCTAATATTATGGTGTATAAACATATGCTTGGAAAATGTGCTTTCCTGTGAGTCCAACAAGAAAGAGATCTTTATGGAAGAGTCTATATTTGGGACTACTGCAATGAACAGTCTTTGATCAGTTCAAACCGGCATATCGGGTTTGTTGCCAGGAGAATATTTGTGTAGGAATTACATGGTTAAGCCATGCAGAAAAGAATGACTTTTATTAAAGGGATATTTGCTCCATATTGAAAGTAGATTAAGTAGCAAAACTTTGAAGTGGGAGATATAGAACCAAAACCTGGAAATCCTCATTTTCTGTCATTTTAGGAAATGCATGCACAAACCGAAATATCTTCTTGTTCTTTTGATACCTTTTCTATCAGATGGCATTGGTTCCAATGCCTTGAAATGCAAATGTGTCTTACACTACTCATGCTGCCAGAAAGCAGACTAAAAATACATATGTAGTGCTGTTCCTCGAATATTTGCAAAGGTCTTTAGATGAGGTTTCCAGGTTTTATGCTGCTATCCAAGTCTCAAGTCTATTATGGCCAAAATGTTTGGGATAAAAATAATCCTTTGGGGATAATTTATTTTAAAATTGGAGAAGGACATTACCAAATAGATAAGCCTAAGAAAATGGAGGTCTTATTTAATTTTAAAAAGCAGTGTTGGGGAAGGGGGGGGGGTGTTTCAAAATGGACTCTGTAAACATCTATTGTTATGCCTTTCTTTTAAATATTTAATATTTTCCGTAGTGTTAGACCTCAGACAACCAGCTTGCTAGTGCATGGGAGCTGATAATTGTCAGGCAGAACCATTTATTATTGTTGACTAGAGGGAAATTCAGAAGAAAACTAAGCAGTAAAAAAAAAGGCAAAAGCAATTCTAAGTGAAAGTAAAAGTAATAATCAACTGTTCTCTGAACAACACAGGTAAAGGTACTTTTTAAAAGTGGGACTGCATTCTCAAGAGTGCTTGCCTAAAACTGAGCACAAAATTACCTAACTAAAGCTCAGATATGAGTATGCCTTTCTATTAAGGGTAATATTTAAGTATAAAGTTATGGGCTGTCTAGAACTGGCATGATATTCCGAGACCCTAACTGTGCTTTTCATGGAAATTGAAGGAAATTTCTGAAAATCAGGCCACTTGGGATCCAATCCAACAACTGTAAAGTCAACAGAAAGGCATACCATGACTTGAACGGTGCCATGTTAGGCTCTCTCTCCAGTGCCCAAGTATGGATTTTGGTGCTAATTGCTAGGTAGCAAATTTTTTTCAGTTTTAGCAAAGATTTTTATCTTTCCTTGAAACAGATTTTAATTTATGGTTTGATGTTACCTGTTTTATGACTTTTTTTTTTTTTTTGGTGTGCGCACAACTAGAAGAGATTTATGTTCATTAGTAAATTATTTAACCTCTTATGTGAAGTAATAAAAAAGTGAAGGTGTACTTAAGAGGGATGAAAAATTTCAGCTCCAAAACCATAAAATTTCTGCAGCAGTGGGCGTTTCAAGTGTCCTTATTACTGAAGGTCCTTAAGCCATCTTAAATGATCATCAGTGATGAAGAATCATTATCAGTAGTACAGTAAATCTGTGTGTTGTCTGGGTTGTAGGGAGAGGTTAATCACTACCAGCAATGACATCAGCTAATAGTATACACAAAGATCTGAAAAATACCATATACCAACCTCTGGAGAAAGTGTTTTTTTTAAAATAAAGCTAATAAAGCAGATTCTGTGACTAGCCCAGAGTGATTCAAGATAAAACTGTGAATTCAAGAAAAGACTTAATCCTATGGTAACACTCTACTTTGCTATTGTAGCCTCCGATTTAAAAGCTCAAGTCAGTATTAATAAAGCTAAAAGAGAAATGCAGTGTAATAATTAGCTGGATTATAGTGGCAAAAAAAGTACAGTATTAAAGAAAGAAAACCAGTAGCTGAAACCCCTGGCAGAATTATTTACCAGCTCTTTAGTGACAGTGAAAATAGCTTAATCTTAAATGAATACATAAACTGAAGGTCATTCCAACCGTTATAGAGTCCTGATTTATTTCTTGGAAACAAAAGACACGCTCAAAACCTAAATAGAAATGATGGATTTGTAGTCGATTATAATATTTCATATAATTTAGGAAGAAGCCTTCCTACATGAAACTAAATGACTCTTCTTAGCTGTAGCATGGTAATTATTTGAACTAGCCAAAAAAAGCCATGTCTGTAATATAATGGGTCAATAAAATAAGAAATGGAATTGAGCAAGGAAAAATACATTTACTAAGGACAGAAATCAGACAGGTGGGTGAATTTATGACCATGCACTAATTCTGTAATCTCAGTCCCTGGGCTGGGTGGAAAGATGATAAAATGGACCTTATCTTATAGCTCTGAGAGAAGTGATGAGTTTGAAAGATGATAATTTTCATCTGAACTGCATCCGGCGGTTCATGCTTTAAATTAAAAAAAATAATATTTATAAAGGTAAAACACTTGCCCTTTTGATATTTAAGAATTCGGCCCAGTAGATGCCTCTCCACTATTATAAGGAACCTTTGGCATAACCTAAATACCTTAAAGAAAAGAATTAACCAAATTCAGAAAAGCATCTTCAGGCACTTCAGATACATGTGCATTATGAAATGGAAACACAGCTATAATACACTTATTCCAGAAAAGTCAGTTTTCCTTTTGTGAAAGTATTGTGTTTTAAAACCACAGGTTACAGAAACAGCTACACAGCTTTGCACTGGTATTCCTGTAGGTTTTGCAAATTAAACCACATTTGGTCAAATAAGTACGGAGATGGGAGACCTACTTGCTAAAAGAAGCCATAATTGGTAGCTCTGTAGCTACCATTTTGAGGTAGTATGGACTTATCTTCAGTGAATCAAGTTTGACAGCAGAGCAAGTATAGCATTTAACTGCTTGAGCACTTATCTTCTAGTGTTAAAATGCATTTGACACTCTCTTCCATTCGAGATTCTGCTTTTATTTCCAATGGAAGATATGTCATGCCACCACTCATTCCTGCCTCATCCCCAGCACTCGCACAACTTTGTGTCTCTGGTGGGGGGTGCACCTTAAACTCACTGCAATTAAAAGAGTCTTTTTTCTTCAATCCTTCATACACCATCCTTTCTCAGTAACCATGGGCACCACCACCATCATCCTTTACTATATTCTGGGCATCATTTTTGACCCAGCCCTCTCTTTAAAGCCCTACATTCAAGGCAGAAGAAAAATGATGCCAATTTTGCAAAATGAGTCTAAGATCCAGTCTGTCCACAGGGCTAAAATGCTTTGCCAGGCCCTTGGCATCTCATGACCCAACTTCGACAATCACCTTCCTTTACCCTTGAGAAACACTGTCTGGCCCCACTTATAACCTTTAAAATGATGCAAAGATAGCTTTCTTGACTCAGCCACATTGGCCAATCTCTTTGCATTGGTCCATTGGCCTCCTTCTCCAATGCATGAAACACTAAGTCCTCCTCTTCATTTTCATGACCTTTTAAAGTCTCTTGCCACACTAAGTCTTTGAGATGCCCACCTCTATCTTCATTTACACAACCAATGCCAGGGCTTGATGATCCAATTTAAACATGCCCAACAGTTTCCCTCCTGGATGGAAAGGACCTCTTCTTTCTGTGTCCTATATTTGCACAGGCATCCTATTTTTCTCCTTCAAATTGCTCTTCCAAACTATTCTCTTTCATTGTGCCTGTAAAAAAAATCATCTTCAGTAACGGTGAAACAACTGGCTTTCTGTAAATTCTACTTTTCCTGTTGACTAGTGTCATCTCAGTGTACCCTCATCTGTTTTGTCGACCTTTTTTGTCTAGTTTTACATTCAAGTTGTAAGGTCTTCAGGCTAGAGAGCATCTTTTTGTTATGCTCGTTCAGTACCTAGCACAGCACTGTCCTGGTGCCTAGGTGTTATGGTAATAGAAGTAATAAGTGATAGTTTACAGTAAGCATGCTCAGAAGCTGTACATAGGTATTAACATACTCATAACATTTTATCCCTTCATTTACATAGTAACTCAATACCATTCTTACTTACTGAACCATAGCTCCTCCAGTTTCTAAGAAGCCACTGGCCTGATCAAAATGTTGGTATTGTACGTGTATATATAAAATTGTTATAGCAAAGTTAATAAAGCAATACAGAAGATAAATGAGTCCCTGAGACAGATCTCTCCGTAAAATGTGAATGTAAGGTCCATGGGAGGAGAACTCTCCAAGTTTCGAATGGACTGAGCTTTAGGAAGCAATTAAAGAAATGTGAGAAGGGTAATTTAACATCATTCCAGCAACTATGCCAAAAAAAGAAAATGATGTCTAACAGGCCAAGAACATTTGAATATATGATTGGAGCAAGTACAGACCCACACACCAAACTTGGAGACAGTTCTGGTTTGTGGATCTACTACAGAGCAATTGCTGTTGATTATGAAATTACTTCCATTTACTCCAGCATGTGTTTTGGGAAATAGGGTCATAGCCAGTTTGGGGAACATTAGCTAAAGGTCGAGTTTAGCTTGAAATTTTAAAGTGGAATTATCTATCTATAGCTTTGCTGCTGCTTTTTGCCAGGATGTAAGTACTTAGCTATTAAATGGACTAGATATACAATACCCTGTGTCTTTGCCGGCTCATTTCTCTCCCAGCAAGGAAGCACCTATTCCAGAAGTCCAACTCCTCTTTAACTTCTCAGGAGCGGGGACAACATACTGTATAATGGTGATTGCATACCTTAGGCATATTTGAAGGCAAAGAATAAGATGCAGTCAGCCACCCAAAGAGCATGATTATTTGTGGATAGCCAAACCTGCTGGAAGCATCATGCTGCCTTCATTTCAAAACAGTTTTCACATGTATAGGGAAAGCATGCATTTATTTCACAATATGAGAAAAAGAAAAATCTTTTTTATTCTTATTTTCACATGCAGAAACAAAAAACCAACAACAAACAGGAACTGCAGAGTTTCTCCTGGGTCGAACAATGCAAAGTTAGTGCAGTTTCTTCTGCCATCTGATGTCTTTGGGTGAACCAGGAGGATATAATGAAGAATAATGGGGTGAAACTAAGCCAAAGGAAATGTTGCCGGCATGTCTAGATAAACTTCTAAATGGTGTGAGCTGTTAAGATATCCATCAATCAGTTGCTTTAGAGGTGTGCATATGCCACTAACAAGGCGATTAAACCAACATAAGTGAGGCAGGAAAACAAAGAATTGTTGATGAATGACGTATTTAGGGAAATAACTGTTAAGATCAGTTCTTCCTCATCTGGCATGAAGTGGAAGCTACTGGCACATTTCCAAAAGGACATGGCGAAGGTAGAGAGGGTCCAGAGGTGGGTGACAAAGATGATAAAGGGCTCGGAAAGCAAGTCGTATGAGGAGAGGTGGAAGGAGCCAGGCATGTTCAGCTGTCAAAAAAGGTGCTTAAGGGGGCACATGCTACCAGTCTTCAAACACTTGAAGGGCTGCCATAAAGAGGATGCAAAACACCTTTTCTTTCTTGCTGCGGAGAGTAGGACATGGACCAGTGGGTTAAAGTTACAGCAATACAGGGTTAGATTAGATAACAGGAATAACTTAACTGTTAGAGCAGGGAGGCAGTGGAATAGATGCTCAGGGAAGCTGTGGGCTCTCCATCAGGAGGTGCTCAAGAAGAGGGTGGACAGCTACTGGCTGGGGGTGATCTAGGCATAGCTAAGCTATGCCTATATTCTACTATGGGTATTTCCCATGCTTCTGGGCTTTGCAGGTTGCTCCCCCTTGCCCTCCTGCTACATGTTTCATAGTTTCATTGTTGTAACGGGCTGGAAGGGCCCTTACAGATCATCGGGTCCATGTGTCAGGGTATTTTTAAGCCTTCCTCAGAGTCACTGCATGTTGTCTACAGATAAGGCGATAGATTTTTGCCTGGAAAGTTTCAAAACTCCTTATGGGAATTAAAGCCAGAGGTTCCCAGTTAGAGGATCTTGCTCCTCTGCTCAGGGTCAGACCACTCACCTTATTTGGGCTCAGGAAGGAATTTTACCCTGTGGTCAGATGCGTATGGACTGTGGGGGGTTTGGGCTTCCTCTGTAGCAGGGGCATGACCTCCTTCCTCAGATTTTTTTGAGCATATATTAACAGGATATTGGCTGCCATGGTCCTCTTGCTGTACCTGTGACAGGTTCAGGTGCGATGCTTGGTGTGGTGTCATGGTTGATGGTAGTTTAACGAAGAGTTTAAATGATGAATTTGTATAGGATGGTTTGGATAGGCGATGATCCTGCATCAGGCTGGAGACGGGACTAGGTGGTCTCTGGAGGTCCTCCTAGCCCTCCTCCTCTATGATTTTATGAACTCCACTACACAGCAAAAGGAGATATGGACTATAAGGCTCTTTTCCTGTTTTCTCATATGGGAAAGTTATTGAGAAAAGGGAAGTACTGCTGTGAACCAAGTGAAAATATCTATATAGTTTATGCATACAGCTTATTAACTAGATATCATCGTTTTTTAGGACCATTAAGCATTTTTTTCTGTGTGCCCTATAGATTTCTATGAGGTTGCTAGGATTTAGCCAAGCAGAGAATACATGTCAATATATACAGTCCATGACACACAGTTAAAATGCTAACTGGCATATTACCCTTATGCATTGTAAATACATTTCCAACCTGAAATCAAGCATCAAGGATTCAGACAGCCAGTAAAATAAAATGGCAGAGTTAAGTGGGGAGGGGTGGGCAGAACCTGGATGGCAAACCAGTAGGAGAACTGCACAACGTGGGAAAAGCTTTTAGTTCTAAATATAGGTCTGGTATATGCAAACTAAAGCAACTCTAGTTCTTAAGGAGCTTACACCTACTTATCTTATGCTGGCTGATGATTTTACCATTTGTATTTAGCTTTGTGCCTCAAACCAATTTTAAGATATGGGCCATGTAATGTGACCGAATAAGCTCTGGTGCAATTTGAGCCAGAGTAAACTAATCTGGATGTCACTGTCTACACAGGCATTTCAGCACAGTAATTTACTCTGGCATTGGATAGTACTTGTGCCTGATGGGCCTATCCAACAGCGCAGTAAATTAGTCTACACCAGCCTAATTCCTGCACATGTGGAGACAGTGACACTTTACTGTGCAGCAAATTAGTCCACCGCACATTAAAGTGCATGTGTAGACATGCCTGGGATGTTCATGTTACTTCTTGTACCATACTGGAAGTAGTTATTGTGCATAAGATGCTGAAGGATTATTAGCCATCCAAATGATTTGCAGAGAATTCCCAATAACATTCTTTCGCTGACCCTCGTGAACTAGAGCTGATGAAAATCCATCTCAGGCAAAAAACATGCCTTCTGCCTCTCACTCGTTCAGATGCAATTCTTTAACAGCGAGGCTCTACTCAGAAATGGAGTCTGATTTCTTTTACACTGGCATAAGTGAGAGCAAGCACAGTGGCACAATGAAATTGCAGTGTAAAACGGATGCGTAGTAAGTGAGGTCAAAATCAAATGTGTGTGTGCATTCATACTTTATCAAAACACAGAGGCAAAAACCCCATTGCTTTCTGACTGTCTTTGTGTATTCATGAATTTCAGGAAGAATGAATCAAGATAGAGGGAAGCACAAAGAGATAGAGTGGTACTGACAAGAAGTAGTTGGGAACAATGGTATTTAATGCCAAAAAAGAGGCCAAGAGAGGATTCAGGGGTAATGGCATGGTATGCTGAAGGAGATAACAGAGAGTCAGTCAGCAAACAAGCAATGGGAACACAGTCAGCAAAGACAGACAAAATGAAAAGATCAGACGAGTGATTAGCACAATAAAAATCACTTACTGGTATATGCTCCCATCACTGCACACATACAGCTCCTATTAGAGCAAATGGGAATGACAGCAGGCATGTGTCTTTAGAGAATTAGTCCCTTTGAGAATAAGGGAGGAGGATATATACGGGTTGTGATCTATTTATCTAAGCAAATATATGCGCCCCCCCCCCCCCTATAATATCTGATGGCAAAGAGAGGAAGGGCATTGCTAAATTCAAATGGCAGCACCTGAGATCACACTTCTGCAAAGCGATGCTGGGGTTAAATCTGGGCTCCTATGAAATCCCTTGTACGTTCTCCTGTTGAGTTCAAGGGGCCAGGATTTCACCCCAAGAACTAAAGGCACTGATTTAAAACTGGATGGGAGGGAATACAGCTTAATGGGTTAAACAGTACTCTGAAAACTATGAGTTCTGCTTCTGCTTTGGCCACCAACTTTCTGCGTGATTGCTGGTAACTTAACTCATTTAAACTCCTTCAAGCTTCAGTTCTCCCTTGTGGAAAGTGGGGATAACAACAAGGCTGTATTTTTCCTTCTCTTTCAAGGAAAACAATAGCAATTTTCCACAGGGCCAAATGACACATTTCATATGGCACTGTTCAAATTTCATAAACAGGTATTTTATTTTAGAGGCTACAACCAAGCAAACAATGCAGAGCTTGAAATATTTTCATACCAGAAAAAGAAACACAGATAAAGCCCAGTCTTGTGTTGTTGAGCTCCTTAGAGCTTTATTCTGGCAAAAGACTTCTGAGAGTCAGAGGGAACATGCTCAAACCCATATTGAATATTAATAACACTAATAAGCATCAGTTCAATATTTTTGCCCACTTGAGTGCAGCCTGATGCAGCTGGCTGTAGAAATGCAGCTTGCTGTTGCTGATCCTGTGTTATCTTTTAGCAGCAATCTGAAAAAGGTCTTAAACTGTTTGCATTGTGCACTGGTGCAAAAATCCTACTATCCCTTTGTCAGATCTGGGCAGTAGTGCAGCTAAGGGGGCACGGGGTAACCCAGGCAATCAAGCCTAGGCAAGGGAGGCACAAAATAATAGCAGCTACTTCACTGCTGGCCCAGGGTCCAGCATCACCAGCTGTATGGACACTGCTCTGTGTGCCACGAGCACACAGGGTCAAAATCACAGTTAGGAGTGACAGCAGAATTTGCAGATATTACCATGTATTATGTGACAGGGGTTGCAATGTGAATGCTTCTGCTATGGCCCCCATCAGAAGAGCAGTGGCCAGCAGCACAGAACAATCAAGACAAAGTGAAGATGCGAGACACCCGCTGTACGACCATCCCGCAGCACACAAATGATTGAGGTCACACAGGAGCTTCCTCACCAGCATCCAACCTCTCGATGCCGCACCCAAGGAGACATGGCTACAGATGTGGAATGAGAAGCTGAAGAAAATACCTGATGGTGAAAAAATGGACATTCCAGCGGCCAGATCCTCACCACCAGGGGCTGATGAACCGTGGCAAAGGGGGAGATGTCTCAGCTGCCTACATACTGAGCTGGGCGCTCCAAGCAACTAATGAAGAAGTGGGGCAACCAGCCACCCCAATGTGGGGCAACATTGGTTCAACTACCCGAGTCTGCCGCACAGAGCCTCAGACGATACAACACCTGCTGCAACGCCCACTGCTTGAAGGCACATAAAAGATCTGGTAAAGCACAATAAAAAAGCACAAGCATGTGTAGCAAAACGGTTAAATGTAGTGTAGAGACACAAGATGACAACCACAAGGGGTGCAGAAGTCATGGATATATTCTACCCTAGGGGCTTGAGCCTACAAGGTGGTGATTATTATTGCTTATGACTGGAGAGAGGTGGTTAGGCGTGTTAATCTGCAGTCAGGCAGAAGGCAGGGCAGGGTGACATCTTGGAGACTAAACAGCCCCCAAAATCATGAGCTTTCATAAGCGACGGCCTACATTATCAAATGCTATGGATGGACTTGCGAAGAGCAGGGCTACTAAATAGAGAGGAATGGAATAATTTAAGTACAAAGGAAGGGAAAGGGGAAGAAAAGGATAGGGGAAGGGGGAACTACTGCGAACGGCAAAGGTGGACTGAAGAGGTCATAAATTCACAGCATCTGACACAGTAGTGTCCCCTACAAAAGCATATGCCTTTCTGAATAAGTTAGTCTCTAAGGTGCCACCTGCCCTGCCTTCTGCCATTATGTATAATGTTTTTGTGATGTCGTTGGTCCTGAATCAGAACCCCAGTAGTGCTAGATACTGGACAAGACAGTACAGTGCAGTAGCAACGAGCTACTATGCCGTAGCTCATTGCTACCACGCAGTAGTATTGCTGGGCACTAACTGTGTGCTGATGTGATGCTACTGTGCAGTAGTAACGAGCTACTGCGCAATAGCTTGTTGTTACCGTGCAGTAGCATTGGAAAAAAAAATGTAGTACTGCCCTAAATGACTGCCCAATAACAACTTCACAGTCCACCGCTCATGTAGACATGGTCAGTATGTCTGAACAGAACAAAATTTGGCCACAGTCCCAAAGAGGTTACCATCAAAATATAAAAGACAAGGGAAACCAGATGGATGTATGCAAGCTCTGGCTCTCAATTAGCAAAGCATTCACACATCTACTCAACATTGAACATAGGAGTAGTACCACTGGCTCCAAAGGGAATATTGTTGTACTTCAAGCAAAACACTTGCTTAATGTTTTTGTGGAGTCAAGGACAGAGTGCTCAGCACCCTGTCAGATTAAGCCACAGCCTGCCCCAACTGAATGATGTTGCGCTTTCCATTCATCTCAACTGGCCCTTTCCTTCCAATATAGATTCCAAGCGATTTTCACAATAAGCAAAACAAGCTGTCTTGAAGGTATGAATTTTATATGGCACAGCTTAATAGAAGGAATACAAATCTCCCTTTGTATTCATCTAATGGAGTAGGTATGCACTTTTCTATTTCCCCTTTTAATCCATGCCAGCTGACCCCTAGGTCTAATATGACAGCTGGGTATCAGCAGGACTTATCTGCCTAGGCCAGAGCATCTGTATTTACAGCCACATTCCTTTTCTTGTAGCTACCGGCTGCTAGAAATGTGATAGTCCATGTCAGTAGCTCAACTGACATTTCCATTATTAAAACCAAAGGCCCATCAGCATGACATAGTTACTTCAAATATCCACCAACCAAGCCAGACTACATTACAAAACTGGTTGTATACCAATGGTACTTACAATCACAAGAAGTTGATCAAAATACCATAAGGCTAGAAACAAGGACCTCTGACCCATGCTAGTTTGCTCCAGCAGGTCTGGCAAATCACTAGGTGCTATCCTCAGCTGCTTGTCTTCTTAAACTACTTGGCTTCTTCAGCAGTTGGTATCCCTTTCCTAGGAATTTCTCTACACCAGCTGGGGCTGGGACAGCTCATTACAGGAGTTGTGTTGCTTATTTCTTTCCAAACTTGGAAACTCTGTCATTCTCATAGCTTACTCCTTTCTTATCTCACTTAGGTTTAGCTCAGCATGACACAGGTCTAAGCCTCAGTAGTGCAGCTATGAGGGGGCAACCCACATGGCCAATAGCCCAAACACTGACACTACCAGTGGTGCCAAGGGCACAGAAGTACACCTCTACTATGCACAGCTACCCAAGAAAACACAGGCACTTGTTTTTTTTCTGATTCCTATATACTTCCTGGCCACAGGAAGGACCAGCAGTAGAGGAGCCATTACACTGCTGTAGCACATCTTTCTACCTGTAACTCATCTGTTTTTGCTCACTGCCACTGACCTTAGGGCTACTTTATATTGACAGTGCAACATAAAATGACTGTACTGCAGCTCAGAGCCCACAGGGTTGTTCAAGCAAATGGTTAACTTAATGGCTTTCATCAAATCATCATGACTATGAAAATTTCACGGCCCTTACAATACCTGCCTCATAGGGTGCTCTGGGGTTTATTTAAATTACTGCTTGAAGAGCACTGCAAGATATTTAGACAAAAGGGCAACCTGTTATTGTTCAGCTTTCCTTGCCTTAAAACATTAGTGCACCTTTGTAAAATGTCATGCCTTTCTAGATAGTGCACTTTTGAAGCCTTCCAGCACCACGAAAAGACGAGGACCATGCTGTCTCAGCCATCGATTTGTAGGAAACTACATACATCAAAAAATAAAAATAGAAATAAAAATAATAAAACACCCAGCATAATCTATTTCAGGGCAGCTTGTTTCATCTCCCACAGCAGGTTAATTTACTACAGCAAACAAAACTGACAGAGGACGACAGCTACAACGCTCCTCTGAGAGAGAAGGTCTCTGTATCTTGAAGCACATTTTTATGAAATTCTAGAATAGAGCTGGGCCGGTATAATTGTTTCCAGAGATACTAGTGGTATTTTTTTTTTTTTTTTTTACTAAAAAATAAAGGAAAAATTCTTAAAGCATGGAAGCACAGTGTGGAAAAAAAGCCCTTGCAAAGTAAGAAACCCTTTCAGGACTAAACACAGCTGAATGCTGGCACCTGAGATTTTTTGCAAATCAGTGGGCACATCTACATGTGCAATTAATACGAAGCAATCAACTTTGGAGTTTATTGCTCCAGGGCACTCTGTTTGAACACATGCCTGAAAACAATAAACTCCGGAGTTTATTGCTGTTTGAATGCACGCCCAGGACTGCAGCACATCAAGCCGGGTTGGAGCAGCCGCAGCCCGCAGGGAGTCCAGGGGGTCAGCCTGCCGGCCTGGGGCTGCTTTCTCCAGCTCAACGTGCTGTGGAGGGGCTGGCTGGGACACGGGGGCAGGGGCTTCCTTGTGAGGCTAGCGGGCAGGCAGCCCCTTGTGTCCCAGCCAGCCAGGGCAGTGTCTACACGTGCGCTGCTGCTGAGTTATACTTTGCAGCAGAATAGTACTTGTATTTACAAGTACTATCCATCCTGCTGTGGAATAAATTAGTTACCCCAGCCTAATAGGAGTGCACATGTAGATGCCAAGACATTTAAGACATTTTTATGCAAAACAAAAAAGGAAAACTTTCTAGGTCTTCTTTTTCTTTTGTTGGAAACTACCAGTTGCTTTCCGCACATCATCCAGTGGCATGGGGGCAGGTTTCCTTAAGAGCCTTTCTTACCTGAGCGGTCTGTAAACTTGCCTGACAGTCAGGTTTCCACTGCCATTTCACCTGCCCACATCCTTGACAGACTCACAAGGGCCCAGATACATAGGCCTGGACGTGACCTCCTTGATTTTCAAGTCTAGCTCTCTGCTATTACGTGCAAACATGTCATATAATTCTGTTCATGAACTTAGTGCTACGTCCTAGTACTGGTTAGGCTTTTTTTTATTCCAATGCTTTAATTGGAAGGCTTTTCTTACTGATTCCTCTGATACTTAGAAACCATATGATTTCCAACCTAACTTGTTGTTGGTTGGATTATAGGCATTTTTTCTTGTACCAGTGTTGTCTTTTAGCTTAAACATCTCTTCTCACTATTTGCTCCCATTCCCCCTCTCAGCTTTCGCTTTGGTAGGCTAAGCAATCCAAGCTCTTTGAAATGTATCTTATAAGATGGACTTCCCATTCCTCTGGCCGTTCTACTAACTCTTCTCCATTGCAGTTTCATTTTGACTTCATCCTTGTTGAACTTGGGTGACCCAAGGAGACAACTCATCCTGAAGTCTTGTAATCCTCATTATTCTAAGGGTTTCAGTTCCTGGACCTGCAGATCCAGCTAACTGGCAGTCCTGGATGTCCCGGGCTCCTGGAATCCAAGTTGTCACACTGCTGCAGATCCCTGAATTGCAAGCTTCCTCCATCAAGGTTGATCAGCATGGTGGGATTTTCCAAAGCCAGAGATGCCCCAGTAATAATGAATAAAAAATCTAATGACCAGCTTGGCCAGATTCCTTGCTGCTCTGTGGCAGTGGCCAGCAGTGAATCACGTTGAATGAGTCAGCATCTGCTGAGGTGTCTATTGTATTTCAAAGCACCATGTGTTGGATTTCTCCAAAATGCAAATTTTGCAGAATTTCCATTTTGTTGGAAACAATGTTCTTTTTTTATTACGGATCAGAACAGAAACGGATTTTGACATGTTGAAACCTTCCATGAGCCATAAATCCTGAGTTTTGACCAATCCTCCCACTGTCATTTTGCCTTCGCATATTGTACCTCTTAATCTTTAAAAACTCTGTCTGAGCTAGAAAACATTTTCAGGACTTATCACTATTTTGCAATTCAACTGTTACTCATTCTGTCCGTCCATCCTGCATCCGCAGTATTGCCTTTTCTTTAATTTTTTAATTGCCCAGTAAGTGTATCCCATTGCCTTTGGACACAATGAAAACGTTTTTGCCTCCCTTCCAGAGCCTGGTCTGGCTGTTTGTCATTTTTTCATTTTCAGGAGGTTTCCCTTGCAAATATAACCCAGAGGAATTGGGAATGGGCAGCTGTAGGAAATGACTTAAAATTACATGATATTTCAAAGGAGGTTTTATATATGCAGGACATCACTGACCATTGTTCGGAAATGTCCTAAGCCATGAGGGGAACCAGTGCTAGAGCCAAGTCTGTTTTTTGACCATTGTCTCAGGGCTCAATGTCTTGGTTAAACAAGAAATATGCAAGTATATCCTCCCTTCTGTCAGCCATGGGTGGAGAGGAGGTTATCCCTTTCTCTTAAATCCCCTGCTGAATCATGGGATAGTCAGGGAGGTCTTAACCCTTTCTTGGTTGCTTTGCCCTCTCATTTGTAAAGAATGCCTATGGTGCCCTTGGAAAATACTCCCCTGTATGTGAAACAAGGCAATTGTCTTACCACCTACAATGAGAAGTGTTCTCTAAAACCATTTCAACATCTACGCTGCTCCTGGCAGAGTCTCAGAACATGCACTGAAACAATTTAAATTGACACGAAGCAAAAAGACTCCTACGGATTCCCATTAGAAAGTGATTGTGTTTTTCATCTTAAACAAAAAAAAATAAAATAAAAAAGACTTTGTATTTGACTTCCATCTTTGGGCTCTATAGTGAAGGCTCCTTTATGTACCTGTCAGTGATATAATGCTGCTTCACAAATGAGATCTCCTCTAAGTATCTGTCTCAACTGATTCAATATTCTCGTACTGTATAAAAGTAGTCCATTGTCTGAAGAGAACATATTATTTAATTTTTGAACAGCCTGTCAGGGACTCCTACCGTTTGTGTATGCACATTCTTTGCTACTATAAAAGATCCATCACTTCTGTATCTCAACAGATCACTTTTCAGACATTAGATAGTTAATTCATACACCACTGTACTGAAAAAAAAAATTAAAGGGTATATTAGCTTAGAAGACAATTAAGTAGCTATAGAAAGTTTGCACACATTTAAATGTAGAGTGCTGGCAATGTAGCTTGGACTCATTCACAGAGAGCCTTTGTAATGGACACATTTATATTCTAGAAAGGTCCAGATACTTTTAGGTTTGTTTTTTTTTAAAGTGAGATTTTCCAGTAAATCTCTGTGAATTACAGGTTACAGTGCTCAACACACATAGAATCAAATGGAAAATGGGAAAGAT
This sequence comes from Alligator sinensis, assembly GCF_000455745.1. Classification (NCBI taxonomy): domain Eukaryota; kingdom Metazoa; phylum Chordata; order Crocodylia; family Alligatoridae; genus Alligator; species Alligator sinensis. The sequence goes on from NW_005841890.1 coordinate 3,859,467, forward strand.
GCATATTATAGACTCCGCTTTTAGCAGATGGAGTGCTGCTGTCCATTTTATTTGGGCCTTTCCTTGATAGATTAGGTGGCTGATTTTCAGGCCTCACGTGCCCGAGGAATGACGAGCAGGTTCTAAATGGAGGTAGCTCAGATCGATAGCACTAACCTGAGGTATACTACAAGAATAGGGAAGGCAGTCTGAGTTTTCACTCGGGGTAGGAGGTTAAGTTAAAGATCTGTTGACAAAAAAGCCTGAGGCTGGTGAACACTAGGGGCACTAAAAGCTGGTGTATGCAAGAGGAGAATCTGGTCTAACCGGCATTGTTCAAACTCAAGTAGTCTCACAATATAACAGACGGTAGGAAAAAAAAAGCAATATGACTTGTCTAGGGCTTTTGCAGCCCAAGCCAGCAATGCCCGGCACAGGACGCCCAATTAAGTGTGTTTCAAAGCCATCATTTAACTAGGCATGTATAGAGATGACTGCAATGGGCACCATAGATAACGGGAGACAGAAAGCCTTAAAAAAATAGGACTCATAACGGAGAAACAGTCTGTCTTCTGATTTGCCATCCCATCCCCTATAGCAGTTGGGTGGAAATGCTGACTCCGATAATGTTGAAAAGGCCAGAGGCAAAGTTCTCCATTAAGGATGAGCAATCTGCAGATGGAAGGCACTCTATTCAGAAAATGCAAAGTATTACTGTAAGCCTGATGGGATAGGCTGCCCTCATTTATGCTGTTTCCTACTGTATGAGCAATTGTCTCCATCACGGCCGTTTGATAATTCTTTAGAAGTACTCTGCATTATCTAGGAGGTGACACATCTTGGCAAATATCAAAAGATGACTCTGGCTGCACTTAGTGCTGCTAATAAGAACTCCTCGAGGAAGCCCAGGGACTGGTTTTTGAAAAGGCAATCTTAGCTATGCTATATCAGGCTCATCCAGTGCAGGATAATGCAGTTATTTTCTTTATTCCATGGAGTTTTCCACAATTTGCACAAGTTATGGGTCTGGGTCCAATTAAAGCAATGGGGACCTCTGATGACAAGAAAATCTGTTACAGCACGTGGGAGTATTAAATTGGAAGAAACGATTGGCAGTAACTGGACCCGTTACTTATAAGGCAAGATAGTAAAGAAAGCATTAGAAAAATACAAGTGTTGCCCAATGCATCTGGCTGTTTTAAGGATGCAGAATGCTTATATTTGGTGGCCACAAACTGGAACAATCCAGCTGTGACATTCCCGACCTTCTAATTAGATCTGAGTGACTTAAAATTACAGCAGGACTATTTTCTCCTTATCTACTCTATCTAGGCTTTTATCAAGGTGCCAGTCACCCTGCCGAGGCACTGATTGTTTCGAGAGAAAACTCACTGTTTCATAATGACAGCGAAGTGAAGTCCTGGCCTGGCAGTGTGCATTCCAGATGCTGGGAGTGATGCGGTTATGGAAGGACTGTTACCTACTCCATATCACAGTTATGCACCCTTGATGCTCTCTAGAGTTAGTACATTTATCCCCTCCCATGTGAAGCAGTAGCTCGTGTTCAGAGAGAAATCAGTTTTACCAAGTAAAGGTCTAGTGCAGTTTCCTCTTCAGGAACAAGGGTGCTTCCTTCTCAGTGTGGTGCCCCCCTGGAAGTGGCAGATGGTAAAGTTGCAATCCCGCTCCTGGAAAATAAAGAAACAGCAGCAGATTGCTATCACAAATGTTAGTTTATCATTAGATCTGACAAGGAGACAGTTAGCAGGGAGCATGTATCCACATGGGAGGTGAGGTAATGGCAGCAGAAACATTAGGCTTCTGTGGGTCACATTTTTATAGCTGATGGCAGAAAATGCAATTAGGGAAGCAAAAAATTAGATTTAGCTACTTCCCATTTATAAACACGCAGGCTCATTCTGCGTTTCATGCTGACTGCATAATCAAACGCAAAGAGTTGTCTTTTTAATCTCTGTACATTGCCCAGAGCACTCAGTGGACATGAAAGCAAATAAATAATTTTCTTCATAGGCCTCAGTCAAGACTTTTTTCTGAGACATCATTTATTAAGCCAAGTTCCAGGGAGAAGATATGACAATCAGTTAGAGATCTGAACCCTTTAGATACTAATGCAAGAAGCACGGGGAATAAACAGGAGGAATTTGAGGTCCTAGGACAGTCAAGGAATTACAATGTAATTGGGGTTACGGACATGGTAAGACAGTTCTGGGACAGACTAGAGGACTGGTACCAATGGGTAAAGCCTGTTCAGGAAGGATTGGCAGAGGAGAAAAGGAGGAGGTATTCCTCTCTATATGAAAGGCAATATATACTTGTTTGGAGGTCCAGTGCAAAGAGGAAGGGAGGCTTGTTGAAAGTCTCTGGATAAAGTTCAGAGGGGAGAACTGCAGGAGGGAGGTCATGGTGGGCATCTGCTACAGGCCACCAAACCTGGAGGAGGAGATGTATGAGGTCTTTAAACAACGGACAGAAGCTTTCAAATCACAGGATCTGGTTCTCATGGGAGACTTGAATTACTGGGCCATTTGCTGGGAGGGAAACACAGCAGTGCACAAGCAGGCCAGTGTACTCCTGGAGTGTGTCGGGGATAATGTTGATACAGGTTGTAGAGAGGGGGCAAACTCTTCTAGACTTGCTGCTCACAGACAACAAGGAATTGGTTGCAAATGTGAAGGTGGAAGTAGAGCTGTCCTTTTGGGCGGGGGGGCAAATCAGGGTGACCACCCCAAACTCTGCACTTCGGGGGGCCCCATGGACAGTGTTGTATAGGCCCTGCCAGCTGCCATGCACCACCAATTGCTGCCGGCTGTGCGCTCCAGCTGCTTGCCATTCCTCCCCGCTGTCCCTGCACAGGCCCTGCACAGCCTGATATGCCCCAGGCCCCACGCACCCCTAGGGTCGACTCTGGGTGGACGGTTACTTGGGTGACAGTGACCACAAAATGATAAGAGGGTGGGAGACAGGAGTGCAGGGACTCAGGGCCATACAGGGAGGGCAGGAGCTACAGCCCGAGTTACCAAATCTAAAGAGAATTGCAGGGGCAGAGTCCAAATCACAAATGGAGTCAGGGACTGAATTGCAAAAGTTGAGCAGAGTTTCTGAAAGCTGGACTCTAGAAGCAGAGATGAGCAGGGTCAGAAGGCAGAAAACCCCAAAGTACAAGATGCAGAGAGGCTCACCACAGTGGACTTTGAGGCAAAACTGCTGGCTGACCTCCAAACTGCTGCCATAGGTGGAATAAAATGGGAAGGCTTTCATCCTCAGCCCCCAGCTGGGAGGCCCTAGCAGTAGGTGTCTGGTTTGTCAACCTGGGCAGGGTTGCCGGTTAGAGACTCTATTAGGTTTGGTCAGCTGAGCTGCTTATTCGGGCGTCTGGTACTTTCCAGCCCTACTATCCTGTGATTCAATGAAGCAAGATTCAGGTAAGGTGTGGAGCTCAGAAACCTTGGCTCAAGTCTTATTTCTACCACAGACTCCGTTTTTGAATTTGGGAAAGTCATGGAGGCCCAGATCCTTAAAGGAATTAAGTGCTTAACTTTCAAGGATTTCACTGGAAGTCAGGTGCCTGTCAAAGATCTAGGCTTTTATGTCTTTGTGCCTCTTTTCCCCAATTATTAAAGTAGAACTAGACCATTTTATAGATTCATAGATTGTAAGGCTGGAAGGGACCTTGGAAGATCATTGGGTCCACCCCCCTGCACCAAGCAGGAAAATGTCAAGTGCTCCAGGTGAGGTTTGAACTCACAACCTTGGCATCACTTCTCTAGTACTGCCTTATAAGTACCACATGCTAACCCATTGCACCACTGGAGCTCCTTATTTTTATTTAGGTAGCTTACATTGAAAGCATTTTTTGGGAAGCAGTTTCATACTGATCAGTGTATATGACTTCCAGCACACTGAGATTCTGATCTCACATAACAACAAGCTAAAGGTTTATTTTCTCCCACAACTGGTTTCATGGAAGGAGGATTTGGGGTGTGATACTACAGTATTGCTAGTCATACCTTTCTGGACTTGCCTTGTGTGGGGGGCAGCATTGCCTGGCCAGGATGGGCCCGAGCATGTTCTAGTCACACATAGCCCCTTTACCTGGTGTGATGGATCACTGCTGTGCAATAAGGGGTAAGTCCTTATAGATTAGAAGAGTGGTTTGAAGGGTAGGAAGAGCAGTTGGCTCACAGTTCAAGAAGGTGAAGTTCAGGCCTGTGCCTAGGGCTAACGCAAGCCCAATGCTCTTCTTATACCCTCAAGTGGATGTGAAGCATAACAGCAGCATCATTTTATGTTGAGCATTTGTACAGTTAATTTTATCCCAAGGAAGATTGCGAATTTTTTGTTTAATTTTTTTCAGGGTTTCTAAGTGGGTGAGTAACTATAAGATCATACAGATCCAACACTTTCACCTCCATTCAGACCCTCATTTTATTGACACAGGTAAGGCTGCCTTGTTTTGCTCGTTTTCTCCCACTGCCTGCAATTCAGCCTTGGCATGCACAAAATTGGTTTACTCAATGGCAGAGTTCAGTTGAACATTTCAATGAACATTTCCTTTTTTCTCTTTGAGAGAAAAAGACCATTTTAAAACAAAATGATTTTGAAATAAACCATTCTTTACAGCAACATTTTCATTTTTATCCAAAAATGTATTGTGCCTTTTGGTTACATATCGAAATGCAATGAAGCAAAGAGAAAGTTGCAATATTAAAATTATAATTTTTAGTACGATAATGCCTACACATGCCAAGAAAGTCTGGGCAAGGGGTACTAATGTCTTGCGTAAGTAAACAAACACAAAGAAGCATGTATGTGTATATAACATATAGCACTATCCTTGCACGCATGTAGCACTATACCTGCACACACGTTCCAAAAAAACCATCAGGAGAGGATATGAATGTTGCAAAGTAAAGCTCTTTAAAATTAGAAGGGTTGGGTGAAAAGTGGTAACTTTGAAATTCATGCATGTGAATGTATTTATGCTTAGAAGTAACATCTGATTATCAATTGGGATTGCTGAAAAAAATATTCATTCACCGAAATTCATCCCACTAAATGAAGATTTTCGAGGGACAGCGTCGTCGGCTGTCACTGCTTTCACCAGGCAGATTGTTTTTTTCCTAGGGCAACCTTGTCCCCAGGACAAGGGGACAACCTTGTCCCCAGGACAACTTAAACAATAAACCAGGCAAATACACAAACAACAAATGGGTAAATCAAAAGCTGTGGTTCTTCCTCAGACCATGAGATGGCAGCCCCAGCTTTGGGCTTACCACTCAGCAGCACAGCCTACCCTCATTACCCTTCCTGGGAGTTTTAAACTTCCTCTAGGGCCAGCCAACCACCCCTGTCTGCTGGCCCAGAGCTCCTAGGCAGGCTATTTCCCTCGAACCCCCTGCAGCTGGGCTCCAGCCCCTGAGCCATGCACCTTATTACAGACAGATTAATGGCATATATGCTGCAGACTGCTCAACTAGCCATGAGAACTGTATCTACATAAATTGGACATTTTCTCCTCTTCTGTCAGGGAGCATAGACTGATTCACAAATCATCCTCTGCATGCTCATTACCTGTAGTTACACAACCACAGATTTTTTTTCTTTTTCCCCAACACAGCTTCAGTCTAGGTGCCTAACCTTCTTAGGCAATTTAGAAAATACAACTAGATGTCTATCCACCTCTTTAGGTAGCTAACTACCTCTGAAAATCTCATCATTAGGTGCTTTTAAAATCCTGCCTCAAGATTTTGCCTTTCTTGTGCACTTCTCTACTCTCGTGTTTATCCCATTACGTTAATGGAATCCAAAACGCTAGCAAATGCTCTAGTTAATGTTTTTCACTACATACATTTCAAGCTTTGCTCCAGCAAAAACTGAAAACATACTGGTATCACCCTTGTAATATTAGTCTGTAACAAAATAGATTTGTACAGGGTTTGGGTTAACAAATCACTATCTTAAGGAATATACTATAACCCAGATGCATATACATGCTGCAGTAATTGCAAATCCTGGGCTACTTATGCAGCAAGGCGATGATGCCAGTAATTCCCATAATATTGCTTTTGTCTTTAAATAAGTACGGTGTGAATTCAACATAAAAACAGACATCAACCATGCTGGTAGAGTTGTCTGATAATTTGGCTTGGATTCTAATCAACGGCATGTTTACTCGAGTGAAACATGGCAATAAATATACTGAATCAGAGGCACATTGTGATTCAGAGCAAAATTCTCAGTGTTAAATTAGTTTTTTTTCCCCCAGCTGAGACACTGTCATTACTTAAAGAGAAACAACAGAAAACAATTTCTCCAAGGAACTTCACTGTCAGTTTCTAGATCTATCAACGTCTGTGTGAGGAGCTAGGAGTTTTTACTGCAGTCATTGTATCAAGTGACCGATTTGGAGAAGATTTCCATCAGTACTCTCGTTTTTATTTAATTTCCTCGTGCCTTCAACCAAACCTCTTCTTTATATCAGGGGCTAGAACCATTTTCAGTCATACTGATATAAATCAGGAGCAGCACTACCGAAGGTAATTCCCTTCGGGAAGGTGCCTGGGTGTGACAGCTGTTTATTTTTATTTCTTTGGTGGGCAAGCTACACCAACTCTTCTGGAAATGCAGGCATATATTTTTTTTGGGGGGGTGGGCTTTGCTGATGCCTAGAGAATCATTGTAAAGCCATCCCCTTGCCTGAAAGCTTGATTGTGCCTGAAAGCTTGCTAAGAACCTTTTTCCAACTACACTCACTTGATTTAAGAAAAGATATCACATCTACTCAAATAACTTTGCCTGTCTATGTATGCCCTTAGACCAACATGGCTACAACCAAAAACCCAGAAACCATCCCTTCCACACCTCACTAACAGAAGTGAAAACAAGCACACACACCAGTCTTCAGTGGGCTAGGACCATTGAGCCAGTAGAGGAATAAGCCTGATTTTAGTCCCAAGTAATTATCATCTGCAGTGTTCAAGAAAGACCTAATTAGTGGTTATTGCTCTGTCAAGAGGCATGTTTCAAGCACAGGAATGCAATATTCCAATGTCATGGGCAATCAATAGAAAAGGTTTCATCACCCATCCCATACAAACTACACGGTGGGAATGGGACCATGGATAATAAGGGCAATTTCAAGTACAACTTTGTGTGGAAGGCCTGTAGACAGTCCGTCTGGTAGATCAGTTTTATATGGTGAGATCCAGACAAAGGCTGGGGAAAGAAGTTACACATAAACCGGTGCAAGTGATTGGAAACCGATTCAAATCTGTAACACAACAGAAGTTCAGTTCACATGAACTGCTTCCAAAATGGCCAAAACAGGTTTAAGATAAACCTGGATGGATGTAGACTGAATTCAGACTGAATTGATTTAGGTTAAATTGGTTTATTGAACTTCTATCCCAGATCCCCTCGAGATTCAAGTCAACTCACAGGCCCCCAACATCCCAGGATGCTTTCCATCTCCTCCACACATCCTTCCCAAGCCTTGCTGGGTGGGTAGCCTAACCTTGCCCCAAGCTATCTGCTTCAGCCAAGCAGGGAGGCATGCTCTAGCATCCCCCAGGTTCTGGACTGGGCCACTGCAGGCAGGTGGCTGCATTTCCAGAATCAAAAGTGAATGTCTGCTGACTTGCTTACTGGTTTTATCTTTGCAGCTTAGACTAACCTGCAAAGAGTGAATCAATTCAGCCTTGGGCTTTTTGACTGTAATTGGTGAAAGACTCAAGACACTACCACACCACACCATAACTCCTAACTTCTTGGCACCTGGCCCGCAGAGTATGATTTTAGGTGCTTCATAGCACAATTTATGTGGGCAGTGAGGTGGTTCAGAATAGGGTGCAAACCAATCAGTATCCTGAGTGGCAAGCCAACAGCAGTATGTTTGAAATCTTGTCCCCTTCTACAGCTTAGGCACTTTAGTGAGGGCTGCTGGGAGGTACCTCCATCCAGCCCTTTGCTGAAGATGGACATCTGCACTTTTCTCACAAAAACACATATGAGTAAATCTTTTTCTTTAAAAAGATGGCCAGAGCTTTCATCCTCTTTTTTCTTTGTTTTTTCTTTGTTTTTCTTGTTCTCCAACACTGGCGAGAAGGAAGTTCCCCAGCCACAGGTTCTTCCTCCCCAGGTGCATTACCCTGCACTTGTCACTGTTGAACCCCATCCTGTTCTCTTCAGCCCACCCCTGTAACCTGTGTTGACCGTCAGGTGAGATGACCAGATTTCCTAGCATGTCCTGCAGAGAACCCCTTCGAGCAGACAAATGAATAGTCATCACAAAACAAACCAAAAACAAAGTCATGGCTGCCAGTGCACTCTGTGCTAGGCAAGCTCTGAGGTCTGGTCTACACTATACTAGCGGTGCTGGCAAAATTCAAGTGTTGGCAGCTGCAGTTTGTATCTGTCTACAGAGATAATTCCTCCAAGGCAGCAGAACCCCTCACTTCAGCTGGCGGTGTAACACCACCTCCTCAAGGGACAGAAACTCTCTGCTGCCATATGGCAGTCTGCAGAGGTGCCTGCTAGTCGCCCACGCCCAAACCTGGTGCTCAGCATTGCTCACGTGGCCTGTGACTACCTCCCTAAGTTCGCAGTTCCCCACCATTCGCTGCTGTTTTCCCTCTGCCCATTCGTCCATAGCTGCTTTGCGCTGTATGCTGCTTATTCCTAGCATTCAGTGGGGTGCAGAAGTGTAAAAATGGTGTAGCTCCTCCTAAGGAAAGACACAGTCCCACTACAGCCCTTTGGAGTCCTGGGAGCAGGGAAGAGGCCCATGACAGATTGTGCATTCAAAAAGTGGCAGCTGCTGATATAAAGGAGCTGAAAGTAATGCATTGTGGGTGGAAGATGCTGCTTGCCCACAACTCCAGTCACCCATGACCTTCATGAATTATAAAAGGAAGGGCACGTTCTGCTTTCGGCCACAAGAGCTTCTTGCAGTACAGATGCATGGGGCTACCATGAATATGGTGATGTTTACGTGCTCTGGCAGCTTCACAGCAGTGGGCACAATACTTTGACAGAAGTTCTGTCATCAGAGCTTTCTAGAGTAGATGAGCCCTGAGGATGCCAACCAGATGAGGTCTCTGAGGTTGGTTAGGCAGAGGAATGACTTATTTCCAGGTCCTAATTGTTGTTGTAGGCATGAGGTATTGGGGGGCTTAGGAGTATTATCAATGAGGAATTCTGTGCATATGGAGAGAGAGCATTTCGGGTGGCGGGGGGAAATTTCAGGTAAAAAATGCAATTACCTATTTAAAATGTCTCCAGGGTTAGACAGCAACTGATTGGGGGATTTCAGGATTACTAATTTGGTCTAAACTTTACCTAAGTTCTACTTCAGAGTCTTAAGTCCTTCTTTGAATCTGGCACTTGTATGCCAAAAAGCAAGGCGCTTTTACAAAATAAAAGCACGAGGCTCCTAAAGCATGAAAACAATCAGATTATTAGGAAATGCAGGGATAAGCACTGAATTGCATGAGGTCTAAAATTCATTCTGCCTAAACTCTCTGGTTTCAGGTGGCTATCTCCAAGTAGGAAACATTTTTGGAAGCTCTGGAGTTTGACCCTCAAGTCATTGAGGTGTCAGTGGTGTCAATTGTAGCATTTTTTCTTTAACAACTTTGATCAAACTCTTCAATTAATAAAATTACAGAGTGTGGCTTGTGGGATTTATACGAGTTGTGCACTCTTTTGTGTGTGCTGGACTCCCACTACTGTTTCCCAAAATCTTGAAACCCAGAAGAATCTTTTTTTAAACATTTTATCTCTAAGGAAGAGAAAAGAAAGTGAGTCACATGGACTGGGACACTTGAAACCTGCCATTCAACTCCCACCTTACAAGAAGGCCAGACATTCAGAAGCATTCAGTTCTCCTGAAACCTGGGGCTAGATCATTCAACAGAGCTTGGTACCTTAGGTTCCACCAGACATTCAATTAAAGGTACAATGGGATCTGCTCTGCAATCCCAACAGTCATGCCTCCTGCCATGCCTTATGTGCATGGCCGGATGCGCAATTGTGGAACTGAGGATCAGATCCCAATTATGCACTATTTCCAGTGCAGGGGTCAAGCCTTTCCTGCACTAGCAAGTAGCAAGCCAGAGACCTGGTGCTCCCATACCTGAGAGCACTGGTCATCTGATTAGTGATCCCAGCCATTGAAGCACACAGGCTCCAATGTACTTTCTTGAATGGGAGCATCGTTGAGCTGACCAGGTGGGTCAGCTGAATCTAGAAGGGCTCCCGTTCGCTCCCAAGGGCGTAGCTACACGTACAATTTAAGGTGCAATAGGAACCAATCAAAAAGTGATTACACATATTTTATGTAATAACTTTCTGGCTTTAATCACGCCATTAATTGCTTGAATGTGTGGCTGGCTTACTACTTGACATGATTAACTTGTTAGTTCCCAATCTGTATAAGGAGAATAACAATCCCTCCTTCTTTCTACCAATTCACCACCTTGTTTGTTTAGACTGTAAACTCTTTAACACAAGAATGGCTTCTGCATGACAGTGAGAGCCAGTCTTTTTGGCAGGTGGGCCACAAATTCACCCTGCAATCTCTCTGAGTGCCTCTCTGTGTCACACTGGGTCATAGGCAATCATGTCTGGGACTACTCAGGGATTGAGGTACTGACCAAGGTTCGGAGGACCAGGCAGAGTAATGGTACAAGCCAGGGCAAGAAGTCACGAGGTCAATCTGAGAACAGGGTCCAGGAACAAGCCTGGTCAGGAAGCTGGGGGATCAGGCAGAGAGCAGTGTCGGAGAGCAAGCCTGGTTGAGAAACCAGGAGATCAAACAAAGAGTGGAATCAGAGCACAAGCCAGAGGGAAGAGTTGGGCAGCTTAAGTTGAGGTTGAGCCTGGTTGTCCAGATACTCCCTGTTCTGTGCTGTGGGTTCATATGGGGGAAGTGGAGGGTCAGTCCATATGTCCAAGTCCAGTGGCAGCATGTTGGATTAGGGCTAGGTCCTGCTGGAGGCTTCACACAAGCTTTGACCAGCCTGGGTAGCTAGCCACAGGATGCAAGGCCAAGATGATTGGCTATGATGTCAGCAAAAGGCCCCAGATTTGAGGCTGTGGCCTGACACTCTTCTCCTTCCTCTGTCTAATCTGCTACTCTGCTTTGTGCTCCTTTCCTGATCTGCTGCTCTGCTTCCTGCCCTATCTGCCACTGTGCTGCCTGGCTCCTGCATGCCACACACAGAGCCTGCCTGTTAGACACATGCCACATGTTGCCCACCCCAGGAATAGCACAGTGGGATTTTGCTCTTACTGCTACTATATTACAGAGGAGAGAGAGCCCCCTTATACACCTTTCATGGCAAATGTTATATCAGATTCCCCCTGCCCCCCACCTTTCTCTCTCTCTCTCTCTCTCTCTCTATTTTCTTCTGTTCCTCTTTTGAAGAGAAAGGCAGATAAGGGTTGGAGCAGGTCAAAGGTTTCCCAGGAATGAAGCAATTTGACAGTGCAGCAACAAAAGGTAATTAGAGCTAAATTTCACACTAGAAAGATATTATTCAAAAGATAAATAAGAAGCTGAAAAAGAATCAGAAAGAAATTTATCCTTGAAGAGGAATGAGAGATGGAAAAAAACAACCCATCTTTGAGATAAAAACTCAAAGGTTTTAATTTAAGGTTTTAAACGTGAGAGAAAAGATATACTCGGGTAAAAGAGTCACTGAAAGAGAGTAAGGAACGGATAAGTTCATGGCAAACAGGCTAAGTACAGACAGTCAAAAATCCTGAGGCTGAATCGATTCAATCTTTGCAGGTTAGTTTAAGCTAAGCAGATTGAACCAGTAAGCAAGTCAACAGACATTCACATTTCAGTCCCGAAATGCAGCCACATCCCTGCAGTGGCTCAGGCCAAAAGCCTGGGGACGCTAGAGTAAGCTTCCCTGCTTGTCTGGACCAGACAGCTTGGGCCAAGGATAGTCCACCCACCCTGTGAGGTGGGGCTTGCAGGGGAGGTGCAAAGCATCCTGGGATGCTGGGGGCCTGTGAGTTAACTTGGATCTGGAGGGAACCTGGGACAGAAGTTCAATGTACCGATTTAACCTAAATCAGTTCTGTCTGATAGTACAATGAACTGGTTTTGGTCATTCTCAAAGGGGTTTAGGTGTACTGAACTTCTCTTGTGTTACAGATTTGAACCAGTTTCCGCCCACTTGTGCCGGTTTATGTGCAACTTCTGTCCCTAGCCACAGTGAAGAGTTAGAACAGTGGCTCCCAAACTCTGACAGATTGCACACCACCAATTCAAAATGATACAACCTTCAGTACAACCAGCAATTTTTTTCAGTTCAACCTTAAGTACCACCAGCAAATTTTTGTCATATAAAATAATTATAATAAATCTGTTAATGCGTACCACTGACAGGTTGCTTGCATACCACTGGTGGTACCTGTACCGCTGAGTTAGAAGATATAGGAAAACGGAGTGGAGGTGCCCTGTAGCATCTTCTATTCTCCTTCCTTTTCCACTTTTTAGAAAGCTTGATGGAAACAATGGAGTGTGTTAAGGAGATGGCCACCCAAACCTGGGTTGTGTTCTCAGATACCTGCAGTGTGAGTTTAGGCATTTCTCTTTCCCAGTGTGTGACTTCCACTCATTTTCCGATGGCACTGCAGCGACTACCTGCTACTATCATTCATTATATGAGTCCTAGCTGATCAGCACTGTGGAACGGCAGGCTCTGCACTACACAATAACTGGTTCCAAATGACTTTATCAAAAACATTGTAAAGATAAAATTTCCCATATCTCTCTGCCACAGCTAATGCAACAAAAACAATTCACACCTAACTGACATAATAGAGAATTTAAAATAAACAACCAACAAACTCAAGTTAAAGCATCTCAGTGGGGTTTTGTGTTGTCACATTAGCAACTGAGACATCAGTTTCCAATAGTGCAAACATTCTTGTTTTCCCTTTTATGTTGAACAAAATATCAGCAGGTAACAAACAATCCATGCTTCTTTGGCATCCATAATTTAGCATTGCTGAACATATATTAGTCAATCCACAGCCCGTGGATTGGATTCCACTAAATCATTGGATTGGACATTATGGGAACTAGCAGTGATACATCTAAAGCCATACAATACCCAGCATAATGGGGATCTGCTCTCATTTGGGGGACACAGTCTCTACTATAATCTACGTGATACTAATGTACATTTCAGCTACAAAAATATAGGGCCTTTTGTTTTTATTTTAACCTCTTGAAGGCTGAAAATCCATTTCCTTGTGATCAGAGAAAAGATCAGAAGAAGTGTTGGCATAAGTTATGGAAGATAATATAACAGAAAAGAAGGAGTTTTCTGACATATACTTGAGTTTGTCCCTTGGTAAAAAGTTAGCATTCGATTATACTGTCGAGCGCTGTATATTGAGATCTAAACACATGTGACAAGGGCTTTTCAAGAGCTTACTTATGCTAAAATGTGTTGCTTGGGATAATGAAATGAGACTCTTCTCTTGGCCCATTTGTGAGCATGCTGTAACATCTGCAAAGAGCACATTTCCACAATACAACTCACTTCAGTTGGCACCCTGCATGGGAGCAGGTGATCTGCAAATTGCTAACATCCTTTTTGCTTAAAAAATAGCATCTTAAGCAGGCTGAAGAGGAAACCTGAGTGAACGTTACTTAGGATACAAATCAGAGGTGGGCCCTTTTCTTTAAAAAATTATCTCCTTTGAATATGGAACGAGGATTCATGTTCACTGACTTGCTAAACTGCATTGTAGTTTAGCAAAATGTGTAAAACTCTAAGCCCCACAAAAATGTATTACAACTACCTATAGAAAAATGATTCAGTACAACTTTAGAAGCAGTTTTCTCCCCTTTCTAGCATGCTCCAAATAGGTGAATATCCCATCAGTTGGTAAAGAGTAGGATGTATTGATCCTTGACAAGGAAATATCCCATTCCTTTTTGTGAAGTGTTTGCTAAAGACCTTGATTTATTTTTGTTCAGACATACAGACTGGAGACAGTCTGTAACCTGTGAAGCGCAAAAAAATAAATGTTAAAGAATGCATGATGGGCCCTTGTTAGCATAAAATATTGATACCATGAGTGAGGCGCAGTGGATATTATCATTCTGCTGCCATCTAATTAGAGCATGTTGTTTCCTAGCATAGTTATAATACAAATGTTTCTTTTGTATATTCCCCAACCCCAGTCTTCCCCCCTCCCCTGCCTTGGCCTGGACTCTGCAGTGTTTGCTTCTTTTAAAACAGTAAGACCTTATGTTGCTAAGCTCCAGTGAGGAGAGCATGCTGTAGGTCATCTCCTTTGGGGATTCAAAATATCACTGGTTTTCTTAGAGGCTTTTTGCCCCTTAACTTAGAGCAAATGTGAACCAGTCTTTAAATTGGTAAGTAAAAAGGATGGAATCTTAAACATATCCTTTTTTTGTTTGCCTTCTTGTTTCTAAGCTTTCGGTTACAGCCTGATGCTTTTCTGTTCCCTGCAAAGGTTAGTAATGCACTTCTTTAAAAAATAAATAAAAATAAAATAAAATAAAATAAAATAATAATAAATAAAAAATA
>NW_005841890.1:3874058-3885995 GCF_000455745.1 Alligator sinensis
TGGCATATATTTAATTCAGTTTATTTTATATATTTTAAGAATATTAAATATATACAATACATAAACATATATATAATAATATAAATAAAATAAATATTAAATAAATAAAAGTAAGGAAAATAAATAAAAATAAAAATAAAAATAAATAAATAACATAAAATAAACCTGAGGCACTTTCTTAATTACTTTGTTCTGGGAGCTGATATCGTAAGAAAAACACTAAAATATTAAAAAACTGGTAGTAAAAGTTAAGGAGTTTGCAATTACTTTATCACTGTAAGCTTTGCTCAGCTCTGCAGTCACATTTGTTGATGACTTTTCTGGTTGAAAGCAATTTTCGCTTTCAGTGAAAAGAAGGGAGAAGATGAAGGCAGGGACTTGGCTTGTTTAGCTGAGCAAAATGAAGGCTAAACAGAGGAGCTGATTATTTTCTAAAATGTATCTTTGTGGTAAACACCACCAAGGGAAGAGAAGTAGTTAAGCTAAGGGGGAATATTTGGCACAAGAATAAATAGGTGTTAATTGGCCATGAATAAATTTAAGATGAAGATTAGAAAAAAAGTTTTTTTCCATGTGAGTAGTGAGGTTTAGGAACAGCCTTCTGGTTGGAGCAATGGGAGCTAAAAGCCTAACTATTTTAAAGAAGGAACTTAGGGTATAAAAGAAAACAAGTGGTGTGGTTGCCAGCAATTGCTAGAGACTGGACTTCCTGACCCACGACATCCCTGCCAGTCCTATTAAGAAATACCAGGAGCATAAGTGGGCAAGAAGTATACCTCTCATTCCACATCGGCATGGGCTCAACCCAGTTACTATGTGCAGCCAATATACAGATATTTCTCTGCAGTGAAAGTATCAGTCCAAACTTCATTGCAAACATAAATCATCATTTCAAAGCACAAAAGGATTCTGGTGTTATTTCCAGTTATTATCACCTGAAATGTCAGCCCTTTCAACTGAGCTGAGTCTTCGTGATTAATAATCAGCCTGAGACCATTGGGGCCATCGCGTCATTTTGTTTGTCAACGTTTCTCCAATGCCCCTGAAATCTAGAGCTGCTTTTAGAAAGCATCCTGCCTGATTATAATTGCAACAGTACGGCCTGGTAGCTAAAATCGTTGTCTGAAGTCTACAGCTCCTCTGAAAACATGAGTATGAATGACTCAGGCTCTCCTCCTCCTGATGCAGAAACCAAGTGCCATACTCTGTTGGGCGAGGAATCTTCTCACATTGGACTATAAAAAACAGATGGCCGGAGTTTTAGTATTACAGAAAACTCACATCTTCCCTTGAGTCTTGAAGTTTTGCTCTCTGTGAAAACCTCAGGCTAAAGGAGAGACAATTCCCATTGCTCTGATCAAAATTACATCTTTCTCCCAACTTAGCATGACGGACAGTGGCTTTTTGCTGTTGTCCCATTGCAGGCGTCACAGCATCTCAGTGGTGCTCTATGCACGTAGTAGGTAAAGCACTTTGCAGTCCTACCAGGTAAGAAGTGGTATATAAATGTAAAACTATGAGTAGTTTACTCAAGCTAAGTACGCCTGTCATTTCAACCCTCTGCAAATTTCTTCTTGAGGGCACAGCCTCATGAGCATTTCATTGACAACGATGACTTTCCTCTGTTAATGCTGTAGAAAGAAAAGCTGTATCTTTAGCCAGATGGTACAGAGAGCACAATTTCTTTTCAGCTAAGGAGCTCTCTGTCCATTGTGGATGATAAATAGATCTGGAATAGAATCCAACCTAAGCTGAAAAAGATCATGCAGGATAGATCTCCTTGATACAGTCTCAGATTTCAAACACTCTGAAACATCATCCACATATTATTAGACCTCCGCAGGCCAATCAGAGAGACTGATCTTACATAACAACAAGGAATATATGTATTTCATCTTGTATAGAAACATTTGTCTGAGACTTTTAAGTACTTTGAACGACAGCTGAAATGTACAGAACTCAAGAAAGGGTTAAGTTGGAAAAAGCAGATTTCAGAAATTGATGTAAATACCATTAGGTTAAACTTAGGTTATGATCTGCCAAAGAGCATTTGCTCTTATAACATACTATTTTTGACCTGGTGCTCCTTTGGTTAAAGATAGTGACCGCTTATATTACCTTGTGCATCTCTAACTTAGTTCTTTTCAATGATCTTTAAGGCTATTTAGAAGGACTAAAACTACAACCTTGCCATTTATCATGCGCTAAGTGATGATGTCTTGCCTTTGAATTGGAGTACATTGCAGGTCCAGCTATGAAGGAAAGGTCTGAGTGAGCATTTTGCAAACAATCTCAGACAACAAAGGTCTTCAAGAAATGAAGGTTTACTAGAAAAAGAGAGTAAAACAACATGAAGAAGCACTAAAGACTTTACTTCAAATCTTTGCCAAGTAAGGCCCAAACTCTTTGCAGTTAAGTCTGGCAAAATTGGTCTATAGCAGGGTCCAGGATTGTTGTCTCTGGATTTAGGATCCAGTTACCTTGTTTCAGGGGGAGTGGGGCATGACCTCTCCATTTGATAACAGGCAAATTTATTGATACACGGTGACAACAAAAAAGAAGCAATACAAATAATCAAGCAATTCTATATCCTAGGGCTGTCATCAGAGTCAAAGTACATCTGGCCAGGATGCAGTCTTCATTCTGAGGCACTCTCTTAGGAGTCAGATGTCAGCATCTGGAGGTGGGATGCTGAGGACCACTCCCCGCCGGTGAGGTGGATGAGGTGGGCTGGTTGTGTGTCCTCTATCCATGGTGGCCTCGGGGACCCTTCCCAGGGGATGGGGACAGAGCTGGAGACCCCTCTCAGGGGTCCCCGGAGAGGGATGGGGAGGGATGGGGAGAGATGAGAAGGAGGGAGGGACCAGATACAGGGAGGGACCCTTTGTTACTCTCAAGTCTCTGCTTTTGTATTCTCCTTCCCTCCTGATGACTCTTGATGACTCTTCATCTGTGGCTATCGCTGGTTGGTTGCTTCTGTGTGGTTTTCATAGTCCATGTAGTTTATATTGCATGCACACATACTAATTTGGTCCTCCCGGGCCTTCTCCTAATTTGGTGTGTTCCCCTAAAACCCAGACTCAGCCCCCACCACAGCTCTGGGGCCTTGTTAGCTGGTGCCATGCATCTCATGTTATGGGACAGTATAGTTTATACTCCCAGTTCCCAGACTGTTTTTACAGACTATGTGTCCTTGTTGTGTTAGACAACCTGTCTTCCTTGAAGGCTGTGATCCTGTGTTATGGCAGGCCCCCTTAATTCTCAGGCTATGTGTCCATCCATTGGCCTTGTTGTGTCAGACAGCCTCTTTGCTTCCAGGGCTGTGAGAAACATGGTGTGAGAGACTCACGTTTCCTAGAAATCAATTAACCCCTGATGTCCATCTTGAACCATTTTAATGTATATAGCTGTACCTATAAGCCAGTTCCCAAAAAACAAACCATTAAATACCATTTTCTAAGACAACAAGGATGAGCTCCGTACTTACCAGGACAATGGCTTCCAGCACATTTTGTAGGTGGCAGGTCTCCAGCTAGGCTTACGGAAGAGTGGTGAGCCTGCATGTCCAGGGCAGGCTTTGCTTCACTGCCAGACAGGCAGCCAGCATGCAAAAGACACCCCACCCAGGCTTGCCATGGGCCACAGCCCAAGAAGAGGGCAGGTGTCTGGCACAGGAAGCACCACCTAGGGCCAGAGGCAGCAGGTGCTGGGGTTATTGAGCTCCTTTGGGGCTTTTGGCACCTGTCAGAAGTGGCAGGGCAGGGCTCAGGCTACCTGAGGAAAGGCAGTCAGGAAACCCTGCTGGGCCAAGGAAAGGCCTGAAGCTGGCATGGACAGCTACTTAAGTTATATTAGTTAATTTGTTTTATTATGTGGACCAAGCACCACTGATTCCAGAATCACAGCAGAGACCAGAGGGCTCAGCCTGGGGACTAGTGACCCTGGGGAATGTAGCTTCCTTTCTTTGTAGATACCACTGCCTGACCAATGAGGCCTGATGCATACCATGGCCAGGAATCTGCATCACACACCAACAGGAACACCCGAGTGGAACGGGATGAGGTGTAGGGGAGGAGGAGCCCTACCAAGGACCCATAGATGTTGTGATCTGCGCTGGTCTCAGCCCACTCTCTCTAAACAGGTACCACCTTCTATTTTCCGGTTACAGCAATCATTGTGGGTGAAATTTGGACATAAGAGAGTGAGATACCTGCTGAGTATGCGGTACATAGGCCCTGTCCCAGCATAGCCATTTGGCACGGGTCTCTCTACACTGTCCCTACAGTGTTTGATTTCAGCACTAAGAAGTTACAGTTCAGTTCCTTTCTTATCCAGGCTTCTAGTCAGTTTGACTTCACAGTACAAACTGTGACAGCTCATTAGCATCCCAGGCATAAAAAATCCCTTCTTTCCAATTGCATAGGTGTCTTCTCTGAGGGGACATGAAAAATTTTTTCCGTTACTGAAACAATATCCTTTACACATTTCCACTTTCATTCAATATTATATTTGTTTGCTGTCCTGGACAAACAGGTTTGATTCCCAATTTCTTGTCACTCTTTAAGAATCTCAGAGGCATGAACCTGTTCAAATACATGCAAAAATGTAAATATGCACATGCACTTCAGTGCCCTCCTCTACACCGTAAATTAGTTACTGCTGAAGTGGAATCATTATAACTCTCATTATAACTCTCAGCAGCATTATAGCATTGCACAGAGGAGCAGGAGCTAGCTGTTCTCACCAACTGATAACATGCCATTCTTTTTTTCCCCCTTAAATGATGCTCAGTCTAGTCACCACTGAACTGCCTTCTCTTTCTAATGTGTTGAATCTCAACCCAGATGGCACCAGATTTCTGGATCCCATGTTTCAAGGGAACAAACGTCAATGTGTTCCACCTTTTATGAAATTTCTTATCTGGTAGTAATGTTGAATTAGGCAAGCCAGGTTCATTGGCCCTACAGCATCAGGTCTGTCACATGCTGATGGAGAGTCTTTTAGGTGAGATGCTCTGCCAAGCCAGAATTTCCTGTGTATGAAATGTAGCTTAACTGGCAGGGCCCAAACTTTCCATGGTTGGTATTGGCCTCATGTTGCAAAGAGCTGGAGTACAGGGGCCCCTGCCTTTTTTGCCATGGCTCAGATGTACTGTTTTTCCTGCTTTATTTTTTCCATTCCTGGTCTGCTGCTCCCAGGTCTTCTTGCTCATTTTTTTCTGATTGTCATGTATGTGTGGATGTGTATTTCTGTGCGCATGTGTGCAATTTTGTTTCCCTTTTCTCTTTTTTCCTTACCTTCCTTGGGTTCATAGAAATCAGGAAGAAATAGGACTGGAAGGGACGTTCACAGGTCCAACCCCTTGCCAGAGGCAGGATCAACCCTATCCAAAATCTAAACTCAATAGGTTGCTCCCATCTGTCTCCCACCCTGTCTGTGGCACATGTATTGTTATGTAGCACAAAGCCATAATTGCTTGGTGTGGGTAACTGTACTGGTAACTACATTGGTCTAAGCCAAAAGTGTTGTGGCTTGTGGCTGAGCTGAATATCCCAGGAATGGAGAAGGAAGGCTAGTGTTGCTAGTACACCTTCAGCCCCAGATTTGAAGAGCCTTTATATAAGACCGGAAAAGGACAGCTGTTTGGCTATAATGGTTATGCTCTAGTGCAGTGGTTTTCCACCTGTGGTCTGCAGATCCCTGGGGGTCTATGTCTAAGGACTCCATGAAAGATGACTATGATCATTCAAAACTATATGAATATCCATGCTTAACAATTCATAGGGGTCTACATCTCCATTCAAAATTTCCATAGGACCCTTACCTGCACTTGAAATTTTTTACGGGTCCACAAATGAAACAAGGTTGAAAACTACTGTTCTAATCAGAGCCGTCCCTAGAGTACAGTGAATCAGGATGACTGCCCTGGGCCCTGCACATTGGGGGAACCCTGCAGAGCCAGGTGGAGTGGCCGAGGCCCCTCCCATGGGGCCCGCCTGGAGCTTGCAGCTCAGCCCTGCACCGCGGAAAAAGCACAGAGACCAGCCCCGCTTTGTGGGTGTACCATGGCCCCGTGCAATGTTAAGGGGGGCCCTGCACAGGCTTATTTGCCCCAGACCCAAATACCCACTAGGGTCGACTCTGGCTCTAGTGCAAGCACAGCCAGTGCATAGCTTACTAAATTGTATGAAACAAGTGTTCAAAAAGAAACAAGTCCCAGCATGCATGCTGGGAGGCCCAAGTCTGCCCAGCATGCACGGGTAATTGTTTCCTTATGGTACAAGTTCAGACATGCCTAGTGGCAGCCATTTTATGTAGGAATGGAGGGATATAAGCATGGGAACCATCCCTGTATAAAGTTCAAATTATGAAAAGCACTGATATAGGTTTCTGTAGTGGCTTTTATTTGTCCCATCTCCAGTCCTCCCAGTCACAGAGTGAGACTTCCTACCCCCCTACTGTAAGCCAACTGCTTCTGTTTTGGGGTTGAACAGACATATTCCGATTCACCTGGATAAATATGGAAGGCTCTGATACCCAATTCCCACTGAAGGGATCACAAATGAGCTTCTCTCCAGGCCTGAGGTGCTGTGCATACGAGATCCTCCAAGAGACAATATTTTCAGGGGCCACGATGCACAAAGGGAAACAAGCAGAACAAACAGAAATGCAAAGCCAGGTCCAGGAGAAGAAGAGAAATCAGAATCTATGTTATGGTCATTCCTAAAAGCCCTATCATGCCAGATATTATCAGTCTACATGGTACAAAGCAGTCCTGTTCCAAAATACCTGAAAGTAAGATTTTAAAAAGGTATTTAGGGAATTATACTCATCCTTAGGTGGATACATTTCTTTCAGATCTGACCCTGGACACCCAGACAGAGAGACACAGCTGTCAAATGAAATGGCTGAGGCCTCACAGCAGGTCTATGGTCAAGGCAGATCTTCCTTTTCTAGCTCCTAGCCTGATTTGCCAGACAGCACTCTTACAAAACAAGCAGAGAATAAAAAAGGTAGCTACAACCCTGTGAATGACTTTCCTACCTTCCTTTCCTTACCCCCTCAGTAGATCAGACATCCCCTTGGCTACCTTCTGTGTCTGTCTCTGACATACCAGCTTTTTCATCACTGCTTCTATTAATGATGATGAAAAACAACCACTCCTGCAGAGGCAGCCCCCTGTAGAGGTTAATGTCACTGAGGTGGAAGTAGTTATACATCAAGCCTTCTTGGCCCACAAACTCCTTCAGTGAGAACAGGCCTCTTCTGAGAAGATTTGTCTATTTTTCCCTTTGACTTTTCACTCTGCTTAAAAAAAAAAAGAAAAGAAAGAAAGCTCAAGTCACAAACACAGGCAGGAGACAGAACAGTATGCCAGGTTTTAATAAGGGCACCACTTTGCGCCTGCCAGTTCCTTGCTTGCATTTCTTTAATGATAGTGTGAGCTGTGGACATTCACATTCCACTTCTGTGGGTTTCCCCGCACTCAGGAAGTCTTGCACTCATGTTTAAAATCAGGATAAATCTTTTAACCATGGTGAGCCTGTGTTTATCACCAAATGCTCTTATGACATTCAAATACAGCCTACGTCTATGTCTATAACATTTTGTTTCCAGCTCTTTTTTCTTCTCCAAGAGACATAAACCTGACACACTTTCCTCCTGAAGGTGTTAAAAATCCTGTGGCACTTTTTTATAAGATAAACTCAATGTTTTGTCTACTTTCCCCAGCAAGTACTTAGAGGATACCGGCCTAAAATGTCTCATCAGGAAAAGTCTTCATCTCTCTGATTTCATATTTCCTAACTGTTGTGTAATTAGATGAGGTGAAAACAACAGTTAGAAGATGGATAGCAGATTTCCCATCGTTTCTATATCTGACAAGGCATCGTATTTTTAATTTTGGTTGGTAAAAATCTGTGAAAATTGAATTAAAAAAAATCAGTGCTCTTCCCTGGCCGAAAACAAACCAGCCGACCAACCAACCTCTGCAACTGGCACAGAAGTCTCCACCTTATGCCAGTACGTGGAGTGGTTCGCAAAGATGTTGAATTTGTGAATGAAGACAGATCAAAATAGGAAACAATGACCCTTAAATGTTTCATATGAGGCAAAGTGTACCTTCTAGCCTCTAAGCCCCGGTGGTCCAACCCTGCTTTGTTCAAGGTTTAGGGTGGGCCAGATTACAGCTTTGGAACTGTAGGGCCCAATTCAAAGCTCACTGAAGTCAATGGAAATACCATATTGGCTTTAAGTAATCTGTCACTTAAGTCCCAAGATCACAATTCATGTTTAATTCCATCCCTGTTCCTCCAAGAATTCAATCCTGTACTTAAATTCCACTGAAGCTTATTAAAGCAAACTATGTGCCCAGACAATTAGTTTAGCAGGCATGACTTTGCTGAACTGAAGCCTAAGTTTCCATTTAAAATGCTTTGGAATCCTTCTGGCAGCCCTTGGGGAAGAGAGGGGAGTAAGCTGAGCAGCAAGCAGAGAGTAGTTATTTCGGGATAAGCAGCTCCCTTTTCTCTCTCTTTTTTTCTCTTTGATTTTCTCCCCACTTCTGGAACAGGAATTTTACTTGGACAAAAGTTATGAGAGGCTGGTACTGGAGTGGCCAAAGGGCAATAAGGAGAAGTATGTGCCTCTACATCTGAAGCAGTATGTAACTACTCAAAGAAGGTGAGTACTCAGACTTG
The DNA here is from genome assembly GCF_000455745.1 of Alligator sinensis. Lineage (NCBI taxonomy): Eukaryota > Metazoa > Chordata > Crocodylia > Alligatoridae > Alligator > Alligator sinensis. Next base: position 3,882,758 of record NW_005841890.1, read on the forward strand.
AAGAGCAGTGGATTGAAGTCAGCAATTGCTTTCAAGCACTCTGTGGTAGAACAACGGAGGAAGAAGCAGAGAGGAGGACATCTGCAGGCACGAGGCAGAGGAGGCTGCAGCCTAGACAGCAGGAAGTGTAAGGCCCCAAGGGGCTCCAGGACCACTGCACCAAGAAGAAAGAGAAGAGTGGTGGTGGTTGCTGACTCCTTTCTGCAGACAACAGAGGCACCAATTTGTCATCCAGATGAGGGGGCCTGGGAGGGGTGCTGCCTGCCTGAAGCCCGAATTCAGGATGTCACAGAGAGACCTCCAAAGCTCATCCATCCTTCAGACCACTACCCACTTCCTGCTTGTTCCTGTAGGCACCAACGATACTGCCAGGAATGACACTAAGCAGATCAGAGGTGACTTTGGGGCTCTTGGCAGCAGGATTAAGGAGCTTGGAGAACAAGTGGCATTCTTATAATTTCTTCCTCTGCAAGGGTCCAGGCAGAGACCATTATATCCTGGAATTGAAAATGCATGGCGGAGATGGTGGTATCAACATGAAGGCTTCAGCTTCTTCAACAATGGGCAGATATGGGAGGAGGGCCAATATCAAGAGATGGGATCCATCTGATGAAAATCAGGAAGATCATCTTTGGGTGTCATCTGGCCAACCTAGTAAGAAGGGCTTTAAATTAGGTTATATGGGGAATGATGATAAAAACCCTCCAGCAACAGAGCACAGAGTCCAGAGGGGAAAGGACTTGAAGAAACAACTCGACTCTGGGAAAGGGCAAGAGAGGGCCACAACAAGTGGTGCAAAAAGGAAGTGAGTAGGTCAAAATACAAAATACATCAGATGCATGTGTAAAGCACGGGGAATAAACAAGATGAGCTGGAAGCTGCAGCCTGTGAAAAGACCTATGATCTGATTGGCATCACAGAGACCTGGTGAGACAGCTCTTATGACTGGAATGTCAACATGGAGCGTCACGCTCTATTTGGAAGAGCAGAGTTGAGATAAAAAGTGGGGGTGTTGTCTTGTATGTCAAAAACAGATACACTTGTTCCGTGGTTCAGGAGGAAGAAGACAGCAAAGAAGAATGCATTTTTGTAAAGATGAAAGGTAAAAAAAACAGCACTGATATAATGGTGGGGATTTATTATAGGCCACCAAATCAGGAAGAGGAGGTAGATGAGGCACGCTACAAGCAGGTGACAAAGCTATGGAATTGTACTGATGGGAGACTTCGATCTTCCAAACATCTACTGGAAGAACAATGCAGCCAAACATAAAATGTCAAGCAGATTCCCAAATTTTGTGGAGGACAACTTTCTGTTCCAGAGAGTGGAGAATACAACTAGGGCACCATGTATCTTGGCTCTTGTCCTGACCAATAAGGGTGCGGGAAATGGGCCGTATTCAATTTGGATTCGGATTCGGCTTGAATCGGGGACAGTGATTTCATTTGTTGATTCGGATCACTGTCCCGATTCGATGTGGTCGAATCCAAATCTGAAGATTCAATGCTGATTCAAACAGGTGGATTTTGTCTGACTCAAGCAGTCAATAGTAATGTTGTCCTGGTAGGATAGAGTGAAGGATACCAGGAGCACTGGTAGCTGCGAAAGGCACAGTGTTAGAATCCCAATAAGAAACTGTCCTGATATAATGGAAGCACAAGAAGAATGGCAAGAGACCAATGTGGCTGCATACGGAGTTTCTAAAATGCCTTGGATGCAAAAAGAAAGCATACAGGTAATGGAAGAGTGGGCAGGTCACCAAGGATGCATACCAGGAAATAGCAAAAACCTTCAGGGACTAAATCAGGAAGGCAAAGATAAAGAATGAGCTGCACCTGGCAAAGGAAGTTAAGGACAACAACAAGAGGTTTTATATGTATGTTGGCCAGAAAAGAAGGACCAAGGAAGTTGTGGGTCCTCTGTTAACAAGCCCGGGGAAATTCCTAACTGAAGATGCAAGGAAGGTGAAGCTACTTAACAGCTACATTGCCTCAGTCTTCACAAAAAAAATAAGCTAGAGCCAGACACCTAATAGGATTCTCTGGATAATGAAGGGGGGAAGCTGAAGGAGGAGATAACAGAAGAGACAGCCAGAGAGCTTTTGTTGGATCTATATGAATTCAGGTCAGCAGGGCCAAATGAACTTCATCCCATGGTCCTGAAGGAGCTGGCAGAGGAGATTTTGGAGCCCTTGGCAATGATCTTCATAAAGTCCATGGGAGATAGGCCAGGGACTAGAGGACTGGAAAAGGGCTAGCGTAGTGTCCCTCTTTAAACAAGGCAAAAAGAAGGACGTGGGGAACTACAGACTGGTTAGCCTTACTTGAATACCTGGGAAGTTACTGCAGCAAAAAAGGGGGAGGGGTTGCGCTCTATGTCAATGAGCAATATACATCAACCCTCATCAAGAAGGAATCAAAGGACGAGGAAGTAGAAGAATTGTGGGTTAGGCTACATGGGGGGCAAGGAGAAAGGGATTTGGTGGTAGGGGTCTCCTACAGACTCCCACACCAAGGGCAAGAAATAGATTCGGGGCTCCTGAGGCAGCTCTCGGAGACCATAAAAGCTAAAGAGGCGGTAGTCATGGGGGACCTAAACTACCCAGACACCTGCTGGGAGACGCAGATGACAAAGTCCCACCGTTCACGCAGGTTTCTAACCTTTGTACAGGACCTCCACCAGACACAGGAGGTACATGGTCCCACTAGGGGGAATGCCATACTGGATCTGGTATTGGCAATGGGGGATGACATGGTAGGGGAGCTACAGATCGGTAGCCATCTGCGGGACAGTGATCACCTAATAATAGAATTGTTATAAAACGTTGAGTGAGTAAGGTAACTAGTAGGGTGAAAGTGCTAGACTTTAGGAAAGCTGACTTCAATGAACTCAGACGATTAGTCAAAGATGCACTGCAGAGTAGGAGTTTTGAAGTGATGGGAGCCCAAGAAGGGTGGCTGTACCTTAAGGAAACGATCCTTCGGGCACAAAGCGAGACGATCCCCGTGCGAGGTGAAAGAGGGAAAGGGGCCAGGAGGCTTCCCTGGCTGACCACAAAAATCCAGGGCAGCCTAAGGGCCAAAAGGGGAGCACATAAAAAGTGGAAACAGGGAGAAATCAGCAAAGACGAATATACCTCCTCTGCTTGCGCTTGTAGGGAGGCAGTGACACAGGCCAAAGCTACCATGGAGCTGAGGATGGCATCCCAAGTAAAGGACAACAAGAAATTGTTTTTTAG
>NW_005841890.1:3886582-3887465 GCF_000455745.1 Alligator sinensis
ACCTGGAAGGGTGTGGGAAGTGGGGTCCCACAGGGTTCGGTCCTTGGACCGATACTCTTTAATGTCTTCATCAGTGACTTGGATGAGGGAGTGAAATGTACTCTGTCCAAGTTTGCGGATGACACAAAGCTATGAGGAGAAGTGGATATGCCGGAGGGCAGGGAACAGCTGCAAGCAGATCTGGACAGGTTGGACAAGTGGGCAGAAAACAACAGAATGCGGTTCAACAAGGAGAAATGCAAAGTGCTGCACCTAGGGAGGAAAAATGTCCAGCACACCTACAGCCTAGGGAATGACCTGCTGGGTGGCACGGAAGTGGAAAGGGATCTTGGAGTCCTAGTGGACTCCAAGATGAACATGAGTCGGCAGTGTGATGAAGCCATCAGAAAAGCCAATGGCACTTTATTGTGCATCAGCAGATGCATGACGAATAGGTCCAAGGAGGTGATACTTCCCCTCTATCGGGCGCTGGTCAGACCGCAGTTGGAGTACTGCGTGCAATTCTGGGTGCCGCACTTCAAGAGGGATGTGGATAACCTGGAGAGAGTCCAGAGAAGGGCCTCTCATATGGTTAAGGGCTTGCAGGCCAAGCCCTATGAGGAGAGACTAGAGAAACTGGACCTTTTCAGCCTCCGCAAGAGAAGGTTGAGGCGCGACCTTGTGGCTGCCTATAAGTTCATCACGGGGGCACAGAAGGGAATTGGTGAGGATTTATTCACCAAGGTGCCCCCGGGGGTTACAAGAAATAATGGCCACAAGCTAGCAGAGAGCAGATTTAGATTGGACATTAGGAAGAACTTCTTCACAGTTAGAGTGGCCAAGGTCTGGAACAGGCTCCCAAGGGAGGTGGTGCTCTCCCCTACCCTGGGGGTCTTCAAGAGGA
>NW_005841890.1:3887495-3913848 GCF_000455745.1 Alligator sinensis
ACTCTTTCCTGCCTATGCAGGGGGTCGGACTCGATGATCTATTGAGGTCCCTTCCGACCCTAACATCTATGAATCTATGAATCCATGAATATCTTAAGGAGGGCCATTTGCAAGCACCTGGAGGAGGAAAAGCTGATTGCAAGCAGCCAGCATGGATTTATGAAACACAAAATGTGCCAAACAAACTTGATCTCCTTCTTTGATAAAATAACTACTTGGGTGGATGAAGGAAAAGCTGTGGATACAGTATATCTGGACTTCAGGAAGGCCTTTGACAAGGTCCCACAAGACCTTCAAACTGCAGAAACGTGGGCTAGATAAAAGTACTACAATGCAAATATATAACTGATTTAATAGCCACAAGCAAAGGGTCCATGTTAGAATGGCAGAAGGTTTCATGCAGAATCCCACAGGGCCCAGTGCTGTTCAATGTGTTTATTAATAATTTGGATGCTGGCATCAGAAGCGTCTTCAGCAAGTCTGTGGATGACACAACACTGGGAAGGACTGAGAACATGTTGGAGGATGTGAGTGCAATTCAGAAGGATCTCAACAAATTGGAAAGTTGGGTTAGAGCTAAAAGGATGAAGTTCAAACTGGAAAATTGCAGGGTGCTGCACCTCAGGAGGAATAATCAAAAACACAAATACAAAATGGGGAACACCTGGCTGGATGGCAGCTCTGTGGAGAAGGACTTGGAAGTTCTGGTAGGCCATAGACTGCATATAAGTCTGCAGTATGATGCAGCCACACAAAAGACAGATGTGGTTTTGGGCTGCATCAATAGAAGCATTAGGTACAAGACACGGGAGGCGATAGTACCTCTTTACTCAGCACTGATTGGGCCTCATCTGGAGTATTATGTACAGTTCTTGGCTCCACATTTTACCAAGGACATGGAGAAGTTAGAGAGGGTCCAGAGATGGGCAAAAAGATGATAAAGAGCTTGGAAAACAACTCATAAGAAGGAGAGGCTGAAGGAGCTAGGCATTCAGCTTGTGGGGACACAATACCAGTCTTCAAATACTTGAAGGCTGCCATAAAGAAGAAGGAAAATACCTTTTCTCACTTGCTGCAGAGAGGTGGATGCAGACCAATGGTTTGAAGTTGCAGCAAACTAAGTTTAGATTGGACTTCTGGAAAAAAAACCTCCTTCATGGTTCAAACAGGGAGGCAGTACAATAGATGCCTAGAGAAGCTGTGGACTCTCCATCACTGGAGGTGTTCAAGAAGAGGCTGGGCAGGCACTAGTTGGGAATGGGCTAGGTGTAGCTATCCCTATGTTCTACTATAGGAATGCCCCATGCTTCTGGGCTTTGCTGCTTGCTCCCTCCTCCCCTTTCTGCTACATGTGTCAGGGTGTTTTTAAGCCTTCCTCAGAGGTGTTGGGTGTTGGCTACAGCTAAGGCTGGGGACTTTGGCTGGGGGGTGCCAATGCTCCTGCTGGGGCCAAAGCTGGAGGCTGCTGGCTAGAGAGGCTTGCCTCTGCTCAGGGTCAGACCACTCGCCATATCTGGGGTCAGGAAGGAATTTTACTCCATTTTACTGGTACGGAGTGCAGGGTTTTTTTGCCTTCCTCTGTAGCGGGGGTCATGGCCCTCTACCTGGGATCTGTTGAGCATATATTGACAACATTTCATAGAAGCACGATATTGGCTGCCACGGTTCTCCTGCTTTAGGATGTTAGGTGTATGTTGTGTCATGGTTGATGGTAGTCTTCTGTAGAGTTTAGATGATGGATTGTGTAGGGTGGTTTGGACAGGCATGATTCTACCTCAGGCAGTGGTCACTCCCAGCCCTACATCTCTATGATTCTTACACAGATATTATTATCAACCTCTATGAAGCAATTAACCACACACTGTATAGGGCAAGATCAGTAGAGAGAGAAATGTGTACATTATCTGAGTCAACAACACTTTCCTCTCATTACAGGTTTTTATTCAAATGCCTCAGAATTTCTTACCCAGGTTATTTGTTCTGAAGCATCTGAACTCTTAAAATCCATGAGTGAAAGCTTTTCTCAGTGAGGTTAATTAATACTGTTGTAGAAGTTTAAAACGGAATGGACAAACATTCACATGGACGGGTCAAGCGTTTCTCTTGCTAAGAAGATCAGCAATACAGTTCACTCAGGGATGAAATAATGAATGCTTCTGGAAATGAAGTGGGTTTTAAAACTAGAACAGCCATTGCTGTAAAAATCACGGTAGAGACAGGACAGGCATCGGGGTGGCAGGTGCCATAACAAACTAGGCCCACTTAGCAATGTATTTAAATGCTTAGGTAAGAGTATGCTTTCATCCTGTTCACTTCAGTGGGGAGAGGGATAGTCTTAAGGATTCATAGATTCATAGATGTTAGGGGCTGGAAGAGACCTTATGAGACCATCAGGTCCAACCCCCCTGTGTTTGGGCAGGAAAGACTGCTGAGGTCAGATGACCCCATCCAGGTGAGTGTCCAGATGTTTTTTGAACATTTCCAGAGTAGGTGATTATACCCCCTCTGGGGGGAGTCTGTTGCAGACCCTCAACAATAGAACTGTAACGAAGGTTTTCCTTATGTCCAATCTAAAGCAGTCTTCTAGTGATTTATGACCATTATTCCTTGTCTTCTCTCCTGGGATGCCTTGTTGAACAGATACTCCCCAGGCCCTGATGTGTGCCCTTTATATACTTATAAGCTGCCACCAAATACCCTCTAAGTCTTCTCTTCTCCAGGCACGTGGTGATCAGTGATCAGTGGTGTCCCTCAAGGTTCATTACTTGGACCAGTGCTTTTCAACATATTTGTTAATGATTTGGTCCAACTAATGGACCTTGAGGGACACCACTGATCACCATGCGTCATGTCAACTCAGTTCCACCTATTAATATTCTCTGGGACAGTTATCTAGCCACCCCACCATTAAGTTGTTGAGGCTGCAGTTCCCCAATTTTACCATGAAGGTGTCATGGGACACCAAATCAAAGGCCTTTTTGAAATCCAAGTATATGACATCAACCTCATCTCCCATATCCAATTGGCGTGTTACCTGATCATAGAAGGAAATGAGGTTGGTCAGGGATGACCGGCCCACAATGAAGCCATATTGGCTATCTTTTAGAGTGCTACCTTCAGTTAGCCTATCACTAATGTATTTTTTGCTAATTTTTTCCAGGATTTTTCCAGGGATTGAGTTCAAACTGATTGGCCTGTAATTCCCTGGGTCCTCCTTCCTCCCTTTCTTGAAGATAGGCACCACATTGGCCCGCTTCCAGTCATCTTGACCCTCTTCCAAGTGCTACAAGTTTTCAAGTAGCTTTGCCATTGGTCATTCAGTGACGTCAGCCAATCTTTTCAGCGCTCTCTGGTGTAGTTCATCTGGTCCTGCTGACTTGTAGATATCCAACCTCTCCAGATGATCCCTCATGAGATGTTTGCCAACCATGGATGGGTGGTCATCCCCACCTTGATCACCTTGTATTTTGTGAGGCCAGGTAACACCCTTAAACTGGTGGAATATGCAAAGTATTCATTTAGGAGTTGGTTTTCTCCTGGGTGTTGGTTATCAGCCGTCCCATTTTGCTCTAAAGGGGTCCTACATTTCCCTTATTTTTTTTCTGACTTCCTACATATCTAAAGAAAGACTTTTGACATATCCTTAGGCATTCTTTAGGCCTAAATTCTATGCTGAATCAAGGCCACGGATAATTCCTTACTGTTAGTAATAGTGTAAAGTAAATGCACAGCTTCAATCCTCACCATCCTTCTGAGCCATGCTTAAACATTTCAAAGGCATCTCAGTGACTTAAAAGTCCAAGTCCTATTTTCAAATGTGACTTAGACTTAGATTCTCAATGATATTTAGGTGCCTGACTTCCATTTATTTCTGGGCCTTTGGATCTGTGCCTTAGAAACTTAAAACCTACAAACTTTCAATGAAATGTGGGTTCCTAAGGGCTAGATTTTCAAAGATATTTAGCTGTCTAAATGAAGCAGGCAATATGTTGGATTTTCAAGTGAGAGCCAGGTGCTTTGAAAGGAATGCCTTTGTATTGTTTCAAAGGGTAAAATACATACAGGCAGATATAGGCCCTTTGAAATGTGCGTAAAGATGCTAAAATACTACAAAATAGCACCTCTTGATATGAGATACTATTTCAGAGTGTTTCACTAGGGGCATGGGACCCATAGTTTCTCCTGAATCCCACAGTGCTCTGCTCTCCCCCTTGCCCCTGAGGAAGGGAGGGAGAGGTTGTTGGATGGGCATCTGGCAGGCCGAATGCTAGTCTGCCAGCTGTCCAGTGGGACCCCGGTGCCACTCCTGGGTCCCCACCAGTGCCAGATGTTCCAGCTCCAAACAACTCTTGCTCTCTGCTGGAGGGAGAGAGAGCTTTGGGGGATTTGGGGCTGGAAACCCTGCAGTGGGAGGTCCACACTGCAGCCACAGACCCCTATTGACCTTGCTGGGGCTCTTGATTAGGGCTGGGGAGCACTTCCTACCTGTCATGTCTCTGGCCCCCAACCACAGCCATGCTGAAACCTAGAGAGGGAGGAAAGCTTGGGGATTGGGAGATGAAGCCAAATATCTTGGTGGTAGAGAACCCCCATCTCTGCTACTGAACCTGACACCCCTAGCTGATTTCCTTCCCAGACCACTGCTAGACCCTACATGCCCACACCACTGCTGCCACCTGAGCTGAGATTCTGGTTTTCATTCTGCAATCCCCACTACCTTCCTGTCCCCACAACTTCCTGGAGCAGCCTTGGACTGGAAAGCAAGTGTCTGCACAAAGCCAGAGCGAATTTGAATCATTCCAGCTGGGGTTAGGATGGTGGCTACATGCATGTCCCCAGGCTGAAACAGCTCCTTCTGGAAACCTTTCCAAGTGTGTTTCAATTGTTAGGCCTTTCTGAAAAGTGGGGAAAAAAGGGTACAAAAACAATCCTTTTTTTCCCCAACTGATCTGCCCCTAAGCAACTTGGAAAACTTCAGTCACAATCCATTTCTGGTGATTAGGCTATTAAAAACAGCATTTATTTACTGCAACATGTTCATAGCAGAAAGGCTTCTATCTACATTAGCCAGTCCTACTGGACACGGACCATTTTAGTCACGACAGGGTCTTAAAGCAGTTGAGCTAGCTCTAATTCCACTGCGAGTTGTACTTTAGAAGGTGCTGTGCCAGAAAAGAAGATAAGAGGAATGAAAGCTAATCTCCATTTTATATGTTGATTCCTACTCAGTGGAGAGCTAACCTCAGTCTTTTTCACACTTTTTTTTTCATAAAAAAGTGGGCTCTTAATTAGGTGGTGACTTAATTGGGATGATTAATGTCTCAAGAGGATATTGTGATAAATGTGTTCAGACATGCATAGCTACAGGCATCCTTAAAAGTAACATATGACCTGTATTTAATGATTTCTCAGTGAAAAGGTGTGGCTTAAACCTTCTTTATTGCTCTAGTGAGGCCTGATAGAGTGCTCTGTGTTGAGGAGTAGTTAATGGTCCTTTGCCAAATGAGTAAAATATATTAATGGACAAATTTACCTCTGAGCTTATATTGAAATCAGCAGATGCGCACCAGGGGTACATTTCATCTAATGTGCCTTAGACCAGTGATATTCAGACTCTAGCTCGCATGCCATATCTGGACTGTGGAGTCATGATGTCCAGCCCATAGGTCTCCCCATGGGTCTGGAAATTTGGCACTGGGGAGTGGTGGTAGCATTGAGTGCCACTTCCCTGTCGCCATGTTTCCAGACTCGTGGAGAGCTTTGCAGGCCAGGTGATGTGATGCTACCTGTTACATGGTGTTGAAGTAGAGTCATTCTGCAGCTGGATCTGTGCATGAAGGGTCAGGCTGGTACACAGCCAGATCCCAATGTGTTGAGGTAGGTCAGCATGCTGGATCTCACCCAGAGACCAGCCTCATGCTCTGACCCCATGCTGGATTTAGCCCATGGTCCATCCCCACATGCAGGATCTGCTCTGCGGACTGGCCCCGTACCAATCATCCAGGTCACAGAGTCAGATATGTTGAGCATCACTGAGCGTGACATTGAACTCCCAGTTAACTCATAAATACTCTTTGTTGTAGTGCTGAGAAAGGTAACCATGCATCAGGACTTCACTGTGCTAAGAACTGTACAACCCCGGAGCCAAATGATGGTTCTTATTCCAAGAAGCTTACAATCAAAGACCATAAAGCAGATGGGGCATTACAAGGAAACAGTAGGACAATACTGGTTAGTCTAATAAAGAAGGTTCTCAGCACAGCAGCAGCTAAACCAATGTCTAGTTTGCTGCAGGCACCCCAGCAAAGGGAGAGTTAAGCTGGTGTTTAAAGGTAGGCTTGCAGGATTTTATGGGGGCACCCTGCTGTCACAAAATGCCTTCCAGCAGCATGGCTTTGTCCGGCCTCTGAGAGTCCCCTGAAGCCTGCCCAGATATGGCTGCTAGAGCTGGAGGGGAGCCCAGGCCCCTTCCCACTCTGAACCCCCTTTTTTTTTTGTCTCACTGATACTCTGTGGCCCTGACTCAAAAAGCTGGCATCCAGTTCTACTCCTGAGAGGGGGACTTTACTTCTTGTTGGGGAGACTCAGAACAACCCAAAGTTTCAAGCAACAAAGTAGGCAGTCTTTTTAGTAGAGACATTTTTGGGGGCAAAAACAAGACATCCAGCCAGAGGTTCTGTGGTCCCTCAAAGGGGTTAAGCAGTTCCCAATCCAGCCTAAAAGGTGCTGCTCACTCAGCTATTCCCTTTTCAGTCTTTCCAGGTTCTGAGCCCCAAATCCACAGATACTCACTCATCTCACTCTCCAGATGCTCCCAGGAGCTTCACGGGAGCCTGCTTGCTCTCCCATTGTCAGGTCTATCTCAGTCTCCTCTGGACACCTCCTCCTTGCTACCTGCAATCCCCACCTTTTCTTGACATCTCAGCAAAACTATTCCAAGCTGTTGATGCTGGACCTTCATTTTGTTTCCTCCCGCGGGTACCCAGGCCTGCACTTAGCCCTACATTCTCCGCGCACAGGCCAGTGAGATCAACAGAATCGTGGAGCCATTATAACAATGTGAACATCATTGGCATAGAAATACTAGAGTAAAACCTGTAGTCCATCACACTTCTCAAATGCAAGGAGTATCATTGGGAGAAAGCACAAATGTGCTAGTTTGAAAATCTTGTAAGCAATGGAGGCTGGAATCATAAGCCAGCTAGAGGCAAGAACTGACATGCCCAGAAGGAAGAGGGATTTAAGAGGTAACTCTAACAAAGCCAACTAACAGGTTTTAATTAATAGGTGGTTGGTTAGAGGATGAGGATGCTAGCTTAGCAATAAAGCCGTAATGGTCCGCGAGATACAGACTGGAAATATTGTGAAACAGCATATGGGGAAAAAAATCATGAGAGGGGCAGGAATATAATGGGCTACGGAAAAGTAAAATGGGGGAAAAAAGAATGATTTGGTATATTAACATCACAGTCTCTACAAAGATTTACCATAAGGTGTATGGTTGCAGGCCTACATGCATATAAACATCACGGAAGTACTGACGGTATCTCTAAAGCTCCAGTTGCACTGAGAGTTATGTAGGTTTCTCTCTCTGTGGCGCACACATTTATACATCATGATGATGAATGTGATAGATAATCCTAGATAAAAAGATAGATTATTGTGCTGCAACTACAGTTCAATGGCAAACACTCTGGCAAAGGAACTGTAGCTAGGCTGTTTATAAAGTCTAGCCCCCAATGGGCAATATTACTAATAAATATGGGCAATGGGACAGAGAAGCAAGGAAGAGGGGAGCATTCACAACCTCAGACAGGCAGAGTTCTGTTTGCACAAATGAGATATGAGCATCACCATCAATTTGAACTGTAGCACACTTGATCAAATACAGCAAACAGCCCCCTGTTCGAGGCAGTGCAGACAACCAGAGGATTCACGGCCACATGGTTTTCATCCTATTAAATGGAAACGAAGCAGCTTCGGTTAGTGCGCCAACTCAGGGTAGGATTGTAGCTGTGGTCATAAAATAGTAATGGGTGAACGATTTTCCAATTATTCAAACTCCAGTGAATGAAGAGGGCATTTGCCTGGCTCAGAGATGTTGCTCAGGCTACAGCCGCTGTCACGCTTCCAGAAAAGTTACTTATATACTTTTATAAGCTCATTCTGTGGAGAACTCTGAACTGCATATTTAATCAGTCTGCCGGTTGGTGCTGGCCATATACTAACATGAGTTCTTAACAAGACCCCATCTGCTGTGAACGGGAGTTTGAACAAAAAGAAAGGCCTGAAGTCTACCTCCAGGTTGCTGGTTAGTCTTCTAAGGCCAATCTACAACCCATCAAAATCAATGAGAGTTTTCCTATTGACTTCAGTGCTCTTTATGCCAGGGCCTTAGTAAACTTGGTTATCATAAACAACTGGTGCCACCCAAGACTGGGGGGACTCCATGGTGGCGAGCAGTGAGTGGGGACCGCCCGCAGCTGCTGGCATCAGTGTAGGCATCAGTGAGCAGTGAGTGGGGACCTCCCGCAGCCACCAGTGACGGTTGGCGGTGGGGAGGGGGTAGCGAGCGGCAAGCAGGGACTGCCCGCAGTGGGGGGTTGGTGCGAGCAGCAACCGCCCACAGAAGCCACTGGCAGATTTGGCGGTGGCCAATCTCAAGTGGGGGGCAAGTGCCCCCCCCCCACACATCACCTATGTTGGTTATTATGATTAGTATTGCTGAAGAAGAAAAAAATAAATGGCCACAGGGCAAATTTAGCACCTTTGCTGTTCCTGCCTTCTGTTTCTATAACTTCATCAGCCATTTTTCTGTCTCTGCCTACCATCTTAGGCCTGCTTTCTTCCCTCAGATATAGTGAGCTTGCCTTTCCTTTCTCTATGGGAGCAAACAGACTAAAACTGGCCTTACAGCAGGGTAAAAAAGTAGCAGCCAGATGATGCAAACCAAGAAGCCAGTGTAACTTCACCCAATCAGATGGACGATTACCCCTGTAAGAAGCAAAGAGTAAAACTCGACCAATCTAAATTATACTGGTTAGGTTTTACCTGCCCATGTCCATCTGAAGGCAGAAATTTGCTAAAGGCTATTATTTACTCCCTGGCTACCAAGTGGTGCTGGGTAATGATGACTAACTCTCATGGGAGCTGCTCCCGGATGATGGCACATGTCCATTTCTGATCCGGGTTTCTTTCACGGTGGGATACAAAGCTGGTGCAAATTATATCAGGGCATGTCCTTTTTTTGTCTGTGCCCTTTGACGGACTTGAACATGATGGGCAGACACAAAGACTCTTCAGTTGGGCTGGCCTAGGTAAGAATAACTGCTGGTGCTCAGCTCATCTGAAAGGGAGTTCTGTTTTTCTGAATGGGTGTAGAGCGGATAGAGAAGATGGGTGTTGATGAGGAATATAGACCAGCTGGTGTGCACCCGTGTGCACTGCAGGTGAGGTAAGTAGGGTAGAAATAAAACTCAGGAGGCTGATAAGGCCCCCCCCCTTACTGAGAAGCCTTCTGGGACTCACCACCTTGTCCTGGCAGATGCTTTGTAGATAGCATAACTCTAAGACTCCCGTTGGGTTTTTTCACTTTTCTCCCTTTTTTCCTGTCAAGGACAATGCAGTTTGAAATTTCTGGGAAAATCTCAAACCGTTGCCTTTTTTTTCCCCCCCGAGTGAGAAAATTTGTAAGCCTCCACACAGTCTCTCTGTGAATAAGCATAGCATTGTGACTTTGGTGTCCATAAGGAAGCACATATCAGAGGTCATTTGGGGGATGCAATGTTAAACAAGGAACTTTCATGGGGGGAAAAATGGCAATTAGTTTCTGAGTTATCCTGAAATAGGCTGTGAACTGGCACAGCTCCCTGAACTAGTGAAAATGCCATCACCCAGCAGGAGTGATGGGAGCATGGGCCAAGCAGCAGGGGAAAAAGGAAGAACAAAGAAACATCATTTTTCACAATTAAGAAGGACTATTATTATTTGTACTACAGTACAATCTAACAGTCTCAACTGTGACTGGAGATATGTGGTACCAGATGCTGAAAAACACCCAAATTAAAAGACTATTCCTCCTGTACCATGTTTACAGGTTAAACAAATGCCTACAAAGCATAATTGTGTAAGATATTTTATTACTGTTCTGTTCTTATCCAAATAGAGGTAATGGAGCATCAGAGCTCTCAAATCCAGTTCACTTTCCAAATGAATTACACAAGAATTTGATTTAAAGTCCAATGAAATTAAAGGCATGCTTCAGATCAGGTCCTCCAGAATATACCTTGTAGGACTGTCTTGAAGTGCTTCTGGTACCTACCAAGGTAGTGTACTCTTTAATACCAAAAATAGACCCGATGATGGACCCGATGCTATCATGACGTCCCTTCCAGCCCTAAACTTCTGTGAATCTATGAATATGAAAAAAAGTTTCACATATATTTGCAATGCATGTATGTGAGGCCACATGAACAGTAGTAAATCAAACAACTCGTGGGATTAGGATGTTCTCCACTGTCATCTGGCAACCAGGTCCTGTAGTCAGAGAAGCAAAGAGCTTGAGGAACACTTGGTAACTAGGCTTATTCTACTGTCATGAGCCAAGAAAGAAGTAGCTGCACTTTATCTGTAGTTACCTTCATATTATGCCCTATGCATCCATGGGAAAAACAGGAAACTGTTAATCCTATACAGACTGCAAGCCCTTACCTTTTCATCCCTGTTTTACAGAGAAGTGAGCTAAGACAGTGGTCGATGGTAGCGAATCATTATGGTGTGCCATGACCAGTGGCGTCCTCCAAGGCTCTGTCCTTGGACTGGTTCTCTTTAACATCTTTATCAATGATGTGGACTTTGGCGTCAGAAGTGCAGTGGCTAAATTTGCTGATGACACTAAACTTTGGGGCATAGCGTTCACACCTGAGGACAAGCTAGTGATCCAGGCTGACTTGTATAAACTTAGTAAGTGGGCGGATACAAACCTGATGATGTTCAATACCGATAAATGTAAGGTGTTAGACCTCGCGGGGAAAAAACCCTGCAGCATACTTATAGACTTGGCATTGCTACGCTTGTTAGCACCACAGCTGAAAGAGACTTGGGGGTCATGATTGAGCATAAGATGAACATGAGCCACCAATGCGATGTCGCAGCTGGTAAAGCAAACAAAACTCTGGCTTGCATCCATAGATGCTTCTCAGGTAAATCTCAGGATCCTCCTGCTGTACTCGGCCTTGGTGAGCCCCCAGCTGGAGTACTGCATCCAGTTTTGGACTCTGCAATTCAGGAAGGATGTGGAGAAGCTTGAGACAGTGAAGAGGAGAGCCACGTGCATGATCAGAGGGCAAGAGAATAGGCCTTACAGAGAGAGGCTGAGAGCCATGGGACTCTTCAACCTAGAAAAGTGCAGGCTCAGGGGGGACCTGGTGGCTGCCTATAAGTACATAAGAGGTGTACGTCAGGATCTGGGCGAATGTCTGTTCACCAGAGCACCCCAAGGAAAAACTGGATCAATGGTCATAAACTCCTCCATGATCGTTTTACGCTGGACATAAGAAAAAATTTCTTTACTGTCCGTGCCCCCAAGATCTGGAATAGATTTCCTCCAGAAGTGGTGCAGGCACCTACTCTGGACTCATTCAAGAAACGTTTGGATGTTTATCTTGCTGGGATCCTTTGACCCTAGCTGACTTCCTGCTCCTGGGGCAGGGGGCTGGACTTGCTGATCCTCGAGGTCCCTTCCATCCCAAACATCTATGAAATCTATGAAATACTGCTGTAATGCTAGGAGAAGACTTTGACTCTCAGTCCTGTTCCACATCCCCAAGACCTTTCTCCCTGAGTCTCGACTGCTACAGGTAACTGGTCCATTCTTTAGGATGGGAATAGAAGTAGGCTTTGCTGTATGTGCTAGGTAGGGTAGGCAGCACCCAAAGGTTTAAAGCTCTGCAAAAATAACTGCAAGTAGGTTTAGTTGCATTAGTAGCAGAGTTCACTTCTTTTTCTAGAAAGAATAAGGTCCCGACAGGAGGTTTGCTTCATTTTAACAGAACTCAGAAAGATCCCATGCGTCTGTATTTTCCCAGCATCTCTACCACCCCTCTTCTGCATGGATGAATGGATGTTTCACTGAAGCTGCAGTGCTCCTTGTTGGTTAGCAGTAGAGTTCAAATGGATGGTATGTAATTTTAGAAAGCCCAACCCTTTTGGTATTCTGCACGTATTGTAGTCTGTATGAATCCTGCCCCTCCAGCTCCTTCCATCTGAGCAGATGCCTGGTTGCATCTGACAAGCAGAATGCAACCCAGAAAGATTTTAATAAAAAAAAGAAATCCAGTTCAAGAACACTGTCTAAATTGTGTTTGTCCAGTCACGTCACGTGGGAGTAATTCACAGCTAGATTTTCCCCGGGCAGTGGAGAAGTAAACCTGTCACTCTGCTGCATAAATGTATATCCTTGTTACCTGGGGTATTGTTTCATAATAATGTGTTGCTTTATGTTACTCTCAAACCACACTGCCTGTTGAAAATGCCTGGGTATAGAACGGAGATAACTGTGGATGTTCAAAGCGGCAGCAAGAATATGATCTCTTTTTTTCCATCAATAAAGTTCACGGGCTGCAAACCAGTTACACGTGTCCTGTGAAGTGTGGATATTTAATTACAGCCTTCGTATCATGCTCTGTTTATCTAGATTGTCTGATGAGTTGTTTTTATAACAAATACAGCCATGCTGGGGATCTGGTTGCCAGAGAATTGCACCTTAATATAATCGGAACAGGTAGTCTCAACAGAAAGAACTTGATTGAAAAACTATTTAAGTGAATGGGATTAGAGTCCCTTTTAATTGATGCCATTGGTTTTGAATCAGAATTTCCATTACTGTTTTCAAAAGGGCCTAGCTCGTATTTAGATAGACAGAAGAGGCCAAAGTCCAGTAGGTATATATCTGTTCCTATGTTAGAGAGGCGAGGGGTTTTTGTGATACCTCCGAGTAACCGCCACTTGGCACCCTCTTTCTTCCCCTCCATGCTCAATGACACCTCCTCTCCCCTCCCATTCCTCTTTCCTCCTCTCTAATTAGATATCTGGGCACAGAAAGTGTAGATGTGCCCACCGTTGCTGCTATCCCCTGCTGGCTGGGGCAGTAGCGAGCGGCTGTGCAGGGAGCCAGGCTCGGCTGGGGACAGTGGCAGGAGCGATGGGGACCAGGTTTCTCCTTTACTACTTGGTTACCTTACATGCTCCCCTCCAGCCTGGAAGCAGATGTTGGCAGAAGGAAACCACCCTGCAGTCCCCATCCAAACTGGGACCCGTATGCACCTGCTCCCCACAGACTCGGCTGGAGCTGGGTAGAAGCAGCAGAGCCAGTGGCAGCAGCAAGCAAGTCTCCCCTTCCTGCATCCAGAGGCATAATTAAAGTGGGTGGGGAGGGGGCTGGACTAGGAGGGGAAAGAGCATTAAGAAAGAAGGGAAGAGGGATTTTTACCTGCTTTGGGACTTAAAAATAATCACTGGGTGTTGCTTCTCTGGTTTGGGGGGTGGGATGCTGGGAGCAGATGGGTGCAGCCACTTCTGCAGCACCAGTTGCTGCTCCCGCACCCTGCTTTTCAGTCCCTGGATCTTCCTCTAAATATAACTTATCTGTATCTCCTTCCTTCTCACATCCGAAGAAGGGTACTTTGTACTTGTAAGCTTGTCACAACTCTCGCCCAGCTATAGCTGGTCAATAAAAGATAGAAAAAAATAAAACTTACCTCTTATACATTTTCCTAGACCATTATGGCTACAAAAACACTCAAACCCTACTACATAATGTTGCAGGGACCTACCCCTTAGCTAGTGGCCTGTTGGCATAGTCAGATCCTGCTACTCTTCTCTCTCGGACGTGGCAAAGGCAGCACGTAGAGACATGTCAAATAGAGGAGTCGTGGCCGGAGCTCACTGTGCTGATGACTGGCCCTCTGGGGGGCCTTTGTGAGCTAGCAAAGATTAGAGTCACCCCCTAAGCATTTCAAAGGCACAAAAATAAGTATTTATTGAAACAGGATTTTACATGCACACTCCCAGATCTCCTCTTGAGAGTGCTTATATATTTCCCAGATCCAGGAGCAGAAACAACAGCATGTAATTTATGGAACGAGCCAACGCTAAACGCAACAGCTTGCATCTTGCGTGTCTGCAATGAACCCATGACATAAAAGGTCCAAAGAGGTATTTTTTTCCGTAAATCCAGAGGACAAATCCCTGCCAATATTCCCTGAGACTACATTCATTGAACACGAGGCCAGATTCTCAGCTAGTGTGAATCAGTCTAACCCCTGAGCTGTGAGTTGTCGCTTGCAAAACACTGGCTCACGTCTGCAGCTGTGAGCTCTGCTCATGGCATTTTAACTACAAATGGTAGTTCTAGCAAATATACAGATACTGGGTCATATAAGTCCCTGGGTACCTAGGGAGCGCTGAGCAGCAGCAGCTCTTTTTATGTATTTGTAATGTTATGGCAAAGAAACCTTAACAAGATTAAAACTGAGAGGCACAACTAGTGCATTTTGGTGCTAAAGCAAAAAT
Organism: Alligator sinensis; assembly: GCF_000455745.1. Taxonomy (NCBI): domain Eukaryota; kingdom Metazoa; phylum Chordata; order Crocodylia; family Alligatoridae; genus Alligator; species Alligator sinensis. The sequence goes on from NW_005841890.1 coordinate 3,902,067, forward strand.
GCCACAATTGAGTATGGAAATGCACTGCACTGCACTACACCTATCTTGAAAACGGTGACAGCAGAGACGGTGAATTCAGTCTGAAAGAAAGGAAAGGCCCTCGGGAACATACTTTTTGCTACGATGACTGCACTCAGCTGCCTTAACAAGATGTAAGCAGATTTAAGAGTCATTGTAGCCCCCTTCTTGTATAGCTTAGGGATTGTCAAGACATCAAAGGCCGATGGAAAGGGTAAGCTACTCAGAATCAGGTCATATGCTCTGAAGGGTTAAAGCAGCAGGATCAATTGGCAAATCCATATTTTCTCAACAAATATAACCATGATCATAAGTGGGAAGCTTTCATCTGTTGTTTAGGTAAGACTGAACCCCCTCGGATGGCATCTTGGGAATATACTTCAACAAACCATGAAATTCACTCAGAAATACAGCTGCAGTGTATGGATAAAGTGCTGGCAAAGAGTCTTATGCTGGAAATGATCTAGCTGTTTATGTTTTATAAATTACACCAGAAAAAAATATTTTATTTATTTGACATTTTCATATTTTTCATCAGCTTTCATTTTGCACTAGGAGGGCATCCTTGAAGGACTAAACATAAAAAGATTCAACATAAAACTATTAATATTAACATAATATTATCTATGGACCAAAATATGGATTTGGATATCAAAGATCAGAAACTTAAGCCCGTGTGATGAAACTCAATGTAAGTTCCTTGATTTTTGGAGGTAATGTGCCTATGCAGATCTCAGCAATTGCAGCAGGATTTATTGCCTCAGAAAAGCAGGCTTCTTTTACTTAAGGTGCCTACATATGGACTTTAATGCCTAACTGTTTACCTCTGTTAAAATCTTTAGCCTGAAATACTCATTTCTTATTCAAAACTTGGAACAATACCTTACAAATCCTAAAGTCTGGGTTCTAAAGACAGCGTTAGATCATTAAAAAAATCACTGAGTATTCTGGGTATTCTGCATTTCTTAAAATGACTTACTTTGATGCTTAACTATGCCAGTAAGAGTTTAAGTTTAAGCATTTATACTTTAAAATATTGCCCTTAATGAACGTAGGATTCAAATACAGAAGCATGTTCACCCATGAAGGAAAAGGAGAGTGAATTGTTGCTTACAGTCAACTTGTCATTTTTTCCTGCTCTATGTTTCAGGGCAGAGGTTGGGGGAAAAAAATTGGAAATTGGAACGGAGTGAAAGGACAGATCAACAAGGACTGGTATTAAACAGGTAAAACAGAAACTCTGCAAGCAGAAACACATCCAGCGAGGTGTTATCTGAAGTGGTAAATGGTCCTGATGGATAAATTACCTGAGGAATGTGAAACACAGGCTAAGAATGATTTTAAACATCACTCTTCGATCATGGTATTTGAAACGCACAAATTGTGTTTCGGTTGTGCTTGTCTTTGCCCCCCACAAACACTCCTCTCGTGGAGATGGGATGTCATTGTCAAGCCTGTTCAAGTAAGTGATGACTTGAGGATTTCCTTTTGACTGCAGCCAACAAAGGACCTGAGTCCTTTGGTAAAAGGGGAAACAGAAAGATCCAGGGGATAAAAGAGCAAAATAGCAGTATGAAGAGGAAGAAGAATAGGGATGTACCCCATGAGCAATGTTGTAAGTGCTAAAATACTATGGTGACCGGATCTATACTTAATCTCCTAATCCAGATGTGTCAAAGGTATGGCTTGGAGGCTGGATCTCACCCACAGTGCTGCTCTATTCTGCCCACTGGGCTACTGGTAGGCCACCAAGTTTGAGGGTATGGCTGAAGCATCCAGGGCCCTGGGGCTGCTGTCCTGGGGCCACTTGCCTTACTGCCACTGCTGACATCACCATGCCTTAGGCTGGATCCATCCTATGAGAAGCCACTGTAATCTGGATCCAGCCTGGGACCTTAGGGGATCTTAACACTGCTGTCCCAAACCATAAGATAGATGGGCAAATTATGGGTTTGCACCTTTTTGTTCCATAGATGTAGATGTTTCCACTGACATCTTTTAAATGCAGATCCAAGCAGACCTGGACAAGCTGGGAAGGTGGGCAGAAAGAAACCAGGTGCAGTTCAAAAAGGATAAATTGCAGAGGACTTCATCTGGGGAGGAGATGTCCTGGCTAGCACAATGGCTGAAAGGGAGCTCAGGGTTATGGTTGATCACAGGATGAACATGAGCTGCCAGAGTGATGCTGTGGTCAACAGAGCTAATAGCAGACTGGGATGCATCAGCTGATGCATCATGAGCAAGGAAATGATACTTCCTCTCTACTCGGTGCTGGTGACATCCCAGCTGGAGTACCATGTCCAATTCTGGCCGGTGCACTTCAAAAAAGACGTGGACAATCTTGCAAGGGTCCAGAGAAGGGCCACAAGAATGATTAAGGGCCTGGAGGACAAGACTAAGGGATCTGGGACTGTTCAGAGAGAAGAGGAGACTGAGGGGGGACTTGGTGGCCATCTGTAAGTATGTAAGGGGTGAATATTGGGAGCTGGGAGAAAAACTGTCCACTAGAGAGCCTCAGGGGAGGACAAGGAGCAATGGCCATAACTGTCAGAGGATGGTTTCAGGTTGGGTGTAAGGAAGAACTTCTTTCTGGTAAGGGGGACCAGAACCTGGACTAGACTTCCCAAGGAGGTGGTGCAGTCTCCAACTTTGGAAGTCATCACGAGAAGAGTGGACAGACACCTTCTGGGATCATTTGATTTCAGGAGTATTCCCACCCAGAGCAGGGGGGTTGGACTTGATGATCTTTCAAGGTCCCTTCCAGCCCTTCATTTCTACAATTTCTATGATATGAAATAGGATTGAATATAATGTATGTTTTTCCTCTTATTAAGCAACTGGGGACTGGATTATTTATAGACAAGGTGAGACCATAAAATAGCTGGCCGAGAAAAAGAGCAAATTTCTGGCTTGTAGTTTGTATATTCATACCTTCAACTATAGTGAAGACAGAGCCTAACTGATAGAAAGCTTCATGGCAGAGCTGGAAAAGCAATCCAGATCTCTGTAGTCTCAAGGCCCCGGCCCTGGAATCAGCCTTCCTGCCAGAACCCAATCCAACTTCTGAATTTCTTTTGTGCCATTCGAATTGCGATCCTGACTCCCACGTGCCAAGATGCACATTGGCCCAGGCTCGCCAAAGGGAGGTGGCTGACTGGGCTTCCTAAGAAAACATCTTACCCTTCGGCAGAGTGGATTACTGCAAAAGCCAAAGCAGAGCAAAACCCATGAGGGGCTGGGAACACTATGAGACAGAATCCAGACCAGTGTACCAATGTGCCTGTGATGGGAGAAGCCTGTGCTATTCAGGGGACCTCATGAATTCCCATATTTCAGTGGCCCGAGTTTTGACCTTTTGCTGTTTCCAGGCATGACTTTGCTGAATAGACAGCCCAGGTTTAATGTGCTGATAGCACAGAATTGAAGCAGAGCAAACAAAAGGAAAGGACATAAAATTTTCAAAAGGTTTGAATCCTCTCATTGCTGGAGCTGACAAACTGTAGAGCAAACATAATTGTAACCAACCTACACACAAAGCTGAGAGTATACACACACCAACCAAATGGGATAACATTTTAACTCAAGAAGAGCTTTAAAAACAACCTGAGAAGGACTGCAAAATTCTCCTCTTTTTTTTGGCATATGCATAAAGTACAGGCCCATAAATTCACAAGTTTATGTATGGATATTATACTTTTATATGTGCAGCTGCATTAAAGGCAGAGACTTAGGGAAGCCAAATCAATCGGAGAAGTTAATTTTAGATTTAAACATTCCAGATCATGTTATATAAAGTCCCAAGTGGATTTTTCTGTCTCTTACTATAAGGAAATTATGACAAATGAATTCAAAAAGGTAAGCTGAGTGTCAGGACAAAATATGCTCAGTTATAGGTCTTAGGAAATTACAGTCAGATTTCTATAATGTGTGTGTCAGACTTTATTTGGAATATTATACTTAGGAGGCCGAAATCATGCTGCATGTCATAAAAAGGTACAGCAAAGTATAATTAGGCTTATCTGAGAATAAAAGTTATGCATAAAAATGTAGCTAGTTAGACAAGTTTACTGTGCAGTATACTTAATGATTTAGTGTTAAATTCTATGCAAGAATCTGTATTTAGGGGCCAGCAAAAGAACTCAGCAGAGAGACAGACTTGCACTACAGACAGATTTGCATGACTGATACGGATTTATGAAGACTGGTGTCCTTTGTTTGGTGACAGATAATAGTTAATGGTTCAAAGGAAGGTGAGAGCCCACATGCACATATGCATATATACCCAAAATAATTACAGAGATGCTTATCATTCATCTCATATTTTCACAGAAATCTGTTTAAACCTAACGTCCATATATGAATGCTGCAAATATGACTAATTAATGCATGAATGCTGACAACATGAAATAAAATGAAGGCCATTTTAACTGATCTTTCCAAACATTAAAGCCAAACTCACCCAGTAAATGAACAAATAACATTGGAGAGGAAGAAAAGCTGTTCAGAAACTGCAAATCTCTGACAGAGCAAAGAGGACAGCTGCTAAACAGGGCTTTACAAGGGAGCTTTGGACTCTCAGCCACCTTTGTTAAAGAGACCAAGGTTTTCCTAAGTAACAAGCCATAGTCAGAGCTCAGCCCTTTCTGGACATTTTGGCTTCCTCAAGGTGGCTGTATTTCACACTATCATAGAATAGTAGCATTCATTGGTGACGTGTAGGGGGTGCACGTGGGTGCACATGCACCTCCTGAGATTGGTGGTGCACCCCCTGCAGTGCTGCCAGTGGTGCCTGCGGGCAGTTGCTGCTCGCCAACCCCCCACCAGTGACACCGGCGACGGCATCTGCGAGTGGTCACCGATCCCCGCTGGCCACCGCCACTGCTTGTCGGCACTTGCCACCCCCCACCCCGCACCACTGACACCACCGTGGCTGCCAGTGGGAGCTCCCCACTCGCTGCTGCCATGCTCCTGCTGCCACCACCGCCACCTGCGGGTGGTCTCCATGCTCCCTCCAGCCCCCAGGAGCATGTATCATTCATGTTAGCATTGGAAGGGATCACAGGAGGTCATCTAGTCAATCCCCCTGCTCAAGGCAGGACTGTCCCTGATTAAACCGTCCCAGTCAAGTGTCTATCTAACCTGCTCATAAAAGCAGCCAAGGATAGAGATCCTACCACCTCTCTGGGTCGGCAGGTCCAGATCCTAACTACCCTCATAGTAAGGTAGTTGCTCCTAACTGTTGGCACCTAACAACTAAGGAATCTAAAATCATTGATTGCTTTTGAAAGTCTTAGCTTAAATGTCAGATGTTGATGCCCAGCCTGAGTAAAGTTAGCAAAACCCAGTCCTTAATGAGACTTTTTCCCTATTAAACACTCTTTTAAGAGCTATGTTGTTGATGCCCTGTCCACTTGTCAGGGTGGGCCTGGCCCATTCCCTGCATTTAGAAAGCTTCCAGAAGTATTTGTACTACTTACAAACAAATCCAACAATCATAGACCTTGCTTGCTATTCGATATATTTTTAAAATAAGTGTGGAGCAGAAATTGTCAGCAGATTGGGCCATCTGAGGCTTTTTTACTGCATTTTTTGCTGCACAGCTAGAACGCCCCTGCAAATTCTAACCTAGTATCAAATCCCTGCAGAATCTTTATCCTTCTTAAACCAAATAATTGTCTTCAACAGTAATACCAATTTTGTTGTGCCTTTAGGCTTGTGGGCTTTGATAGGAAGTTCTTTGGGATGCTAATTTATTTGGTTACATTATAGCAAGATAAATCTGTAGAAAGTCAGTGGTAGGGCACAGGAAAAGAAAACTATATAAACCAATGTATTCTGGAAACATCACTAAGAGTAGAAAATCAAAGGGAACTGTTTGTAAGGAGGGGGGCCCTGAAAATGGAGTGTCTGAGCATTTATTGCCCTTTGACTGATGGATAGTTCATTCTCTCTGTCAGGCTAAGGGCAGAAATTACACATAAACTGGTATAAGGGATTGGAAACAGGTTTAAATCTGTAACACAACAGAAGTTCAGTGCATATAAACTGCTTTCCAAATGACCAAAACCAGTTTAAGATATACCTGGATGGATGAAGTATCGGAGTTCACTGATTTGAGTTAAATTGGTCTATGGAACTTCTGTCCCAGATCCCCTCCAGCTTCAAATGAACTCACAGTCCCCCAGTATCCCAGGAGGGCAGGCAGGCTAGCTTTGGCCCAAGCCATCTGCTCCAGCTGAGCAGAGAGGAATACTCTAGTGCCCCCTAGCATCTGGTCTGCGCCACTGCAGGCAGGTGGCTGCATTTCTGGAATCAAAAGTGAATGTCTGTTCACTTGCTTATTGGTTCAATCTGTGCAGCTTAGACTAAGATTCAAAGATTGAATCTGTAAAGTGGATCTCAAACTGCCCTTAGACATGAGGCTTTCCTCAGGTCTTCACCACATTATCAGCTTAGAAATGTCTATTATGTGTAGATCCATCTCAAGAATGTAGATAGCAGACCAAGGGGACCTGTGGGTAAAATCAAAGATCGAGAAGAGTCCTGTGCATTGGGATCTACCTAAAAATTTTGAGAGCTGGCCACTGCTCCAGATGGCCTTGTTATAGCACACCCATGGGCTCCCTCACTGCAGGCTCTTTTGGACTGACATCACAACAACATGACGATCACAGTAAGGAAGCACTCACCTGCCAAGTTTGACAGCTCTTCAGCAGCTCAAATGTATTTATCAAGCCTCTAATGCAGCTATGTTCTGTTTTCTCTCCAGCCACAATACAAATCAGTCCCAAAGCAGGCCCTAGGAGTCAAGCCTCTGTGCCTTTGATAGATTCATCATATACTGCAAATGTCAGAAGGGACTGGTAGAATGATCTGATCTGATCTGACGTTTTGCATAACACAGGCCAGAGAATTTCCCTTCATAATTCCTCCAAAACCCTTACCTTATAGTTGCGTAAGAGTACATTTATTAGAAAGAGACTTTCAATTCTCATTTAAGACTCTCAGTGATGGTGAGTCCACCACATCTTTAGGTTTAGAGGATAGGGAGCAAATCCCCTAACTGGAATTTTGCATGTTATTTCTAGTCTGTATTTTGCTATCTGCAGTTTTCAGCTAAGGCATGACTCCATTTTTCTCAATAGCTAGGGACAAGCCAATAAAGCCCCCCCACAGACCTGGAGACCCTTCAGAGAAGCTTGGAATTGCATCACCAGATCAGAAAATACCAGCCCTATAGTAATGTTTCTGAGTTCCTGGAGCCTCCCTTTCTTCTTTCTCCCCTTCTTTCCTTCCTTTCTATCTAGATATTTCTATTCACCTCAGCATCCTGCATACCTCTGCAGCATTTAGAAGTAGAAACAGCAATATCAATCTCACTTTCTCTTCATTCCTTCCCTGCCTGTAGGAGAAATAGCAAGATTAGTTAGTTTATAGGTTTTGTAGCTTGTTTGGTTTGTTTCTTGATGGTTGCATAAAAGGGAGTGAAACCATCCAGGCATTTGTATGAGTTCAAGCAGATCTCAAAGTAAGACAAGGGCTTTAATTAGTATGTCTCTAAGCCTTTTCATCTCTAAGGTATCCTGGTTGTAGCCATATTGGTCTAGAGGAAAAGGCAATCATGACTCGTAGTGTAGATGATATATTTTAATAGACGAACAAGATTTTTGCAAAACAATTAAAGAAATGTTTTTGCAAAAATCTTCTCGGTCTAATAAAAGACCGTCTGCTACTACGAGTCCTGATTGCCTTTTCATCTTTAAAGCACTTTACAGCTACTGACAAATTGAGGACAGACCCTGCTAATCTTACTCATGTTGATTGGCACCTTCTAGCCAGTTATTTAGGTGCCTAAAGACGCATGTCGATGCCTTGTGGGATTTTCAAAAGGACTTCGGCATCTAACTGCTATTCATATCAATGGGAGTTGGGCATGTATGGGCAAATGTAGCTTGGTTAGGTGGGTGCCTAAACTGACTCGTTGGAACAGTCTCATCCAGTTTGGACAGATATGAGTAACTAGGGAAATATGGGCACCCCCAAAGGGAAATCTAGAAAGCCCAGATGAGTTTTATCCAGGTGGAACATTAAAAATAAGATTGAAAAGGGTTTTTAAGCAGCCAAATCATATAAAGAGACTGAAACATAAGTTAAGCACCGGCCTAACCCTTCTGAATTTGTCCCTATGTGGTCCTATTCACTTGGGATCCAAAACTCTTAGTCCTGCTTCTGAAGGGAGGCACCTAAATGGCTGCTGGTGGTGGTAAGAGCACTCACCTTTTGCATAATCTCATTATATCAGAGCACTTGTGCAGGATGAGACGCATGCTCTAAGCCACGTACAGTGTCCAATTGCTGGGGTTGGGAGCACATGGAGTGGGAGGGTCTTCTTTCTTACTGGTGGTCTCTGGCTCAGCAAGGAGGCAGCACCAACATAGCCCTAGAGTTTTAAGTCCTTTGGATGGTATTAAAGTTGTATTTATGTGCCTTCTTAAAATGTCACCCTTATATGCAGTTTAGACTTGTGATTTCCATATGGTTCCTGTTTGTGTCAGTAATCAAAGGAGGCTCAGATACCCTGGACCTTCAGCCTAATGTGAAACTTTACACAGTGTTTTTTTATGCACCACTGAACAGGTTAAAGAAACAACTCATTTTAATATAGAAAGCCAGGCTTCTTTCCTCCAACTGCATTTTCCTTGAAGATATTGAGTCAATTCTACCTTAATCATTTTGACACTCCTGGATTTCATGTGACATCCAGAGTGAGAGAATTTCTATCCCGATGCCCAAAATAATTGGACATCATGAAAAGAAATAATAATTCCAATTCATCCGTTTCATGAACACATTTCCAGGCACAGGTGTGGCACACTAGGTACTGCATGATGTAGTGCCATTCTGTTCCACAATTTCCTTAACTGTGGGCTTTCAGAGCAGTCCTGTCTATCTCAGGCCTGATTCTGCAGACACAGGTACAGGAAGAAAGGGAAAATATATAGTACCCACATGCTTGGGAATACATAGTCAGTGAAAATCCTGGAGTGGTTTCCATTTGTTTTGTACGAGTTGGCTCATGTGGGAGGAAAGACCACTATCCCTCAAACATATTGTCATCCAAAGTTTACATGAGCAAGGTCTATAAATGACTCTTCTTTTCTCTCAGCTTAACTGATGCATCGATAAAGGCTCAGGACTGATTGGCTAAGTAGCACCTCTGAAAAAAAGAACCTGGGGGTTACAGTGGACAATCAAATGAATTTGATTCAACAAGGATGCCCTTGTTATGAAGGCTAATGGCATCCTGGGCTGCATGGGTAGGAATGTTATCAGCAAAGCAAGGCATGCAATTCTTCCCCTCGATTCAGCACTGGGGAGGACACATCTGGAGTCCCCTGTGTCCAGTTTTGGGCCCCCCACTACAGAAAGGATGTGGACAAATTGGAGAGAGTCCAGTGGAGAGCATTAAAAATGGTTTGGGGGCTGGGACGTTTGACTTATGAGGAGAGGCTGACGGAACTGGGCTTATTTAGTCTAGAGAAGAGAAGACGGAGAAGGGATTGAATTGTAGCCTTCAACTCCCTGAAGCAGGGTTCAAAAGAGGATGGAGCTGGACTGTTCTCAGTGGTGGCAGATGACAGAACAAGGAGCAATAGTGTCAAGGTCCCGCAAGGGAAGTAGAGGTTAGGCATTAGGAAAAACTTTCTCACTAGGAGGGTAGTAAAGCTCTGAAACAACCCAGAGAAGATGAGGACTCTCCATCCTTGGAGGTTTTTAAGACCAGGTTTTTAAGGCCTTGGCTGGGATGATCTAGTTGGGGGCTGGTCCTGCTTTGCCCAGGGGGTTGGACTACATGACCTGCTGAGGTCCCTTCCCACCTTAATTTTTTATGATTCTATGAAATGTTGAGTCTTCATTGCCTGTCTGGAGAAACTTAGGAAGGAAGCCATCCCTCCTGAAATCCTATTAGCTCTAGGAAGCCACTGTCCCAAACATCTTACCGGTTCAAGAAACCAATGTTTAAAAAAAAATGGCCTTAGGTAGCTACTATTTCAGCAACCTGATTGAGTTTTTTCTCTTTTTCGCTGAGAAATTAACTTGACCTACATCTTCATAAATTTAAGTCAGAATTGTAGCAATTTAGGACGGAAAAATAGTAGCCTTGCAGTGCTTAAGGTTGTGCAGTTTTCATTTCAGGAGGGGTGATAAAGTTCTCTACAAAGGGTCCATGTTTTGAATTATAAGATGAATTTGAAATGTGTATTGCCGTTTGTAAAGTGATTAAAGTTTCTAGGGCATTTTGACGGTAAAACAGAAACCTCAGCAACATCAAGGCAGAGTAACTCTTCAAATGAATGAACTATGTGACAGTCAGATTGTTAGGGGCCAAATTTTCTGCTGATGCATCTTTATTAAAGCCAATTTGCCCCACTATCTTCAGTTATAACCAGTACCCTTAAAGATGATAACACGTAGTGACACTGGAAGCATCTTCTTTACATCCTGGCACTTCTTAAGGGCTGAAAAGCATCTAATTCCACTGTCCCCTGCCTGGCTGAATAAATCATAGACAAAGCCTGTATCTTTCTACTACTGCACACTGTAGAATGCAACGGTTGCTACTAAAATCCCACACCACTTGCACATTTAAGGCAGAAATGATTTTCAGCTTTATAAAATTAGCTGTCTGATAAGATGACATGCGCGTGCCCTTGCTCCTCCATATGGATTTAAAAAAAAATCAATAACTCCTGGAATTGATGGACCCTTGCTCCTCCATATGGATTAAAAAAAAAAATCAATAACTCCTGGAATTGATGGCAAATTAGTAAAGTCACAAATTGCGTGGATGACTAAACAAATATTAGTACAATCTATAATGACTGTTTCTCCTTGGGAAGGTATCTGTAAATTGATCTATGCAGCAACGGGCTGCTGCAGCTAGAGCCCAGCATCTGCCTGCGGAGTTTCCTCCCCTTGTTCGAAATAATCATGGGGCTATTGCCAACATATCTTGGCTCTCCGCATTAGACTTTCTAAGTGCCCTGGTTTCTGCAGGAATCCCCAACTATGTTTTTTTCAAGCACACATGCAGCTACTCCAAGATAGCTGTACCAAGGGCAAACTCCTATTGTAGATGTACTGCAACAACCTCAACTGTGTGGTTGAGGCTAGGTGGGTAGAGGTCACTTGCTACATTATTGCAGCATGTCCACAAGAGATCAATAATATAATCTAGACTATAATCACCTATAATGGGTTTGCACAGATGTAATATTAGCAGTGATATTACTGGCTAAAGCACCAGTACAGACAAGCTCTGTATCTCTGAAAAACATTGTTCCTCGAAGAAAACCTCTGTTTTCACTTCTTGCATGTACATATGTAAAGGAGGGAGGGAGGGAGGTGGGGAAGTTCTCTTTCTCTTCCACTTTAAGTATTTATTAATATTTGATTTTAGCCCATTCAGCACCCCAAAAGCAGGGCTTCATAAATATAGTCATATCATTTAAAATTTCTCTCTCTTGGGCCAATACACAGCAGAAGTCTGTTTCCTGATTCTGTGAATCTTTTGGGTCACAAAGTAACTCTTCAGCAATTATCGGTTAAATTGCACTATTACAGATTTAGGTCTCCATTTACTTTCCTCTGTTTTTCATGCATCATACATTGGGTAATAATGTGAAAGTAATCATGTTTCTCATATCCTAAAACTAGACTGTCTCTTTATTAAGCAACTGCTTACAGAGATGCTGTCACATGC